>NC_073344.2:14539166-14872083 GCF_027580225.2 Misgurnus anguillicaudatus | reverse complement strand
TATCACTGTTCCTAAAAATAAACAACACTAAAGTAACAAATAGCAGTAAATACAATCACTGTGTGCACTGGTTCCATGTCTTTACAGACATACGTTGTAAGGCCTGCTTAACTTATAGGGGTAATAAAATAGATTGCTTGTCCTACCACTGCATGTGGGATAGCCACGCCCACTTATTTACATAAAGCAGTATGCATGTAATAGAAAAATCTATTGCGGGTGACATTTTATAACGTCACAATGAAATATACTGTGCTGCCGCCCAGCCCTAACCAAGGTCACAAGTTCAGTTTTCAGGGATAAATGTATTCTTAGAATGCACTGTAAGTTACGCCATGTTGACATACCTGTACCAGAACGAAGAAGCGTTTCTTCCAGCGTTTCCAAACATTTTTGCCAACAGCCCATAAATACCTAAAGGAATAACCACAGATTTAGTCAATACTGTATTTGATTTCCTTAAAACAAAAAAGACAACAAAATCACGGAACAACTATGATAATGAAACAGCAGATCTGGTATCCACAAATACTGTATTTTTCGGACTATAAAGGGTGATTTATAGTCGTGCGTAGGTCCTACGGCGTAGCCGCGACGGCGTAGGTTCCGCGTCGGTTTTCATTTATACTTTTGTGTCGTCCTCCGCGTCGACGTGCAAACACACGCGGAAACCGCTGGTAGGCAGCATCCACGCGTGTAACCACAGTAGCAGTGCGACCGTCAGAGAAGAAGAAGCTTGACAAGTTAACCCACAAACGAAGAAGAAATAGCAACTTGTTGTGTATGATTTGAGAAGACCAGCAATGATGGAAGTAAATAAACAGCGACTTATGTTGCAGTTTGAGTTAAATCACTCCTCAACTTGGCTCATCTTTGTTTTCACCGTCTGAAACGGAAATACCTATGACTCAGTTTTTTTTACCTGACGAGAGGGGTTCTGGTGGACCAATCACAACGCTTACGGTCCGCGTAGAGCCGACGCGCTGTTAGAAATTTTGTGAGGTGCGCGTCAGGCTACGCAGAGCTACGCACAGGCTACGGATAGCCTACGTAGCTACGGCGTAGGACCTACGCACGACTATAAATCGCCCTTAAGTCACTCCGGAGTATAAGTCGCATCAATCAAAAATGCATCATGAATGCAAAAAAACATATATAAGTCGCAGTGGACAATACGTCGCATTTATTTAGAAAATTATTTCACAAAATCACAGCTGAAGAACAGAAATTTAATCTAAAAAGGCAAGTTATTCAACTAAACAATAGCACACAGAAGAGCAGGCTGAATAAGTGTCCGTACGTTAACGTAACATTATCAGTTATTTACACGATACACAGTAGCATACTGAACATACCTGGAAGGCTGAATAGGCTAAATGAACACAAGCCAACGTGCATCAAGTTTGCAGGCTCGTCTTTCCACATCACTGAATTCATTGAATTACATAAATACAGGAGCAGCATATAGCGGACTCAGACGGTAATGTTGTCTCTTGGTTCATATGTGTCAAAATTAATTCATATTGACTTGCAAGTCGCACCTGAGTATAATGGCGCTTTTCCATTGCATGGTACACCACGGTTTGGGTCAGGTCGGGTCAGTTCACCTCACTTTGGCTTGGTTACCTTTTCCATCGAGTTTAGTAACACTTCGGAGGGGAGGGATTATAGGCGTGTCATTATATTTGTTCTGCCTACTGCTGTGACATCATGTTTGCACATTGCGTTGATCACTACCTTTGTCTCACATGAAAGTTTCTGTACAAACACCCGTGGCATCAGTCGACGCTTCGCTGAGCCTCATTTAAATCTGCATTTAAGCATATATGTGCCACCACAAACTGCAAGTCTGGAAAAAAACTGTTATGGTGTTCCTGATTCACAACCTGTGGGTGTTTTCATCTCTAAAAGAGAGTTTGGGAACTTACAGCAAAGCACAGATGACAACAGGTTTACTCGAGACAAGCTAGCATGAAGGTAAAGCTAATCTTTTCCATTATAGCGATGAAGCTGGTAGTGACGATTCTCAGACCAATCAGTGATCTACAGTGTTTTCGCGTCACATTTTGGTATCAGCTCGGGTCGCTTGGAACCCCGACCGGGGTGGTACTAAAAAAAGTATCGGGTACCACGAACTGAACCCAGGGGAAACCTCCCAAAAGTAAGCTGACCCAACCCATACCAAACCGTGGGGTACTATGCAATGGAAAAGCGCCATAAGTCGCAGGACCAGCCAAACTATGAAAAAAGTCTGGAAAATACGGTAAACTAAATAAAGTGATCTTACACGTAATCCCCAAACATAAACAATTATGTCAAGGAAATAGTGAATTAAAGTGGTTTATTTAAAGTAAGACGGAGGCAAAGTGGAAGAAACTAGACATATTTTGGTTGGTTAAAGTATTTCCTGACCTTTAAATCATTTTCTAATGCCACTGAAGGAATAAAAGGTCCAAAAGCATCACAGACGTCTTCTTTACCTTTGGCAAATACTCAATAAAAACTGAATCTCTTACCCACAAGCCTTCATGTTCTGCGGCTTATCCATGCGGACAGCGAGTTTGATCTTCAGATCTTGATCAGGGCAAGCCTTGGTCACGGTCATCTTATGTAGCTCTGCCTGTTTTGGGCTGTTTGGAGTTGGGTGAAGGACAACCTAATCATTGAACATGAAAAAACATTAGACTGGACCAGACTTAGCAAGCATCGAATGGGAGTCCAAACAACTTTCAAGGGAACAGTAATGGGCATATGCTGTACTCTGAATTGAGGTGTGTAACAATCTGAAAACACATTGGGGGAATGCATTTCTTATTAGTTTGACTCATGAATATTAATTAGGAGATGTAATATTCACTCAAGCCTTACAGCAGGTAAGTGGGTGGTAACCTTGTAGACAAGGCAGAGGCCACAGATCAGCCATGGGGCAGCCATCTAAAATATTTTTCTCTGCGTGGTGTTTTAAATATAATCATTATAATTCAAAAACGTGCTTAAATCCATACGTTTGAATATAATTTACAATTAAATGCATAAATACATACATTTACTGTTATCCTGTTGCAAGCATCTCTGCCTTAATAACGTTTCGAATTAATTTTCACACACACACAGAATTCAATAACAGGATAAACAGGTTATGCGAGCGTGTGAAACTATCCCGAGTCTGTGTGTGTTAGCCGATAATGTCATGTTATTTCACCAGTCAGCGTTTTCTGAAAAAATCTCAACACTCCATTAATTTTGGCTCATGCCTCTGTTCTGACACTTAGAAGCTGCTGTTCTTCTTTTGGCACCTTATCTGAGAGTTTCTCTCTTATTCTCCGCTGTCTGCTCATTCTGGTTTTCTCTCTCTCTCTCTCTCTCTGATGAGTTGGCGTAATCTATTTCTTAGCAGAGTTAAAGGCTTAGCGATGCCTGCCTACCATGGCCTTCGCAAAGACACATTTATAAAGTCTAAACCCAACATCCGGCATTAGTCACATCAAAAACACATAAGCAGCTGGTAATTAGAGGACCTCAGGAGGGGAAATAGATGATATTGGTCATAACGAGGATATCGGTACGGATAACTACTAATGTTGTAGTCTTTAACCCAAATGCAACAGGCTTTGCTTATGTAACCTTGTTTGTGAAAGTATATTTAAAGGGACATTCCACTTTTTTTGAAATAGTCCCTTTAGTAAAGGGGGTCCTACACCGGCTGCGCAGCTTATCGTACACCGGAAGTGCACATTAAATAGCGCAAGCTTATTCAGATAGCATCTACTTCAAAATGCAAAATATACATTAGCAGTCAATGTTAAACATTAACTCATTCACCGCCAGCCTTTTTGAGAAAAGTTGCCCACCTGCATTTTTGTGATTTTAACAAAATTTTCACAAAATTCCTTGCAGGAAAAATTTTCTTCTATAAATATATAAACATACAAATTATATCAAATTAAAGAACACACCCTCTGCTTTCAAACAAACAATAAACAAACAAAAAACAAACAAAATGGGGAAAAAACCTTTCATTATAAATGTACTTTTTCTACTTAATTTAACCACTGAAATATCGATATTTCTCTTCAAAAATACAACATTTTGAGCAAAAAGCTTTAAAAATTGCGTTTTTGTAAAGGAATTTATGTTAGAGATCAGACTCAGAATGACTATCAAACATAAAGGCAGTTAAAATAAATCTTAAAATCTTTTTAACATCCGTTTTTGATAAATTCGTTTTGGCGCCATCTGGTGGATAAAAGCGGTTATTACACTTTCACTTTGAAATTCGTCCAAAAAGGCATATTTATTAGTTAAATATGAACTCATAAATGACGAGATAACTCGTCAATGTGTGAATGAGTTAATGATTTTGGACAAATATGATGTTATTTGATGTTAAACTATGTGAGTGGCGCTCTGTAGCGCGAAAGGGATTTGAGCAACTTCCTGAGTCACAGCTGGGCGGCGCGGACAGGCGCCACCTGGCGGCGCCGGTGTGCGTATACTCATAGAAAACAATGTGTTTGATTTTTTTTAGAACGGCGCAGCGCTGAGCGGCGCGGCCGGTGTGCGATGCCCTTAACTTTCAATGGCAGGGTACAATTTTCGGACAGTGTGTAATATCACTACGCCTGCTGCAGCCATGTTACAGCAGCAAAGTCCTTGATCATTACGCCAGAATGAGAGTATAGTCCTAGCCATATCTGCCTAGAAAATCGCAACTTTTAATTTTCTGTCGGCCTTAGTACACAATGTAACTACAGAAGAGTCAAGTTTTAAATAGGAAAAATATCCAAACTCTTTTTGTTATTTTTTTGCGCGATTCTTATGGTCTAATCAGATTCAATCGATTATGCTAAGCTATGCTAAAAGTGGTAGCACCAGACCCGGAGATAATCTGAATGGATTCCAAAACAGTAAAAATCAAATTTTTAACTCTACTGAAGCTGGAAAATGAGTATATTTTCAAAAAAAGTTAAATGTCCCTTTAAGAAATATTGCAGGCCACGTAAGTTACCGAAGGTAAGTGCCACTATTGCATTAATTTTGAAAACTCCCCATAATAACCTCAATCATTTTGGATCATTACAAAAATTGAACTAAAAAACAAGAAGCATCAAACTTCAATGTGCAACTCAGTTTCCTGCACCATCTGTGTTTTGAAAATAACCAATACTTCAAACTGTGCAGCTTGGTGAAGCGATACTCCAGCCAAAAATCTAAATTACCCCATGATATACTCTACCCCCAAGCAATCCATCATCTTTCAGACGAACACATTTGGAGTCATTTTAGTAAATGTCCTTGCTTTCCAAGCTTATAACGGAAGAAAACAGAGATCAGATAACAACTTCTGACTTTAAAGGCCAAAAAGTGCATCCATCCTTCACAGTAGTAATCCACAGGGCTCCAAGGGGTTAATAAAGGTCTTCTCCGGGTAATCGATGCGATTTTATTAGAAAAATATCCATATTTCAAACTTAATAAACTATAATAAATAGCTTCCATTAACTCTTTCCCCACCAGCGTTTTAAAAAAAAGTTGCAAGCCAGCGCCAGCATTTTTCATGATTTTCACAAAAGTTTAATGCCTTCCAGAAAATGTTCTTTTTTAAATATATAAACAAACAATATATCAGATGAAAGAACAAACACACTGCTTTCAAACAAAAAAAAAAACGTTTCATCCTACCTTCATTAGTTCTCTTGTAATCACCTCTCAAACATGGGTAGGTTTCTTCAAAAACACCCAATTTTGTGCAAAAAGCTGAGATAATTCCATTTTTGCGAAGGACTTTTGATAGAGATCAGATTCAGAGCGATCTTTAAAACATACACAGAGTTCTTTCTCTTTCACGTGAGGCGCTACTTCCGGGTTGTATAAGTTGCGGAACCTGGTGGATAATAGCGGTATTGCGGAAAGACGGAAGATCTCGTCATTGGCAGGGAAGCGTTTTCTCTTAATTGACGAGATATCTCGTCAATGGCGGCGAAAGAGTTAATTGCCATCTTGGACTCACGAGATTCACGAAAGTCACTGCGCAATGTACCTATGGCAACCAACGCTCACTATGCTAAAACTCTCGCGTAAGTTCAAGATGGCGCCGTTACTGGAGGCTAGTAATTACAGTATTATAAAGTTTAAAATCTGGATATTTTTCTTACAAAATCACAACAATTACCCGCAGAAGACCTTTATTAACCCATTGGAGCCGTATGGATTACCTCTGTAAAGGATGGATGCATTTGTTTGGGGTTTAAAGTCAGAAGTTGTTCCCTGATCCCTGTTTTCTATCATTATAAAGCTTGGAAGAGCAAGGACATTTACTAAAATAACTCCAAATGTGCTCGCCTGAAAGATGATGGACATATTTATCTCAGATTGCTTGAAGGTGAGTAAATCATGGAGTAATTTTAATATTTGTCTGGAGTATCCCTTTAAGCTGAGGTAAGTTCTTGTATAGCTCAGTGGTAGAGCATTGCATTAGCAGCGCAAAAGCTTGTGGGTTTAAACCCAGAAAACACACATACTGATTAAAATGTATACCTTGTAATGTAAGTCGCTTTGGATAAAAGCATCTGCCAAATGCATAATTAAGCTATTACTATTATTTTAAGTGATCACAATGAACAGAAAAAAACGTGAAAAAATCCTATTGTCTTCCTTTATTCCTTCTTTCATTCCTTTTATCTATCCATGTATCCATCCATCTGCACACTGTAAAGTATAAGACAAAAAAAAAGTATTTCAACTTACCCTGCCGAGCTCCTTGTCCTCCAGGGCCAGCACTCCTGTACTCTCAGTGAAGAGCTTGACTTTGACTGCTGGCAAAGGGTGTGTGGTGGTGAAGTCTCCTTGTGTTCCCCAGCTGAGAAAACACAAACACTGTTCATGTCTTTGATTCTTGGTTCTTGCCCTCTTAGCATACTTGCCATCTTCTTGCAACACTAACACATCTTTTTATCCATTCACCTCACACAGAAACACACCCACATCACAATCAGTCATTCTTTATTAATGTGTGACTGCACAGGGGACATCTCGCGACCCTTGATTTCATTCGTTTATGTTTGACTGGCAAAAAAACTATCTCCACAATCCTGCTCAGCTACACAAAGGGCCTGATGAAATTTTCTTTAACAAATTATTTGATAAGGTCAGGAAACTCCTATACTGAATGTCAAGCGCATACGTGACAGGCAGGCAAGTAAAGTGTGTCATTTGAAGTTTTATACAAAATATGTGCAGCAGATGGATTGTCTTTGGTTATTACAGGTACAAGACAAGAGTTTGCAACTACCAGAGCCAGCCCAAGGCATTTAGCGTACTTAGCGCCTGCTAAGCGCCCCCGGTGGCCACCAGGAGGCCCCCAAAAGCACATGAAATGACAGCTTGACTTTTTTCTATATTATTTATTTATTAAAAGAGATATATCATAAAAAATTTACTTTTCCATGTTTAAGTGCTATAATTGGGTCCCCAGTGCTTCTATCAACCTAGAATACATGTGAAAAAATAGGTAATTGAAATTTGGCTCCCCTTGTGATGTCAGACCTACAAAGTGTCAATTTTAACATGCTATAATAAATAATCTATATGGTATTTGAGCTAGAACTTTACATACGTACTCTGGGGACACAACCAAAATATTTTTGGCACATTCACACCTACTAATTTTTTGACGGTATCATTTAGCGGCTTTTGCATATGACAGTCTTTCCAGAAAAATAGTTTTTTAGTGATTGTTGCATGCAAAAATCCTTGATCTTGCGACACGCTTTCTTAAAAAATGCGATGGAATATGTGGGAAATGTATGCAATTTTGTGCAATGAAATTGCGGGAACTTGACAAAATTGCGGGAAGTTGCAAAAACTGCGTGAACTTGCAAAAACTGTTTGCAGCTTTTCATTGATGTTCACATCGCGTAATTACGTAAATTCCTAACATTCCCATAAGAACGGGGGACATGGCAGCATATGTGTAAAGTAAATGCAACGTTTTTCAACTTTCTGGTAAGATATATATGACTTTTTGCTACAAAAATTCCCCGCATATTTTGCGAACAGAAATCTGCAGTTTATGCGGCGAAAGTGTGGCGTATTTAAAAAATGTGGCCCCCGCATAAATATGTGGACATTGGCTAATTATTAGGGGTGTGACGGATCACAAAACTCACGGTTCAGATCACATTATGGTTTTTGAGGCAGTGATCGGATCAGCGAAAAAAGAGGTGGGAAAAATCTAATAACAAATATAGAAATTACAAACATTTATAAAAAAAAAGAACAAAGTTGAACATTAAGTAAGGTCTAAAATTAGCAATCAAATCAAATGAATAATAACACTGTATTTATTGTATAAATTAAATATAATTATTATTTTTTAGAGCTACAGAAGGGATTTTCTCTTTGTCTTGGGTTGTTTGATTAACATTAATGACACAGACTAAAGTAGGTTAATTGAGGTTACTGTCTCTTTAAGATCAAATAAGCACAGACTAGTTTCTGCCTCTAATCTATACATACACTTAAGACATAAACAAATGTTTTTATTAGAAAAAGAATACTGTTGAGATCATTTTGTTTGTATGTGCCCTGTCAAAAAAGAAAGATTTTATGTTCGCTTGCTCTTTGAAACGCGTATCTGTGCACTTTTGAGTGCCCTTAACGGACGGAGGGCGAATTCCAAACAGCGCAGCAGGAACAGTCGCTCCACATAAAAATTTAACGTTATTTTTCAGTGCTCTATTCGCCAAATGTATTTTGATCGACTACAGTTAAAGACACTATAGAGCAACTCTCGCTATAGTTTACACATCAAGAGTTCCGATCTTTGAAGGGCATAACATTAGGGTTGATCACGTCTGACTGAAATTGGACCGGACACATTTTTTTGCAGTTAAATTGTTTAAAATCACCTGAATGTTAACATTTGCAAGCCTATGAAACACGTACAAATGATAAACTTTCCCTATTTAAATCTGCGTATTAATCCGCGAATCGCATTCAAGCCGCACCGTGGGTCGTGATTCGTACAGATCACGGATCAACTGCGATTCATCACAGCATACTGATTATCCATTGAATCATAATCGCAGTTTACTGCAAAGGACTTATATGAGCTCGTCATATATATTTTTGTGATATATTTCAGGACTGCCAAATCTCAATTGATTCTGTCTAAAATAATCAAGCATTCACAACAGTCAATTGTACTGGGGGCACCATGGGTCCCCATATAAAATTCTGCTTAGGGCCCCATAAAACCTTGGGCTGGCCCTGGCAACTTCATTAGCATTCATACTTGGATTCACATTCTACTTTTTATTTTTACTCTTTCTGTACTCTTTCTTTTTTACTGTTATCTTAGTATTGCATCATCTTACTGTGTGGTCAAACTAATCCATATTCTATGTGCATGTAGGCTAAAGCCATCTTGAAGATGATGTAAGTGACATTATAAATAATACGTATACATAATAGAGAAACTATAATATAATAGTATAGAAATTTTCACCTAAAAAGATACACTTTCTCCCCTCCACACACACAGAGTTGGCCTAGTAAAGCATAAACACGTGACTCGATCTGCTGCCGTGGAAACAGGCTGCACATTTCAGAGGCAGCAGTCAAATGAGACCGATTAGAAAGAAGGGAGAAAAAGTGAAGGGAAAAGGAAGAGATAAAGCTGGTGTCAGAGGGAAATCTGCTATGTGTGGTGGGAAGTGTGATTTATCGAAGAGAGAAGTGACAAATTCACATTCAAATGATGGGCGAGCACAATCGTCAATCTGCGTGATAACCACCAGGGGGCGGAAAACATATCATGATGCCTGGGCGGTTGAGAATAGATTGAGGCCATTAGCAAGTGCCTTTGCAAAACTGTTTGCCTCAAACTTGTAAATGTGGCCATTTGCATGCAAAGATTTAAGCTTGCAGCAAAAGTGCAACATTGTTCGCCGAATGTATGTATGGTTTCCATGGAGATAAATCGGTTAGCATACTAACAGTGCTAGCGGCAAGTGTCAGAAGGTTGCTGATGTTGCACATGGCCAGATTTGGCTGAACTGTGTGTACAGTATTTGTCAGGCCCAATAGAAAACTATATTCCTTGGACCTTGCTCTTTCAAAGCTTAAAGATAAAGTATTAACTTAAATAATACAAATAAACTAAATTATAAATAAATAAGGTTATATTACAATCTTGGCAAATGTGGACATATAAGAGATATATAAGACAAAAGTGTCCACTGGCTCTCCATTTATCCTATATTGGTGTCTAGCTGGAACAACTAAGACAACAAAGATGTCTCATTTAAAATGTATTTTTAAACAGCTGACATGAATGTCAAATGTGCTTCTCCGGTCTTTGACGTTTTTCCTTCTCTGCTCTTAATCTCTTTTCATCAGCGTGAATGTTTGATGTGACACATTCTTGTGTGTCCATTAGCACTGTTATGCTTTGCCAAAAATGAGCCAATTCTCCCTGTTTCCAGCATGAATACATGAATATAGACTCATTCCATGACTCATTCTCATAAGGCTTTTATAAGAGCTAAGTGCTTTATTCTTGAAAGAGGAAAGGAGATTGAAAAGTGAAAGTTATGAAACCAAAAGAGGAAAAGAATGAATCAGAAGTATGGATACAGTAAAACAAAAGGGCAGGGAAGCTCTAAAGCTCCACTCCTTGGTTGGTGTGCTTCGGGTCATTGTCATGTTGAAAGACCCAGCCTCGACCCATCTTCAATGCTCTAACTGAGGGGAAGAGGTTGTTCCCCAAAATCTCGCAATACATCCTTCCTTATTACAGTGCAGTCCCCTGTCCCATGTGCAGAAAAACACCCCAAAAGCATGATGCTACCCCCTCCATGCTTCACAGTAGGGATGGTGTTCTTGGGATGGTACTCATCATTCTTCTTCCTCCAAACATATTTAGTGGAATTATGACCAAAAAGTTATATTTTGGTCTCATCTGACCACATGACTTTCTCCCATGACTCCTCTGGATCATCCAAAGGGTCATTGGCAAACTTAAGACGGGCCTAGACATGTGCTGATTTAAGCAGGGGAACCTTCCGTGCCATGCATGATTTCAAACCATGACGTCTTAGTGTATTACCAACAGTAACCTTGGAAACGGTGGTACCAGCTCTTTTCAGGCCATTGACCAGCTCCTCCCGTGTAGTTCTGGGCTGATTTCTCACCTTTCTTAGGATCATTGAGACCCCACAAGGTGAGATCTTGGATGGAGCCCCAGTCCGAGGGAGATTGACAGTCATGTTTAGCTTCTTCCATTTTCTAATGATTGCTCCAACAGTGGACCTTTTTTTCACCAAGCTGCTTGGCAATTTCCACGTAGCCCTTTCCAGCCTTAAGGTGTACAATTTTGTCTTTTGTGTCTTTAGACAGCTCTTTGGTCTTGGCCATGTTAGTAGTTGGATACTTACTGATTGTATGGGGTGGACAGGTGTCTTTATGCAACTAACGACCTCAAAGAGGTGCATCTATTTTGGGATAATAAATGGAGTGGAGGTGGACATTTTAAAGGCAGACTAACAGGTCTTTAAGGGTCAGATTTCTAGCTGATAGACAGGTGTTGAAGTGCTTATTTGCAGCTGTATCATACAAATAAATAGTAAAAAAATCATACATTGTGATTTCTGGATTTTTTTTTTGGTTATGTCTCCCACAGTGGACACGCACCCACGATGACAATTTCAGACCCCTCCATGATTTCTAAGTGTGAGAATTTGCAAAATAGCAGGATGTTCAAATACTTATTTTCCCCACTGTATATAAATGTATAGCAAACAACCTTTGAGTTTGTAAGGTTGAGGAATACATTTAAAACTGTGATTCATTTGCTTCTTCAACCCAAAATGTTTACAGGAGTCTCAGTGTGGCATTTGTCATATATTCAAATATTTTAGTAAAAATATTTTTTTTAAAAATCCACTTTTGTGGCTTTTAGGGGACCCTTTTAAAATTTTTTAGATATATCCTTCAGCCGGAGAAGTCCAGAAAACGAAAATAAATGGAAGATGTCCTTCACCATAAATCCTTGTCGTTCTTCCTTATGTGGGCCATGAAGGTGACCTTGTTTAGGAAAAAAATGTATTCCTATTCAAGGCCACAATGTGTATGTGTGTGTAAGCAGCACCTAAAACTAATGGTTTGCCACATCTGACAATGGCGAAAATGTACTAGATATAAATATTTTTACTGGCCATGTTTTTCTACATCATCTACATCTGCACTATGCAGGTACTATGAACTGTACTACCATTAGTTAGCTACATTAGTTAACCTGAAATGTTAATAAATAATACTTGCCAGTTGACCATGTTTCATATATTTGCCAGTGCAAGTTTACACATATGCAGCACATGTGAATGCAGGCATATGTGGTGATAAAAATCTAAATGCGAGTTCTCACGTGATGTCATTATTTCTCTCTCTCTCTCTCTCTCTCTCTCTCTCTCTCTCTCTCTCTCTCTCTCTCTCTCTCTCTCACCACTGGGATATGCACTCCTAATCAGTTTCTTCACAGCTGATTACTTTTCTGAGAATACATGGAGGTTGTATCTTGTATTCTCTGAATGTGTTCTCTCTCTCAGCCTGCTACACCCCCTCTCTCTTCTGCTCATTGTAAACTAGCATCTGATCCAATGATGGAACGCGGGGCCCAAAAATAGCACCCCATCACGTGCTCATCCCTTGAGTATCTGCCCCTGGCCAAACAAGATAAATTTTGCACAGAACCTGAAACTGTATTGTCATCACAAACCGTTCCATGTAATGGATGTTATCCAAACCATAGACATTATATACGTAGATGCCTCATGACGTGCTGGACCGTAATCCAGGCTCCCCGCTCCTCACTCTACGCTAGTACCAGAGTCAATCGGAGTCAACGGAGAGCAAGCAATTATGCCGTATTTTGTGCAGCTTAAGGTTGCAATAACCGGCGCAGAATTGATAACAGAACACATGGGATTAACTTTCACAAGTAAGATTGAACAATAATTTTGGTTATTTTACCATTTATAATATTATGTCATCATAACTACGTTAGTACAATTCAGGGAGTTATGATTATTGTAGATACACCTTACTAAATGCAGGGGGCGCATTGGGGACCCATCCAAGATGGTGGCCGCACTGATACATCAGCTCCAAAAGGCGGCGTCTACATACACTCACCTAAAGGATTATTAGAAACACCTGTTCAATTTCTCATTAATGCAATTATCTAAATCAACCAATCACATGGCAGTTGCTTCAATGCATTTAGGGGTGTTTTCCTGGTCAAGACAATCTCCTGAACTCCAAACTGAATGTCAGAATGGGAAAGAAAGGTGATTTAAGCAATTTTGAGCGTGGCATGGTTGTTGGTGCCAGACGGGCCGTTCTGAGTATTTCACAATCTGCTCAGTTACTGGGATTTCCACGCACAACCATTTCTAGGGTTTACAAAGAATGGTGTGGAAAGGGAAAAACATCCAGTATGCGGCAGTCCTGTGCGGCGAAAATGCCTTGTTGATGCTAGAGGTCAGAGGAGAATAGGCCAACTGATTCAAGCTGATAAAAGAGCAACTTTGAGTGAAATAACCACTCGTTACAACCGAGGTATGCAGCAAAGCATTTGTGAAGCCACAACACGCACAAACTTGAGGCGGATGTTGCCTGATCTGATGAGTCTCAGTTTCTGTTGAGACATTCAGATGGTAGAGTCAGAATTTGGCTCCATCATGCCTTGTTACCACTATGCAGGCTGGTGGTGGTGGTGTAATGGTGTGAGGGATGTTTTCTTGGCACACTTTAGGCCCCTTAGTGCCAATTGGGCATTGTTTAAATGCCATGGCCTACCTGAGCATTGTTTCTGACCATGTCCATCCCTTTATGACCACCATGTACCCAATCTCTGATGGCTACTTCATTTCAAATTGGTTTCTTGAACATGACAATGAGTTCACTGTACTAAAATGGCCCCCACAGTCACCAGATCTCAACCCAATTAGAGCATCTTTGGGATGTGGTGGAATGGGAGCTTCGTGCCCTGGATGTGCATCCCACAAATCTCCATCAACTGCAAGATGTTATCCTATTAATATGTACCAACATTTCTAAAAAATGCTGTTAGCACCTTGTTGAATCAGAATTAAGGCAGTTCTGAAGGTGAAAGGGGGTCAAACACAGTATTAGTAGGGTGTTCCTAATAATCCTTTAAGTGAGTGTATATAATGTCCATACTGCTAGTGTTAGGGACTAACAGGCATTACAGATTATAGGAAAAGCATTACTATAATTGTTGGAAGGAAATACAATGTAAATGCAAAAATTAGGTTTATATTATAATAGTTTATAATCTTATTCTAGTTTTTATTCTTCTACAGAGGTTTTTAACATATTGTTTGCTTATTAGTGTAAAACCAATATACAAACCTATTAATCTGTCAATTTTTTGGTATTATCTGATATGATCATATAGCATTATCTGATAACCAAAAAAAGTTTTAAAAGTAGTCATCAATTCCAAATAAACCTTAATGGAAAGCATTTGAAGAAAGAATGTGGCTTACGTTGGTTTGGAAGCCTCAGCCTGGTCCGTTTGTAGCTTTTCTCCACCCTCCACTTCCATTGTGCAGTATACGATGCGGTTGGGAGCCAGTGACTTCAAACCCTGAACTTCCATAATCACCACCTATACAGGAGGAACATTCATCCCATGAAGAACATTCAGCTGTATTGCATCTGCAGACATGCCTTGTAGCACTTACTTAAAATAATTTTACTCACCTTAATGCCATCCTAGGTGTATATGACTTCCTTTCTTTGGCAAATCACATTTAGAGTTATGGTAAATAATATCCTGGTTTTTCTGAGCTTTGTAATGGCAACAAATAGTACCTATTTTTTAAGTCCATCCATTATCAGATAAAGAAATAGACACAACTCCAGTGGGTCAATATATGTCTTTTGAAGCGAAACGATAGGTTTGTTAGAGAAAACGAATTGTAATTTGAGCGCATTTAGAGATCCATACGTCATGTTTGAATATAAACAAGATCAAAAATGGCGGCATGCCAGCTCCATGTTGGTATGTAAGACAATTGAGTGTCTTGTGACTGCGTGTTTCATCACAACGCATATGACCACTAATCAATAATAAAACTGGTACTATTGATTGACATTAAAAAGAAAGTCATATACTATACACCTAGGATGACATTAACTTTGGTCAAATTTTCAACCTTGTATTGCTATTTCTGACATTCATTAATTAAGCATTGTTTACATCTGTATTAAATCAATCCAAACACCCAGAGACCACCTATTCCATCTTCTAGCTCATGGCTCCCCAAAACAAAAGAGACTCTAAAGACTCAAACCCAGCCTATCAAATCTATAAAACACTGTCACACCAGCCGCTGTGGCTACTTAAGCTTTGCTACATTATAATCAACTGCACTAAAAACAAGCCAGGCCAAGGTATAGTAGTATAACTAGAGCAAAACCTAAGACCTGAGAGCAGAGATTTCTCAAAGGTATTCGATATTTTCTGGGATCATTTATCAAAAGTGCAGTATATCGCTTTTTTAATATGCTGCAACCCTTTCTGTCTGCAGCTTTAGCAGCCTATCTATAATTTATGCAGTAGCAAGAAACTCCAGTAAAGATCTCACAGACCCATGTGTTAAACTAACACCGCAGCTGCTAATATTGCTAAATTTATCACTCCTTCTCACTTAAATTTTTTGTCAAAGTCTCATTAATTCAAAACGATAAACCCTTAGAGTGCCAAAGGATATTTACAGTCTAAAGGGTGAGGTTAATCTTTAGCTTATGTAACATGTATGAACATAGATTTTGTGTGATGAATTACTGACTGCAAGCATTAAAGGGCACCTATTATGCCCATTTTACAAGATTATGTAATATTAATCGCAGGTGTGGCAAAAATGTGTCATGTAAAGCTTTAGCTCCAAATACCTCACATGTCCAAAATTACCCTTTTTGGTTGGGAGCAAAAATGTGCTGTTTTCGTGACTGTACCTTTAAATGCAAATAAGGTACTGCTCCTCACTCCCTTACCAAAAGAGGCCGTAAGTGCTTTTATTTAAAAAAATCTGATCCCTGAGCTACATCTGAGCTTACTATCATACTGAGATATGGCAGACAGGGTGCAACTCGCTGAGGGCGGAACCTATGGTAATGATGTACTGTCAGTGGCAATGGGTGGGGCATTATTACTGTGACATCATATTAACAAGAGAATCAAAACAGCATGTCTAATGAGACTACTTTGAAGGAGATTAAAAAAGGAGTGGGTGGATTTTTCCATTGTAGAGTGGTTGTGTTCACACACTGCCAACAAACATTTGGGTGATTCTCACGAAATTAGACTTATGAGGTGTCATGATACATTTTGATTGAAAAAGTAAATGCAAAGTAAGAGAATCAAAATAAGAAGCATACAGTTACAAACAACTCGTCATGTAGTATTTTGCACATGATATCAAATGACATCATACAAACCAGTTTTTTATCCACATTTAAGGGGAAAATTTTCATTACCGCAACGTGTCCATGACTGGATTTGGGTTCGTTGACATGGAAATATTTATAATTAAAAAATCTAAAAAATAAAAGCTTCAGTGCATGTTATACTATAAACATTTACAGTAAAGAAACGTGGTATTTGGTGATTATTGGTAAATGTAGAGACAATAATAAGGAATAGAAATGTGTCCCAAGAAACATTTTCTCATCCTCCGCAACAATTTTCAATCATTGTTTAAGCCCTCAAGAAACAAACATTTTCAAAAAAAATTGTTGGAAGGGACATAATTGACTGTGACACTCAAGATGGCTACCAGGTACGCAGTTCTTATTTTTTCTCTCCGGATAAAAGTTGAAATTTTGTTTGTCATAGTACCTAGACAACTTTTTAGTTCTCATTACCGAAACATAAGTTTGTAAATGCATATATTTAATGTAATATCATGTTGCGGTAATGATAATTTTTGATAATGATAATCTAAAAAAAATTAATAATTATACAGGAAATATTTTTAAATCCTCTAAAAATAATGGTTAAGTAAGTTCAGACCTTAATCTTATATGTGCAAAAAAATTGGCTTCAAGGGCTTTTAAAAAAAATCTGATGCTAGACACCTTCTAAGTCTGGATTTCATGAGAAACACCCATTTATGTCCAAACAAGGTGTATTTTGCATAATAGGTGCCCTTTAAAACAGCATTTGAGATTTCACAGGCTACATACAGTACTTCTAATTATTATTACTCAAGTCAGCCTATTTACATGTATCTATATGCATTTTGACAGCATGCATGCATTTATACAGCATTTAAAATATAAAAGACCAGAACAGACAAACCTAATAATTGTTAAAAGTGAATTATGTAATAACAAGGGACTGGTCAAAGGTCGAAGGTGCTGCACGAGGCCATAGAACTATTTTTGATAGAACATTTAAAAAACCTTTCGGTTTCACAAAAGGTTATTTTAAAATGAAAAAAATGTTATTTATCCTATAAAAATAAGAAAATAAATAGTTAAGAAGAACCTTCTTTGGAGAAACAAAAAATGATTGTTCTATGGTATCGCTGTGAAGAACCCTTTGTAGCACCTTTATATTAAATCATATTATAAAGTTTAAAGAACATGTCCTTGTATAATACTTCTCTGCAGCTCTGAGAACAGCGCTTTAATGAGATGATTAATACAATATTAGGTCTATATAGAAAGGTCTCATATATAGTGACAATACTCTTCACGGAAAAGGTCAGTAGATGACAAGCCTAATGGTACAGGGCCTGAAACAGAATTTTAATGGGTTGGCCTACTCTTCACTCACTGGGTCCATTGAAAAGGTACAGAGGACCCTAGGTGATCCCCCTCATTATAGGGCCCTGGCTTTGTGCACAGAATGTAAATACTGCCCCAGGGTCAGAACATTTCTTACCTCAAGTGTGAAAGACAGCACAACATCAGACTTGGACAGCTGGTTTTCATCTTCCTGACCCATATCAATGATGGAGGTGTTGTGTCCCCTCTTTAGCTTCTGCAGTTTGAATTCTCCTCCCTTTGAGACGGGCATGCTCTCAAGGTTTGCCATGAGCTGGTTGACCGAGCTCTTCAGCTCTTCAATATACATAGCCTCCATCTCCTTCGACACAAACTTGGGAAATTTGCCAGCCCGAAGTTTTAAAGAAGCAGAAAAGAAAATACGAACTTAAGTTTGGACATCATTTAAAACCATTACACTTAGCTGTCACTTGGGCTCTACCCTTTCAAAAAGGACGCCTAGAGTTAATTTTAGTACATCAGAGGTACATATTGATAGCAAAGATCGTGCAGATATGAGTAGCTCAAAGGTACAGTTTATATTGGTACCAAACGTACACATATCTGCACCTACTAGTGATGTGCGGGCTGGGTTGGGGCGGGTCATTAAAAAACAAAATAAAAACTCATGTATGCTGCGTGCATTCCCTATAACCTATATTAAAGGGACATTCCACTTTTTTTGAAAATATGCAAAATTTCCAGCTCCCCTAGAGTTAAATATTTGATTCTTACCGTTTTGAAATCCATTCAGCTGATCTCCGGGTCTGGCGGTACCACTTTTAGCATAGCTTAGCACAATCTATTGAATCTGATTAGACCATTAGCATTGCGCTAAAAAATAATCAAAGAGTTTCGATATTTTTAAAACTTGACTCTTCTGTAGTTACATCGTGTAAAATAGTCCCCTGGTTACTTTCAATGGCAGGGGACTATTTTTGGGCAGTGCGTAATTTCACTACGCCTGCTGCAGCCATGTTACATTAGCAAAGTCCTTGATTATTACACCAGAATGAGAGTATAGTCCTAACCATATCTGCCTAGAAAATTGCAACTTTTAATTTTCCGTCAGTCTTAGTACACAATGTAACTACAGAAGAGTCAAATTTTAAATAAGAAAAATATTGAAACTCTTTGGTTATTTTTTGCGCGATGCTAATGGGCTAATCAGATTCAATGGATTGTGCTAAGCTATGCTAAAAGTGCTAGCGCCAGACCCGGAGATCCGCTGAATAGATTCCAAAACGGTAAGAGTCAAATTTTTCACTCTAGAGGAGCTGAAAAATTAGCATATTTTCAAAAAAAGTGGAATGTCCCTTTAAATATTTGGGAATATTTATTTGTATACTTTATTAGGTTCTTTGATAAGGTTAAAATACATAGGTCTACGTAGCAATGTAACTTGCGTGATGTCCCCAAACCTTTGGCCTCAACAACAAAACGTACGCAACTATTTTGTATACAATATGTGTGCAACCCCCACCCACCCTCACGGTTCCCATCAATTTTTTATTGAAGCAACATCCATGGTTTGTTTGACAGGATTTTTTTCAGAACCTAATATATGGATATAGGAATACGTCCTACTTGGCAAAATCACGGCCAGTCAGTCTGAATTATGAAGTAAATTTGGGTGCATAAACTTTATTGGCAGAGATGCAGTAGATCAGATGCCAGTACTGTTTACAGCACCTCCAGTGCATCTATGTCCACAAGTGATGAGACTTACCCGAGCAATCTGATCAGCCATCTGCAGGCGGCCATCCAGTTCTCTCCTGATCTGAGCTGCTTGCTCGTCCAGATTATCCAACTGTGAGCACACAGATGCACACACATTAGGTATCATCACACCACACTCATAGCTTCAAGCACTCATACCAGTCTATACATCACCAGAAGGCAGTTAATCAATTGACCTCTGTAAAAGTGTCCCTGCACCCCATGAGTGACATAACAGGGGTCACTGGGGTCACATTTTGAAGAGGTAAATGGTCACACGCATCCTGAATAGAGCTGAAAGGGCAAGCACCTGTTCTTTATTATCATACGTAATTAAATGTAAGCGATCTCTTGTGCTTTGGATTTATGGGTGAATCTGTCCATGTTTCTCCCCAACATCAAAGGGATTAAATTATTGTAACATTATTTTTATGGCAATTAAGCATCTTTTGTGTTTTTATTACTACATTGCTATAAAATGTGAATGTCAAGTAATGATATTATTTTAATGGTGCTGTAAATAAGTAATATAATACTGGAAAAACTGCATAATAATAAAGTATAATTATTATATCCAATTAGAAAAAAAACTTATTTGTAATCTTAAAGAGTTAAAACTATGTAAAAAAATTGTAACCACGCAGATATGGGGCACCCTTGACTTCCACCAAAGTATTACTTTTCCTACAATCTTTATCTTCACGCTTATATATTATTTACTAATATTTTAAACTAGATCTCTATGTGTTATGTCTCTACACAAAATTATTTAAGCCGCAGCATAAAAAATCTAATACACCTTCTGTAACCATTTGGGTGATTCTCGCGAAATTAGACTTATGAGGTGTCATGAAACATTTCAATAAAAATTTTTCATTACCGCAACGTGTCCATGACTGGTTTGAGTTCTTTGACATGGAAATATTTATAATTAAAAAATTAAAAGCTTCAGTGCATGTTATACTATAAACATTTACAGGAAAGAAACATGTGGTAATTGGTGATCATTGGTAAATGTAGAGACAATAATAAGGAATATAAATGTGTCCAAGACCAATTTTCTCATCCTCCGCAACAATTTTCAATCATTGTTTAAGCCCTCAAGAAACTAACATTTTCAAAAAAATTGTTGGAAGAAACATAATTGACTGTGACACTCAAGATGGCTAGCAGGTAAGCAGTTTTTACTTTTTCTCTCCAGATAAAAGTTGAAATTTTGTTTGTCATAGTACCTAGACAACTTTTTAGTTCTCATTACCGAAACATGAGTTTGTAAATGCATATATTTAATATAATATCATGTTGCGGTAATGATAATTTTTGATAATGATAATCTAAAAATTTAAATAATTGTATAGGAAATATTTATTAAATCCTCTACTTACTATGGTTATAGTAAGTTCAGACTTTAATCTTATATGTGCAAAATAAAATTGGCTTCAAGGGCTTTTTAAAAAATCTGAAGCTGGACACCATCTAAGTCTGGATTTCATGAATCACCCATTTTCCCTGCCCAAACACACACCAAATATCATTCATATATATATAATTATTATATATATATATATATATAAAAATTATCATTACCGCAACATGATATTACATTAAATATATGTACACAGTATGCCTAAATCCTACAGTAAAGCATAAACTACATCATGGAAGATGGGAAAACACTATGGAAAAGTAAATCTGATGTTAAAACAGAGAAAATCTCTTCACCCATGATAACACCTATGATAAAATTGCATGTCTGTGGGTGTGTGAGCATGTCACTGCCTGTTAGTGTGTGTTATGACATACGAAGCATTCCCATCACTTCCTGTATATGTCACTCTCCTCCTCCGGTCCCCTGAATCCAGGGCCGAGAGCACCACGGCAACCCTTGCCATGGCGACAGTCATTCCGGGGTGGGAGACCCTGTCACATGGGAGTCTTCGTCCCCTAGAGACCTGTCTATCTTCTGTTTTGTTCTCGAGGGGTTGTATTCTAATTAAGCATGGCTCAGCAAATAAAAGTCTGTGTGTTGTATGTGTGTGTGCATGCATGCGTGCTTGGCCTTAAGAATACTGTAGACATAGAGACACCATGGTATTAAGGTTGTAGTATTCCCATTTAGACTTTTATACAGCAGAACACTCAGTTCAACTAAAAGCTTTTGTTTAAATTATTCAACCCTTGGTCTTCTAATCTGAGGTTGTCACATTGTCTAACTCGTTTTATGTAAAAAAAAAAAAAAAACATTTTTTATATAGGCAGAGTTATGATGACCCAATGACATGTTTTATGGTGTTTCATATTATTTTACAAGCTGGCAAAGGACAGAGTTGTTGCCATAATTAAATGTTTTATGAAATTTCTAAGCATTTCATGCATGTTGTTCACAAATAGGCCATTCAGGAATCGCGTGGTAAACTAACTGCAGGTGAGAGACACTGAATATATTTAGAAGGCTTCTGTTCTGTTTGGAGTACAAGGTAAACGCCTCTTTCATCGAAAGCTAGTTTTAATAATAGATGGCAAACAAATGGAAGTTAAGCTTTGAGTTTTTTTCTATACAGAGGTCAGCATTAGTGTATTTAATACCTCTGTTTATTTAAGGGACGAACCAGCTGTAACTACAGTATAGCCAGGACAAAGATGTGTTTAACATTAAAACATTACAATTTTTCCAGTGCTTGTAAAATTTTATCGATTGAGTTTAAATAAAGTTTAATATATAAAGAAAAAACAAAGCTGACAACTCCATAAGGTCTCCAGAGATGTGAAAAAGCAACATCTGGGCAACCTGTTTTCAGCTTGGAGAAAATATTGATTATTTTGTTTAATAAGGATTTTCAATTTAACTTCAACATGTTGAATACATTCTGAAGACACAGTAATTCATTTTCCCTGTTTGCTGTTTTGTTTATCTGTGGCAAGCAGTAAACACAATTATTCAGGCCTGGCGACTAAAATGAAATTCAAAGACTCTAATTAGAGTTGCATTTTTGCTTATATTAGGCCCTTTATTTCCAAACCTCAGCAAGGTTTTCAAAAAACCTCAAATCACTTTTGGTTTCATATACAACATTAACCCTTTCAGCACAACACATCAGGATCGGGATTGGAACGATGATGGACACTTTCAGTGCCGTTAACCTGATGGAGAAGAGTTACAGTCACTGTCTCAATCCGAGGGAACTTCCGACAGCTGTTACCCCAGATTTCTCCTCGCAGAGACTCACAGCATCAATAATTAATTAACACATTTAGATTTGCTGATGGCAGGAACTGTGTCTCGCTTTTCTCATCCCCCCCTCCACTGTTTTCTGCCGTCACCACACTCGTTCGCAGCGTTTCGCTCTCCATCACCTCCCCACCTGTTTTTGATCCTCTCTCTTCCCTTGAAGGCTCCTCTGTCGCGTGTGGGAGAGTGACATCTGTGATACCGCGAGAAGTAACGGGGCAGATAGCACAGTGACTGCACCCTACAGTCTGACCTTCAGCTGTCCACTGATATATTGCAAACCCTGACATCTTGCCCACTTTATTATTGATCTACTGGCCAATCCAGCAGATAGGAAGTGACAGAGATTGCACGCATGCATGTGTGTGTGTGTGTGTGTGTGTGTGTGTGTGTGTGTGTGTGTGTGTGTGTGTGTGTGAGTGAGTGAAGAACTACTTAGCAAATTATGAGAATTAAGATAATTTAAAGGAAACACCACCGTTTTTCAATATTTTACTATGTTCTTACCTCAACTAAGACAAATTAATAGATCCCTATCTTTATTCAATGCGTGCACTTAGTCTTTGTACAGTCATTTTCAATATTAAACTATGTTATTACCTTCACTAAGAAGAGTTGATACATCCCTCTATCATCTGTGTGCGTGCACGTAAGCGCTGGAGCGCGCTGCGACACGTCGATAGCATTTAGCTTAGCCCCATTCATTCAATGGTTCCAATCAGAGATAAAGTTAGAAGTGACCAAACACATCAACGTTTTTCCTATTTAAGACGAGTAGTTATACGAGCAAGTTTGGTGGTACAAAATTAAACGTAGCGCTTTTCTAAGCGGATTTAAAAGAGGAACTATATTTTATGGCGTAATAGCACTTTTGGGAGTACTTCGACTCGCCTAAAAAGTCCGCTCCCCTTCTCACTCTCATAATGGGAGAGGGAGGGTGTTACTGTGCCAAGTCGAAGTACTCCCAAAAGTGCTATTACGCCATAAAATATAGTTTTTGGTATTTTGTACCACCAAACTTGCTCGTATAACTACTCGTCTTAAATAGGAAAAACGTTGATGTGTTTGGTCACTTCTAACTTTATCTCTGATTGGTACCATTGAATGAATGGGGCTAAGCTAAATGCTATCGAAGTGTCGCAGCGCGCTCCAGCGCTTACGTGCACGCACACAGATGATAGAGGGATGTATCAACAATTCTTAGTTAAGGTTATAACATAGTTTAATATTGAAAATGAGTAGACTATTCCTTTAAGTGCATTTTAGAAGCCACCAAACACTTCCATGTTTTCCCTATTTAAAGATTGTTACATTAGTAGTTACTCGAGTAAGTATGGTGGTACAAAACAAAATGTGGCGATTGTTTAAGCAGATAAAAAATTAGAACTATATTGTATGTTGAAAGAGCATTTAGTTTGCAGCACTTCGACCTCGGGTGAAGTAATATTGACGGAAGTTTGAGCGAGAGGGGGAGTAGTCAGGAGTGATGATGTTACTGCGCTCCGAGGTCAAAGTGCTGCAAACTAAGTGCTCTTCCGCCATACAATAAAGTTCTTTTTATTTGCTTAAAAAAATCACAACATTTTATTTTGTGCCACCATACTTACTCGAGTAACTACCGGTACTCATGTAACAGTCTTTAAATAGGGAAAACATGGAAGTGTTTGGTGGCTTCTAAATTCATCCCTGTTTGGATCCTAAGGTATGAATGGGGCTAGGCTAAATGCTAACACATTCACGACGCGCTGTACAAAGATGACATGCACGCATTGAAAAAATATAGGTATGTATTAATTCGTCTAAGTTGAGGTAAGAACATAGTAAAATATTGAAAAACGGTGGTGTTTTCCTTTATTATAAATACTGTGGTTATTTAAATGATATCTGTCTGAATGTAGAGCTCAGTATAGCTGTATGTTTAGCTCCTGTATAACTGAGTGGTAGAGCATTGCGTTAGCAGCACAAAAGGTCATGGGTTCGAATCAAGGGAACACATATACTGATTAAAAAATATCTTGTAATGCACTGTAAGTCGCTTTAGATAAAGGCATTCAAATGTGAACTGCAAAAATTATTTTCAAGAAAAATATCTAAAAATCTTAAATTGAGATGCTTTTTTGATGAGCAAAATGACCCAAGAAAATAAGTACAGTTTTTAGACCAAAAATATCAAATTTAAGTGATTTTGTGCATAAAACAAGCAAAAAAAATTTGCCAATGGGGTAAGCAAAAATCTTTAACTTTTTTCTTAAACACTAAATTCACAAAAAAATTGCCTCTTGGGTCATTTTGCTCATCAAGAAAAAGCATCTTAATTTAAGAATTTTTCGATATTTTTATTGAAAACAATACAAAAATACTAAGATTTTTTTATATTGAAAATCATTTTTTTTTTAGTGTGCACTGCAAAAAATTATTTTCAAGAAAAAAAATCGTAGTATCGTAGAAAATAAGTCTAGTTTTTAGACCAAAACTATCAAATTTAAGTGATTTTGTGCAAAAAAAAACAAGCAAAAAAAATCTGCCAATGGGGTAAGCAAAAAATCTTTAACATTTTTCATAAACACTAAATTCACAAAAAATGTGCTTACCCCATTGGCAGATCTTTTTGCTTGTGATATTTTTGGTCTAAAAACTAGACTTCTTTTCTTGGGTCATTTTGCTCATCAAGAAAAAGCATCTTAATCTAAGAATCCTTTTATATTTTCACTGAAAACAAGACAAAAATACTAAGATATTTTTCTTGAAAATCATTTTTTGCAGTGTGAATGTAAATGTGAAATTGTTTTAAGTACAAATGCAAAATAATCTTTTCTACAGAAAGAGATTGTGGTGGAAATTCATAGATATAATTCAGCTTACATCTGCATGCATACGTGAGCTAATAAAATAACTTAAAATTATAACGTATCATGAATAAAGCATATTGCATGCACACATTTGCTACTACAGTAGTATGCAGACAGACAGTGAGAATCTAATGCAATACATTGTAAGGCACAAATGTGCTTGTACGAGCCAAAAATCATTTTAGTGCATTTCATTGTGTTCTTTTATTTGTACATTAAAACAGCATGTCTTTATTGATCAACAATGACACATTCATAACTACACTTTATACTTATTTCAAAAGCAATTTTAAAAGTTTGTTCTGCTTTCAGTATGTTCCTAATGTTTGGTTTGACCAAGAATTTTTAGTTTAGGTACATCACTACTCTTAATTGATGGTTTCTATTTACTTCATAAAAGTCAAGCATGCTGCAGTCCATTATGTACCGCATAATGAAACAGGCAGAATGGCAGCACTGTTCTTTTTTAAAGGACATAAGCAGCCACATTATTTTGACAGATTGTAAGAAATAAGAAAACCAATTACTGTATGTCCATTATTATATAGAACAAGCGCGTCAGTTTGGTACATGATAGCATGGAAGTGAATGATCTTTTGCAGTGTGTGTGTGTGCGTGTGTGCGTGCCGTAACCCTGCTGGTTCATTCTAAGTTGTTGATTAGTGGAGCACATAATTAGCTCCTGTCACTGGCTGCAATGAACCAACCTCTCTCTACCCCTCTCTCTCTTTCTATTGAGAAAATGCACTGCTACTGTTTCCTCTATGCAGTTGTCACATTAAGAAACTGCTTTGAATTGTTGGGTCTGCTGGGCCGCCTAACTATGGATTGCATCAACTTTTCCAATTGTTCTTAAGGAGCTTTAAATACTGGCACTTTAAATGCAAATCTACTGGCCTTACAAATTAAAATATATGTTGGAGGAGGAGGAGGGGGGCTGTCTCACACAGGACAATGAGTCTGCCTGTATTTCACAAACACACTATAATTATACTGTACATGCCTCCTACAGTAATGATTTCCAGCCAGGGGTATGTGAACTTACCCTCAGAGGGAACTTGAACAAGTTTCAGTGGGTTTTAATTTTGCTTTGATTTCTTTATGAATATACAGAACTGAATTACAACTTGTGTACGAGTTAAAGCTGGTTGTTACGTACTGGGAGAACAGGCTTTCCTTAAGTTTATATATCATAATATAGACCAAGGCTTTGTTCCCCAAGGTGCTATATATTTTATCCAGGAAAAAAGCGGTTTGGTTGCTTTCTTTGTATAAATTAGGTTGTGTGTGGATTACATGCATAAGGGAATATATGTGCATATATAATGCACAAAGCCAGAGATAGATGTCTGCGACTTTTCACAAAACGCAACAAAGTGCTATTTCTTAACACTTTGTTTCTACCAATCAAAGTACCAAAAACCAATATCGAAGCATTTGCAGTTAAGAAAAACAAATGTAGTCTATAGCTGTGTCCCAATTCAGAGGATTCATCTTTCAAAAGTTGCATTCCAAACTGCCTCGAATGTGTCACAGCACCACAACAAATGCTGTCCCATTTCGAAGGCTCCTCAATATGGCCTAAAACTGTGTCCTTTTAAAACAAATTCCTTCAAAAAGACATGAAGGACACAGCTAAATTCTACTAAATAAAAAAAATTTATTAAATTCATTGCATGTGATGACTGGATTTGACTTCTGTGCATGTTTGCATGTTTAAGGGGTAACACTTTAACTCATCGTTAGATCATGTTTGCTAATGCATTAAAGGCAGGGTATCTGATTTGATCCAGAAACATTTTTAGTTATGCTGGTTAAAAGTCTCCTCACATCCTGATAGCAATCACTATGTCACTGCGCAGCCTGTTCACGCAGACACCATGCGTCATTGGCGCGTTCACATGCACTCACCTCCCGTCTGTAAACAGATCCAGGGTCTGAAAGTGTCATTGCACTGTTTATTTTGATAAGGTAGGTACGTGATATGTTTGTATTTAGATGGATTCAGATATTCTACTTTGATGAAACATTGTGTTGCTTATGAAATTTGTGTTCATTTACGGATTCGCGTAACAATACTACATGTACACAACTACATGTGGACGTCTAATCTGTGCGTATTCATGTGTTTTGAAAGAGCCGTGACTGTGGATGGCGATTTGAATGAAGGGTGGGATCGTGATTTCATTGCTAGTCGGCTACCGTTAACATTTTTCAAAATTAGATTAAAACTGCAATTTTAAACTATATTTAAACTGTTGAGGTCCAATAAAGTCTATTAAATTGAGAAAAATCCTGGAATGTGTTTATTTATTCTTGACTAAACAAAGAAAGACATCAACATTTTGGATTACATGGGGGTGAGTAAATTACCAAAATTGTTTTTACAAAAGTGGAGTATTCCTTTAAATGGGGACATATCATAAAAATCTGACTTTTTCCAATGTTTAAGTGCAATATTTGGTCTCCAGTGCTTCTATCAACCTAGAAAATAGTAACTTAGTTTTGGTAAACCAATCTCTGCAAGCATGTGAAAAAATAGGTCATTGAAATTTGGCTCCCCTGTGATGTCAGAAGGGGATAATACCGCCCCCTTAATCTGCACTATCCAACCAAGATACTGCCATTTAGTGCAGAGATCAGCACATTTGCATTTAAAAGGACACATCCAAAAAGGCGCATTAACTCATTTTCATATTAACTGTCAAGTAGAGGTTGACTAATATGTTTTTTTTCTCTGGTCGATGCCAATTCCGATAATTAGAAATCAGGGCAGCCGATGGCCGATATATGATGCCAATTTTCTTGGACGATACGTTTGGGTGATTTTCTGTTTGTACATAATAATCAAAATGTCCTCATCATGAGCAGATATTTCAAATGTAAAAATGCCACTATTAAAGCCAAAGTATTTTTTGTAAATGATGACTGGTCTTTCTGAAGATTTTTACAACCTCCTCCACACCATGCATTTATCAGACAAAGATATTACCTGACACTCTGCGGTCATCATTTCTTGCTCTTTGCTCTGTTTTTTACCATGACTTTTATTGCTTTGTAAGATAAATCCTTCTTTGGTACACATAAAAATAAATTCATTTATTCATCATTCATAAAGTTTACATAGTAAACATCTATTTTTTTTAGTTTAGACTGTTATTTAGAGCAAATCTTTCTAAACACTCTGAAGCACATTTACATTCTCATTTCTGAGGTGCTGTGAGTCACTGATTGTGCTGACAGTGACGTCTTTTGAGTTCAGTGTTGGACAGATCTGCTGTTTCAACTGTTCATTCAAAAGAATCGGTTTAAAGGAGTATGTTCGCGAATCAAAAACCATGACAAAAAGGCAGGACCATGACTCACACGCAGCCTCAGGGAGGGATCTGCTTGCTGCAAGATGCGGCATTACATGTTTCCCAACAATACTTAGCTGCGCGCAGATGCGCCTTCCTATTAATCGGCCTAATTGCTGCACAATCGGCCTAAGCTGATTTTTTTTTAAATATGCCAAAAATCGGCCTCTAGTTCCAAGCAACTATAAACTTCTGTCCCCACAATGAAATGCCTGCCTCTCCTCTCATTCGATTGGACAATTGAAAAAACGTGAATGTTGTCGGGTGCTTTTCTGCTCAGAACGCGCTTCGGCGTGGATAAACAGCGGACATAACCCCATAGAAAATCATCAAAAAAAGAACTATAAACGCGTTCTGTGTGATCGGCCCCCTTAAAGGAATAGTCTACTCATTTTCAATATTAAAATATGTTATTACCTTAACTAAGAATTGTTGATACATCCCTCTGTCAACTGTGTGTGTGCACGTAAGCGCTGGAGTAGTTATACGAGCAAGCCCGGTGGCACAAAACAAAACGTAGCGCTTTTCTAAGCGGATTTAAAAGAGGAACTATATTTTATGGCGTAATAGCACTTTTGGGAGTACTTCGACTCGGCGCAGTAACACCCTCCCTCTCCCATTTTGAGAGGGAGAAGGGGAGCGGACTTTTCAGGCGAGTCTAAGTACTCCCAAAAGTGCTATTACGCCATACAATATAGTTCCTCTTTTAAATCCGCTTAAAAAAGCGCTACGTTTTATTTTGTACCACCAAACTTGCTCGTATAACTACTCGTCTTAAATAGGAAAAACGTTGATGTGTTTGGTCACTTCTAACTTTATCTCTGATTGGTACCATTGAATAAATGGGGCTAAGCTAAATGCTATCGAAGCGTCACAGCGCGCTCCAGCGCTTACGTGCACGCACACAGATGATAGAGGGATGTATCAACAATTCTTAGTTAAGGTAATAACATAATATTGAAAATGAGTAGACTATTCCTTTAAAGGATCCAGCCTCGTAACTGGGACACAGCTTAAACTGCATTAAAACCACAATCTATACAGACAATGAATGCAAGCCTAATAATAATGAAATAATAAAAACACTTTTATAGACTTAATCGTACGCGTGCATATGCAATGCTAGGCACTTAGCAATGTTAGGCTACAAGCATATCCAAAATGATTGAGAAATATTGCCCTAAACAACAAAGAACAAAGAAAACACAAGAGAATAAACAGGAAAGGCTATCGTGTTCCTGGGTTTTGCAAGTAATTCAATCAGCGGGCTCTTGAGAGGTGTGTGTCTCAGAAAAAAATCTATTTATGACTGCAGGGAAATGAGTGCAAATGGGCCGGTTTATGAGCTAGCACTAACTAGCGCTCAGCACATTCGGTTTTCTATTATCACTAGATGATTTAAGCTGAGCTGCTGTGAATTCGACAATGAAGTCATTTTCACATATTATTTCGGTTAAATATTAATGATAATACAAATACATTTAATTTAACAGGACATCTGAATATGCAACCAAAATGTTGTTTTCTATTACACGTGTACGATATTGTACTACAAATGCTGCATTAGAGTCAAAATATTGTATGTTTGCTCAGTCGCTATGGCACCGGCAAACATTAAATATGCCGTCTGTTTGCAAACGCCATTTGCCGAAATAGTTCATTAACCAATGCATGGCAAAATAATCAGAGAGCAAAGCTAAATTCATATTCATTCATCCTCATTTGACAGACTTCCTGTAAAAGGTTTTTGTTCATTAATGCAGAAACGACTGATGATTGCCTATGAATTTAAATTGCTTGCATATTTGCTGCTGAAATATGCAGAGCGAATGTGCGCATGCCATACGTATGACCTCAGCCCTGCTAAGCAGATATTTTTTGTGTGTATACGTGTTAAGTGTGTGTTTGCGCGGGCAGTCGACTGCGCAGTCACTCCAACCGAATGCATAGAGAGCCAAGCAATTTTTGCCAATTACGTTTGATTGTGCTTTCATTAAATACACCGCAGGTGGTGTAAAAAAGAAATGCCTCCCACACGAGACCGTCCGCGTCCCGCACAACAGAGTCCTTCGTGAGGATAAAGTGAAAGAATGTGAGATGCTTTCGGTTATTCTACAAAGGCAGAAATGCGAATGCGAAGTGGCCTCAGCCGATGCACATTTTCGTGTTTTTCTCCGGCTAAACAGCTGGGGATGAATAAACCTGCAATAATGGAGGTGGTGAGAGAGATCGTTGCGTAACGCACTTAAGCCCATCCGACGTAAAATGAGAATTAAATCAATAAGGAGAATACGATCACAGACTGCTCGGAACGTCGAGTGTAATTATATACAATGGACTAACAAATATAATAAAATTATAAGAGCATGTATATAAGTCTCATTTCAGTGGGTTTCATGATGCACATATTCCCACAACACATTCTTTTCTCATAAAAAAAATGAAATCTCCATAGATTCTAATCCTGTTTAAATTAGTATGGGAAACCACAGATGTCCTTAGTTAAAAAGTTTCAAAATCTAATTTTGTCCAAACAGAACAGAGATATACTGAAAAGTAACCTTATATCAAATTAGTACAGGTACCATCTGCATTTGATGAAAAAATATGCCAGGATATCAGGCAGGGCATGCTAGGAAATCATAGTTTGGTTGTCAGCAACATTTATTTATCATGCTGGTCTACTTGTCAGACCGAAATGGTAAAAAATGCTGGTTGCGAGATTGTTTGTCGGGTCGGCAGATGCGGCAATTTTGCCCCTGTCAGTGTTGTGATGTTTTGACTGCACTGACACAAGCACTGTCAGCACTGAGCAGATTTTACGCCGCACTTATTCTGTTCCCATGACTTTCTGTTTGTATGTCCATCACGGAGACACGCTTAACGGTTGATATGGACCTATTAACGATTATCCACCATCGCGTTTCCCTGAACGCGTTACAGATCCCTTGAGTGCTTTCACCGAATGCCTATTTGGCCATATTTACAACTTGAGAACAATTAATTTGGAAAAGAAATAAACTTGGTCTCTAAGTAAAAGCTCTATGTAAACTAATGTCTCATTTGAGCAACAAAAGACCCATTATGACCAAAATGGACTAACTCAGATTTCGGTCATTTTAGCAGGGATTTTGTTGGCTGTCTGAGTGACGATCATGGGGAGACTGTATGCAAATTCCCCACCCTGAAGTCTTTGCTACCAGCAAACAAAAAGTGGGTTAGTCATCTTCAAAGCACTTTTGAGAGAGAGATTTAATGGCTGGATGATGGGTTGGGAGGGGTGCTGCTCAGATGAGATCTCTCTCTGTATATCTGAGAAGAAATGAGCTAAAATATAAAGACGATTGTAACTCTGCAACTTGTTAGGCCCATTGTTGTTAAAGGATTAGTCTATTTTCTTTAAAAAAAAAAATCCAGATAATTTACTCACCACCACGTCATCCAAAATGTTGATGTCTTTCTTTGTTCAGTCGAGAAGAAATTGTTTTGTTTTTTGAGGAAAACATTCCAGGATTTTTCTCGTTTTGATGGACTTTGATGGACCCCAACACTTATTAGTTTTGATGCAGTTTAAAATTGCAATTGTAACGCAGCTTCAAGGGACTGTAAACGATCCCAAACGAGGCATAAGGGTCTTATCTAGCGAAACGATTGTCATTTTTGACAAGAAAAAAATAAAAAATATGCACTTTTAATTCACAACTTCTCTTCTTTCTCCGGCTGCGCGACGTGGCAGCGACCTCACGTAATTGCGTAATGACGTCGAAAGGTCACGTGTTACATATATGAAACGCACATTTGTTGGACATTTTAAACAATAAACTGACACAAAGACATTAATTAGTATCATTCGACTTACAACAACATCAGAACGGTCCTCTTTCTCCACACTTGTAAACACTGGGGCGTAGTTTCGATACGTCACCCGTGACCTCTTGATGTGATGGCGTATTTCGTGAGGTCGCGCTGGCATGTCACAGGACTGATGGAAGCTGAGAAGTTGTGGTTTAAAAGTGCATATTTTCTTGCCAAAAATGACAATCGGTTCGCTAGATAAGACACTTATGCCTCGTTTGAGATCGTTTAGAGTCCTTTGAAACTGCAATTTTAAACTGCATTAAAACTGTTAAGTAGTGGGGTCCATTAAAGTCCATTAAAACGAGAAAAGTCCTGGAATGTTTTTCTCAAAAAACATAATTTCTTCTCGACTGAACAAAGAAAGATATTACAATTTTGGATGACATGGTGGTGAGAAAATCATCTGGATTTTTTCTTATTTAAGAAAATGGACTAATCCTTTAAGTGAAGCATTGGTGTGTTTGCACCTTTAAAACCTGCTGTTTATAAAGTGAGGTGCATAACTAAAATCTAGCCTTAGATCCATTTCCTATGATTACAGTTTTTCCCACGTACCTGACAGGCCTGGTACAGAAGCTGGTGCTCAAACTTCTTGATCCCAAGGATCTGCTGGAACATTTCGTAGAGCTGGTCTTTGCTCAGGATGAGCTCGGACGCGGCACTGGCCGTCATGCGCTGCTGCGCCTTGCGCGGATCCTCATCCCCGCGGTAGATGGTGTCAAACTTAGCCATCCAAGAGCTCAGAACCGTCTCCTTGCTCAGACCGTCGATTTCCGGCAGGCTCCGGACACGTTTCTCGATGTGGCGCTTGAACACCTCGCGGCAGTCCAGAGCGGACAACCCTCCTGTTTGGACCATTTTAGCCACACGGTCGCTCTTTAGAAAAACCTGTGGGTCATATGGATGTGTAAGTAACGGCGGGCTGGTGATAAAAGCAGAAAAGCAGTTCTGACCTTCAAAACGTTACGCTTACATGACTTCAAAACATTTTTCATCCTGTTTTCAATCACTCCAATCTGCTGAAGGAAATAATGCCTCTGTGCCTTGCTTTAATATTCTATGCAGTGATAGATACAACATCATCTACAGTGATATACTGCTGTAATATAACCACCGGCATTAAAGTTACGGATGGCAATGGAAACTATAAAATTGCTCCGCTTTGAAATTATGGGATCGGTGTGAACCGAAGCGTTGTGATCCCATGGCTTTTTTCTTTCCCTGAATTATTCAGTAGGCCTGTCACAATAGCTACTAGGCCTGTCACAATAGCTACTTTTGATAAGTCGTTTTTTCTTTAGAAATTATGGCAAAAATCAATATTATTATTGTCATTTTAAAGGGATAGTTCACTCAAAAATGAAAATAATGTAATTAATGACTCACCCTCAATGTCGTTCCAAACCAGTTTAAGATGTTTTAGATTTATTCTGAGAGCTTTCTGACCCTCCATTGAAAATCTGTGTACGGTATACTGTCCATGTCCAGAAATGTAATAAAAACATCATCAAATTAGTCTATGTGACATCAGTGGGTATGTTAGAATTTGTTGAAGCATCAAAAATACAAAAAATAAGACTTTATTCAGCATTGTCTTTTCTTCCGGGTCTGTTGTAAACCGCATGCACGAGACTGCAGTGAGGCTACTGACGTACGACGTTGCTGACGTGTCATCTTGTGCGCCCCAGTTTTTTTTTGCACCTAGTCTGAAGGAGACGCACACTGTAACATGTCTTCACAAACATGTCTGAGGATAACACGTCAGCCGTGTCGTACATCAGCAGCATCGCTGTGCACATGCATTCGCAACAGGCGCGGAAGAGAAGACAATGCTGAATAAAGTCGTAATTTGTTTTATTTTAGGATCAAGATGTATTTTCAATGCTTCAACAAATTCTAACTGACCCACTGATGTCACATGGACTACTTTGATGATGTTTTTATTACCTTTCTGGACATGGACAGTATACCGTACATAGATTTTCAATGGAGGGTCAGGAAAGCTCTCAGGCTAAATCTAAAACATCTTGTGTTTCCAAAGATGAACGGAGATTCTTACGAGTTTGGAACGACATGAGGGGGATAATATTTTTTATTTTTGGGTGATCTATTTAAGACCCTTTAAGACCATTTTACAGTATGTCACTGATTATATAATTACAATAAAAATAGCATAACACTATGGCCTCTACAAAAACCACAGAAGTCATGTTAATTAATTGTTCAATAAAGTAATTATTATGACTGCACTATAAAGAAGCGGTCACACTTGACTTTGAGCATGTAAACACTAAAAAAATGATTTTCTTACTTAGTATTTTTGTCTTGTGTATCAGTACAAATATCTAAAAATTCTTAAATTAAGATGCTTTTTGAGCAATATGTGAGCTTAAAACAAGCAAAAATATCTGCCAATGGGGTGAGAAAAAATTTCTTGAAATAATTTAATAAAAAAAAAAATGTATGTGTAGTGCTGGGCAAAGATTAATCGCGATTAATCGCATACAAAATAAAAGTGATTTTTGGCATAATATATGAGTGTGTGCTGTGTGTAATTATTATGTATATTTAACCACACACACATTCATATATTCATTTCAGAATTGTTTTATATATATATTTTTTTTATATATATAAAAATATAAATAAATATATATAAACATGTAACTGTTTCATAAATACATACATGAATGTGTGTGTATTAATTTATACATAATAATTACACACAGCACACAATGATATATTATGCCAAAAATCACTTTTATTTTGAATGCGATTAATCGCGATTAATCTTTGCCCAGCACTAGTTTTTAGCACAAATTCACTTAAATTGTATATTTTTTGTCCAAAAACTAGACTTTTTTTCTTAGGTCATTTTGCTCATCTAGAAAATACATCTTGATTTAAGAATTTTTAAGAATTTAAGAATTCTACGGAAAAAAGACAAAAATACTAAATAAGAAAGTAATTTTTGCAGTGAATTATTTTCAGATGTTACGAGTGCTGCATCAATATTAGTTCTTTGGCTTTGTCTATCTTTTCTTTTCTGTAGAGAGAAGGTCACACCATGACGTGCCAGCTTTCTACGGCACTGCAAAAAATTCGTAGTATTTTTTTCTTGTTTTCAGTAAAATTAAGTTACTTTTTCTTGATGAAGAAAATAAGTCTAGTTTTTAGACCAAAACTATCAAATTTAAGTGATCTTGTGCATAAAACAAGCCAAAAAATATGTCAATGGTGTAAGCACATTTTTCTTGAATTTAGTGTTTAAGAAAAATTTTCAAGATTTTTTTGTTTACCGCATTGGCAGATTTTTTAGCTTGTTTTATCCACAAGATAACTTGAAATTGATAGTTTTGGTCTAAAAACTATACTTATTTTCTTGGGTCGTTTTGCTCATCAAGAAAAAGCATCTTAATTTAAGAATTTTTAGATAGTTTTACTGAAAAGAAGACAAAAATACTAAGAATTTTTTTTCTTGAAAATCTTTTTTTGCAGTGCATGATACAAATTCAAAGGTCAGAGTTCACCAGAATTAAACTTTGGTACGCAGCGAAATATCTTCACTGCAAAAAATGATTTTCAAGAAAAAAAATTCACATTTTAAATTTGAATTTAGTGTTTAAGAAAAATGTTTAGCTTGTTTTATGCACAAAATCACTTTTGGTCTAAAAGCTAGACTTATTTTCTTAAGTGTTTGACTAAGCTTGCTTTTTTCGGTTTCGCTGCATATGAATAGAAGTCAATGGAACAAAAAGTGTAGTGTGACCGCCCCTTTATTCAGAATATCCTTCTAATTCAAATTAGAATGACATTTGTGATTTTATTCTTTATACAGCCAAACATCTGGCTGTGATCCAACTGCCATCTCTCAGGCCCCATTTGCACCATTTCAGATCTGGAGTAGTTTTGTAGATGTGCAAGTAAAATGTGATGTATCCTGTTTCTTAACAAATGGAAGCTTGGCAGCTGCTTTTCTTTGTTCGTTTTAAAAGCCTGTCTATCCTTCTCAATTCAGGAAGACAAATAGAGCCCTAAATGGCTATCTGGTTCGAATCCAGGTGGCAATTCACTGTGGGCCTTTCGGCCAATGGCCTGCTATGAAAAACTGATTTGGAAATTAACTGTTCTGCAAACAGGCCTTGATGCGGCTTTAGTTGTAGGTTTACTGTTAGAACTATGTTGGAAGTTGGCCTGAAAACGTACAAATTAAGATATAAATTAGCCTATTATATTCAGTCTAATTGAAGTAGTGCTGCCTTACAAACCACTACCTTACCCACTATTTAATTCCCAAAAAATGCTTTTATATTGGTAGACGTTTCGTATAAGTGACTTGCAATGCATTAAACGTATACTATAACCAATCTGTTCCCTGGAATCAAAGCCATGATCTTTGCTACAGGAATGCTCAATTACCATACATATTAAACCCCACATTGCATTGAGGTAAACTTTCTGTGGCTCTGTCTGCGACCAGTAGGGGCATTAATTTAGTAAACACTTAAATGACTCGTATAAATATTTACTCCAATGACAATTAAACAGTAAACATGGGATGAAAGTTAATAATTTGTGGCAGCCTTGAGTGTTCTAACAATCATAATGAACTACTTTGCATCCACAGTATCCCGAACCATAGCAACAGGAAGTAATGTTGTGACCTTTCCAATGCTCTGATCCATTAGCATAGCAATCTGTGCGCAGAACATGTGTAAACACTTGAATATGGGATGTGTTTTTAGCTCAGGAGAGCCATCCCGAAAGGCTATTTAAGCACTCTACGGTAATTCACTTATACAAAGACGTGCCATCATCTAAATGTTTTGTCTAATCTGCAGTGCGGTAACTACATTTGGGTACATTTCAAACACAAAGTACAATAATCAAAAGGGTTGCTTTGTGATATCGTTGTCTGGAATCGTTTGTCTGTGCTAATTGCCTGAAGGAGAGAGGTTAACGTTGTGCCGTCTGCCGTGACCTCACATGGGCAGAGAAATTGAACTCATTTTAATGAATTCAGTGGGCGCTACTCTCTGGGAAATTTTAATGAAAGAACAAAAAAAAGAAGTCAACAGTATACTACTTAGAGCAGTGGGCACCAACCTTTATGACTTCAAGGCTTCCCTATAGTCGACAATAATTTTAAAGCCCCCCACCATTCGCAATTTCTACCCAATAAAATATTCAAGAGCTTAGCTGAAATAATAACTTTAATTATATGATGTAACCTCAACTTACAATCGAGAAAGTTGAGAAAAACTGTCAATACAATATATACAGATTTTACTTTAAACATATTGTATGTTCTTTTTGTAAAACCATGCATAAAAATGTCCCTAATACCCAGGGCCGGCGTCAGGGGGGGGCATTCGCGGGCCGTGCCCCCCCAAACAGGTTGTTGTGCCCCCCTACACAGTTTTTTTATTAATTTGATATATATATATCAAGAAGAATTCAAATTAACTTAAGATTGAATGTTTCATGACTTTTAATGTAATCAAATGAGGAAAATATAGTTGATATATGTTTTCTTTAATTAAAATAGACCAGTTTCTCTGGTTGGTTGTATTGTGGGGTCTCATGCGTCATTAGTCTTTAGCATATTTGTGACTTGATACTAGCAACGTGTTTTTTCGCGGCATTTAATGGATCGTGTAAAATATGGATATTAGAACATTTAGAACGAACCAGCATCCCCTGCTCCATCTGACTTCATGCAAACACCAATTGGCTCAAACTTGGAGATTAGAAGTCGAGGTGGAATTTTCAAATCTACAGGGCACTGTTTAAGGAAGTTTAATGTTCGCAAACGCCGCCTTCATCTTTTTTTAAAGGTAAGTTAGCGTTGTTTTAATTTACGTAAGCTTAAATGTGAAGTGTGACTATAGACCGTTAACAGCATTGTGACGTGATTATGGTAAAGCGGCTTTAACTTAGGACACGGTGTGCGCTGGGCTACGCTATGAAACCAATTCATTTCAATGGCATGCACCGCGCGAGGGCGGTTTGTTGTTGCGTTGAGCGCAGCAAACAAAATAGTTTAACTTTTGCGCATAGTTTTTGATCTTCTGCACTTTATACGGGAAATGAACTGACAGTCTGTACCAGTTGTATGAGTGTGTGCTTGTATTTTTTGTTTTAATGTCTTGTTTTTGCAAGTTATTGTTGCTAATTGCGTGCCCCCCGTTGGAAGCCGCGTGCCCCCGTGTTAGTTATGGTCTGGCACCGGCTCTGCTAATACCTTACATATAACAGGATTTAGATTAATCCAGGACTAGGCCTTAGTTATATTACGACATTTAAGTAGATTTTACAAACAAAACATACAAAAAACAGTGTGCATCTTTAGACACCGTTTTTCAATATTTTACTATGTTCTTATCTAAACTTTGACAAATTAATACATACCTATCCTTTTTTCAATGCGTGCCCTTCATCTTTGCACAGCGTGTCGTGAATGTGTTAGCATTTAGCCTAGCCCCATTGATTCCTTAGGATCCAAACAGGGATGAATTTAGAAGCCACCAAACACTTCTGTGTTTTCCCTATTTAAAGACTGTTACATGAGTAGTCACACCATACTTACTCGTGTAACTACTCATATAACAATCTTTAAAAAGGGAAAACATGGAAGTGTTTGGTGGCTACTAAATTAATCTCTATTTGGATCCTAAGGAATGAATGGGGCTAGGCTAAATGCTAACACATTCACAACGCGCTGTTCAAAGATTGAGTGCACAGATTAAAAAACATAGGTATGTATAAATTAATCTAATTTAAGGTAAGAACATAGTAAAATATTGGAAAACGGTGGTGTTTTCCTTTATGATATCATTAAGATACATTAAGATGTCAGTATCAGGTGTTTTTAAATTAAGGCAGCTGAATGCTTTTTGTCTGGGACAAAAATGAGTTGCCCTGTCCGGGAAACGGCCCCTTTGTGTTCAGGTGACTGGCTAAAATTGAATTTGCTCAAATGTCTTTGGAGAGCCTAGTTTAGGAGGGTGTAAAAGTAACCAATTATTGTTTAAGTGTTTACTTGCGCCAGACAAGAGTCAATTTCAGCCATCTATTCTACAGTTATGATGATACTTCACCTCATAGTAGCTCTGAACTGCGTTGATGAAGGCTTCATCCGCCACAATCTGTGTGTCTCCTTTGAGGAAAGACTCAAAGCGGTCCTTGGTGGTCTGCAACTGCTGCTTGGTGATCTACAAAGAGATTGAAAATAAAACATCATAATTTAGATAAATTGAGATGAGCTGCATACAGGAAAGAAATCGTTTACTTGTCAATTTTTTGTATTGGTAATCAAACATTACAAATGTTTGCTGTGTCTCAATCCTTAAAGGGATAGTTCACGCAAAAATGAAAATTATCTTATTTACCCACTCTTATGTTGTTACAAACCTGTAACCAAAACGATCAGAGGGCCCATTGACATCCACACTGCAAAAAATTATTTTCAAGAATTTAAAAAAAAAATATTTGTTGTCTTGTTTTCAGTAAAAATATCTAAAAATTCTTAAATTAAGATGCTTTTTCTTGATGACCCAAGAAAATAAGTCTAGTTGTTAGACCAAAAATATCATAAAAACAAATTTGCATAAAACAACCAAAAAAATCTTCCAATTTGGTAAGCAAAAAAATATTTTAGTTGGGTAAGCAAAAAAATCTTGAAAATTTTTCTTAAACACTAAATTCAAGAAAAATTCAAGAAAAATTTGCTTCCCCCATTGAAAGATATTTTGCTTGTTTTATGCACAAAATCCCTTCAATTTGTTATTTTTAAAAACTAGACTTATTTTGGGTCATTTTGCTCATCAAGAAAAACATCTTAATTAATTTTTTTATATATATTTTTACTGAAAATGAATTGTCTGTTTTAAGCACAAATATCTAAAAAGAAATAAGTCTAGTTTAAAGACAAAACATATCAAATTTAAGTGAATTTGTGGATTAAACAAGCAAAAAATCTGCCAATGGGGTAAGCAAAAATCTTGAACTTTTTTCTTAAACACTTAATTCAAGAAAAATTAGCTTATCCCATTGGCAGACTTTTTTGCTTGTTTTATCCAAATTAACTTAAATTAAATCATTTTGCTCATCAAGAAAAACACCTTAATTTAAGAATTTTGTGTTATTTGTACTGAAAACAAGACAAAAATACTAGTAAGAAAGTCATTTTTTGCAATGTAAAAAATTCATTTTTTTGCAGTGTAGGTCAATGCAAATGGCAGAAAGACAAAAAAGTGATGATTCCTTTTCCCAGAAAGAATTTGAAATGTGTTTTGTCATATAATTTTACATCATTTAATGTATTTTATTATTAAAAACATAAAGCATTATGTAGTGGATATTGTACATCACATCACCTAGCAAGATTTTTTTTCCCGCATTTCCTTCAATACCATAGAGCCCTAAAGTAAATGTATGATCTGTTACAGCAACAGGGTTTCAGACTTCTGAAACAAATGACAAAGCAAAGTGGGTTTCTTATTTTAGCAAGGGACACTAATGCGTCTGTGTTTTCTCGAAACACACAAAGACAGACAGTCTCTTCTCAAGTCTATACTTAAAATACTCTTACTACTTGATGCCAAAAACTCCCACCTTCTTCTAACTCAATAACACATAACACCGTTCTTCCAATCCTTACAGCCAAACCTCTCTCTCTCTCTCTCTCTCTCTCTCTCTCTCTCCCTCTCTCTCTCTCATTTCAACTCTCCCTCGCTCAAACTGTGTAAATAAATCCACATCTTTCAAAAATGTTTTTTTCATGCATATTACAGTACATATTATTTTCCACCAGCCTGCTATCTCTCGCTCTCTCTCTCTTTCTCTTTCTGTGATTCATCACCATCTCTGAATGTCATCAGGACACAGGATGACAGAGTGACGAACGAGTGAGCAACAGAACGCGAGTATTATGAAGGAGAAAAGAGATGACTAGGCCAAACCGTGTCCTCCACCTCCTCACATACAGCTCAGGACACAAAGTACCACCAGGTTTAACGGCACTGTACAAAATTGTACCAACACAGAAACAAAATAGTTAATCATACCAAATATTTTAACCATTCACTTTCATATGCAATATGCCAAATTATTAACATAGGGTGAATAGAACAAACAATTATAAAATCAAGCTGCTGATGTGAAAAACGTATAGCCATTAACCACATAAACACGTAAACGAGATTTCAGCCCAATTAACATCAGAGCCTCTGATTCACTACACACTGTGCTCGGCACAAACCATGTTGATCATTCATCCTCATTGTGAATGTGTATTTAATGTAGTCTCAGTAACTACTTCATCTTTTATGCCAAGTAAAATAAAAAAATACTGACGACCAATCAGAATCACATTATCATTACAGAGAGTCATATGAGAAGGTCAAATATTTTTATATAATGATCGCTGAGCTGTATAAATAATCACTGTCTCTAAAGCAATTGATTTTCATAACTGTGCTAGCTTCACTCGCTTTCTACTGCATAATGTAATTATAACTCATATCAATATTTGATGTCCATTCATTCAATAAGTAGCAGTGTAATAATCGTGATAATGTACAAGCAGCCAGTCATTGTGAAATAAAACCTTATAGTCTACCCCTAAACAGCCTATAAGGTTTTTTTCAATATTGTAAACTGTGCATGCATAATTTATTTCGAGAAAAGCGCTAGATGTTATACGTTACTCTATCGTATTTTTTTCTGAAATTTCAAACATGCTTCGTCATGCATATGGTGGTTTACCAAGCATGCAAAAAATCATTAAGGGTAACAGGATGTTGTGTTTCTGATGAAAGCACCAGTATGACCAAATCTAAAAGAAACAGTGTGTGTGACTGTGTAGGAGGAAGGTGGAAAAGTACAAAGTAGCATGTGCCCGTGAGGCATCACAGCACCATCTGTGTGTTCGGCTCTCTGCTACTGTCCCCTCTCCTTTATATACACACACACACACATGCGCGCACACACACACACATGCAGAACACTTGACAATACGTGTGTAAAAGGACATCTTGTAGCCTTCAGTATTTAAGAGTATGTTTTTATCCTATTCCTAGAAGATTTCTATTTTTTATTTTTAATGAAAGCTGTTTTGTAAAAAATCTGTGAGTCATACAGCACATGACGGTAAGTATGTATATTTACAGTAGAGTTTACTGTACGAATGTGCATGCTAGATGATACTGAATGTGTCAACATGTTACTCTCATTTATAAACTTGTTTTAAGACATCAAGAAACTGTCTTTACTTCCAGATAACATTTTATCGGTCAGCAATATGAATCATCAAGATGAGCCATCAATATTTTTGGTCCAAAATTTTATGTTTTAATGTTAAAAAGGTCTAACAATGCAAAACAGTGCTGTTCTTCATCAAATTTAATTAGGCGGTATTAAGCAGTCCTTTATATCTCTCTGTCAAGCACCCAGATGCAGGCCTGACCAATGCATCTGCCGTTTAAAAGAACTTCCACCCCCAACCATCCTATTGATTCCTTTCAGATTCCTCTTATCATGATTGCACTGTAACAGCCTGATTCATTTGTACACACGCTAGAGCAGTCAAACACATTTTTCAACCCTCCAAACGTCAGGAGAATGCACACACAGGTGTTTCCATCTGTAGATTGAGGCGTTGAATAGTATTATTATAACTTACAGTTATAATAGGAACAACAACATTAAAATTGACCATTAGATGTCTACTGTCAAATGTGTGGGAAAATGTCCTTGTTATAATCTTATATTGAATAAAGAGCATCCTGGCAGTGAGAATTATTTTTAAGAATGCATTTCTGCAGAATCAGTAAAGAAGACATTTAAAAAAATCATCTAGGCTCACACGTTGTTGACTTATAGTATATTGTCTTTTACAGCTATTCAGACACTAGACAGCTAAAAATACTAATGCAGGGCTTTTTACTTAAAGTTCCACTTTGGGGAAAATCAGGTTTTTATTGTTGTTTATATGTCTTTAAGACTTTGGGCCCTATCTTGCACCCAGCGCAGTTGACTTTGTCAGTGACGCATGCAACATTCGTATTTTGCACCGGCGCACAGCGGGTTTTTCCCTCACGTCGGCAAACTAGGGAATGAACTTGCGCTCCCTGGGCGGTTCAGCGCAAAAAAGGAGGTCTAGTCTAAAAAAACTAGTCTAAAGTCAGTGGCGCGTTGCGCGTGGTTCATTATGCTATTTTAAGGGCGCATGCTTGACCATAATGTATAGCGTGCACAACGTGCACATACTTTGCCTATCTAATCTACACAGATGCAACAGTTATTTTTGCAAATCATAAATTGTTACAATAAAAAATATTAACACATGAGATAAGGGAAATCATTGTGGTGAGCATTGTGGTGATAGTTTTTATTTATTGTATGGCCGTGTTAAAAAATTCTCATGCGAATAACGATTAAAATATTTTTTATAAGTTTGTTGTGTGGCTGTATTACGTTTATTTTATGTAAATAATAATTAAAATGTTTTCATAAGAAACCTTCATGTATATGAATTTGATTTGTAAGTGTACTTTGGGGTTGGACCTTGCTTGCGTTTCTTGGGTCCGATTTCAAAGCCCCAAACCCTTTCAGCGGTGAGGGTGGACGCAGCGATGTCCTCTACTGGCGTCAGGTCATGTGTAGAGGCAGATCCACCTCCCGTTACACGGCGTGCCCGATTCATGCTGGCAAGCTTGGGATTCCCCAGTCTCCTGACATCATTGTAGCGCTTGGCGCAACGATGGGGATGCCAGCTGATGAGACAATTGTGGCTATTTCCTCTCACGCCTGTTTAACCGACGCTGATTTGGGCGGGTTTCTCCTATCCCCATACAAAACAACTTCTCTGTCTTTGACTGCTCTTACAAGAACGTGGGTCTCCTCGGCTGTGAACCGCTCCTGGCGTGCGCCTGGTAAATCCATCATAATAATAGCAACCCGCCATGGAACTTGCGCTCTTGCGTTTAAAGGGAATGTTGGATAGCGTTCTGATTGGTTTATTTGACGTTACGCCCAAACCACACCTATAAATAATGAACCTACTTCAGACCAACCCTTTATTGATTTGCGCCTGGCGCAAGAGTTATTTCTCCCGCCGGAAAAATAGCAACAGCGCCCAAGATCCGCCCACAAAGTCACTTGCGCTTTGCGCTTCTCACTTGCGTTTCAGATCGTTAAAATAGGGCCCATAATATGTTTTAAGACAAGCCATTTGCAAATTCAACACCATTGCTAAGTATTTTCTCTGAGACAGTCTCATTCCCGTGGTTTAAAACTGCCTCGTTTCCAACGTCACAAACATGTAACCAATCATATCAACACAGCTGAATGCCTGAATCAGTAGTTTGAGTTACAGATATTATGTATGGATGTGGCATAGGCCCGCCACTGAAACAATTGCAGCACACATGCATCAGCACTTAAAAATTTGTTTTGAAAGAGTATGCATTGTGTAAAACCGAACTTAGCACTTATGTGTCTGAAACTGCCAAATGTAGCATCTATTTAGATTTATATGTATGGTCCGAGGTGATGCGAAAGAGTGAAGGCGGGGACTAATTCCCTTATATATATATATATATATATATATATATATATATATATATATATATATATATATTAGGGTTGTGCCGAAAGACGATAGTATTGTGTATCAACGATCGTCAGACATATCGCCAATAGCAGGCTTTCATGACAATAGTTGGTTGTTATTATTATCATTATTATCATCATAGTTTCACATTAACATGCGCATTGCATGCTTTTCCACGCATAAGAGGGTTTGTGGTTTCACTTTGTAAGAGAGAGCTTGTAACGCATGCAGATTCCTTCTCGCACGTACCTGGACTTAATGCTGTCGGTTTCTTCCTCGCACATGAGCTTGTAATACACACAGCTCTGATTAATGGCATCAGTTTTAAGAAGGTTGTGGTCATGACAGTGTTGCCTTTGCTTCTTTTTTGTCCATCAGTCAATCATGAATGAGTAAAAAAATGAAGAAATAAATAAACGATTAAACTACTGCCCCGCCCCCCGATACGATCGTGTATCGCGAACTCATAGGCTGATGATGGTCTGAGCTGTGATTGAGTAGAGGTGGAGACTAATTTGCATATTCATTGATCCACGTATACTAAATGAGGCAAGGGTGTAGAGTTACATTCAAGCTGTTTTAAAGCATGGAGAAATGACTGCGACAGGTAAAACTTTTACATATGCTATTATGATGCTTTTAACTGATAACACTTTTGACTACAGGGAGACTTTAAAGCTCACCTGATGCAACAATCCATTCACACGCTACAGTATAACGTTTTAGTTACTGCAGACCATATCTCATTTATAAAGCCATTTACATTTTGTTTGTTAAAAAAAACATGTCTTCTTTTGTGTGAATGAAGCAGCAGTGGAAGAAAGCAAGATGCACTGTAGGTGTGTGTGTGTGTGTGTGTGTGTGTGTGTGTGTGTGTGTGTGCATGCACACTCAGCAGCAGACTGCAGAGTCGTTAGTAATTATGATAATTGCATGAGTGCAGTAGCTTTGCTAAGGGCCAGAGATGATGCATGAGAGAGAGAGAGAGAGAGAGAGAGAGAGAGAGAGAGAGAGAGAGAAAGAGAGAGACAAAGATATTTAAAGCTCCACTGTGTACTTTTTTGAGTTAATTCTTAGCAAAAACCCATGTTTTCTTTCAAAAGTATGTGCTCATTCATGTGTAATTACTCCACCCCACTAATCAAAGTATTCTCATAAGTGTAGAATCTGCTATTTAAAATACATACGGTCGAGTTGCTCGACTGGCGCATCCATGTTGTGCCTCCATCTTTGAAATACATTCGCCGACGAGGGACATTCCTGAAATTCAAGCTCCGCCTTTCGCGCTTTCAAACTACACTCACGCTGGCCGCTTGCTGAAGCCCCCTGAGGTTGCATGTGTAGGTGGTATACGTCATCGAGACTTATTTCAGAATATTAACAATTATAAAGCTAACAATTATTCTTAGTTAATTGTAAATTGATGTAATATGCTTATGACTTGTGAATGTAATGCTCAGTTATTTAATAAACCAGGCTTGATGACGTATACAGCCAGCATGCTACCTGCGTAGACTGAATCCTTCGGGTTTTACAACAGCCGCATACCGTGATGATCCCGCGATCTAATGCTTTGATTTGAGGCAGATTTGAAAGCCTGTTGAAGACCTATGCTCGAGGACATTACAACAAGTCGCCAAGGAAGCGAAAAGAGGATTTAAAATGACAACGCGACAGGAAAAACAACAAGACCAAAGTCAATATTGGAGTCATTTTAGTTTTCCAAGATCATGAGGCTCAAGGGACACAGCAGTTGCCTACTTTCTATCTTCTCCACAGGTAATTCAGCATATTTGTTTAAATCTATACAGTCTATGGTGTAAACTCAAAGTTTTATAGTTGCTTGGCTAACTATAGCATGGTTATGCATAACTCTAGTTAGTGTAAACACGCATGTGGTTTAATGTGTTCGAACAGCCACACGCCGTCTCTCCGCCCATTTATGTAATCTGAGGTACTGAGATCAACATATTTTCTGACCTCTAGCACAAACACACGGTGTACAGCGCTATTTTTAGCCTTTCATTGATAAAACTAGCAGCGGATCTGCGCGTCTTTCGTTTAATTTTACAAGCGTGTGAAAGTTGCGCAATCTTATTTCACCAATATCAGAGAAAGCTCTTACATATACACGGACATGTAACACGTTTACTTAAAACATAAGCATTGGACTCTGACATAATATTAGTTTGCGTCCATTTAAACCCGTCATTACTCTCGCTCATGATTAAATGACAGGAGAGGGACTCGTCTACAGACCATCTCCTCAGTAGAGAAGCGCTCAAAAATGGACAAAAAGATCACAGTTACGTATTACACACACTTAGTAAAATAGAAGTAAACAAACAAACGAATCCTTACAGTATTTCTGTTCATTCGGGACCTCTATTGGCCTATAGCCTAACTTTCATAGAAACTATTGTTTTTAATTTTAATTGAAATATGAATCAGTACTGTATGTTTATTAATCCATTTTTGGATTGAAAATAACCTCCACAAACACCTACAGTGAGTGTATACACACTCCGCTTATAGCCTGTAGCCCTGTACCTTCTGTGAAAACAGGGTTAATTCATCAAATCGGATTCAGATAAACAAGCATCATTGAACTGCCTTAACCAATCATTTCCCAGCTCTATCAGACACCCTGGAAGTATGGGATACATATCTGTCAACGAAGAACACTGTGTTCTACATCATCCTGGAGCAAGCCACACTTTTACGCCTCTCCTCTCCCTGCATCCCTCTATGGCTTTTTCTATGTTTAGCATGATGGTGAAAGCGCAGAGGAGCAAAGAACCCATTTTGCCACTGCTGACGATTGCAGCTGTTGCGTTTTTGGTGTGCTCTGAGCCACAAGGCAGAGACATGGATGGTCCCCACAAGCACATATCAGCTAAAATAGATAACGCTGTGGACAGCCATAATGGTCCAGGCTTGCATGTATTATTTGCTGTTCAAAGTCCTTCAGCAGCACCAAAATTTACATCCACCTTTCTTGAGATGATTGAGTAAGGATGCATTTTTAAAGCAAAAATAAGGAAATAATGTGCTTTCGAGGCACCAAAAGATTACAGTCCTTTGCTGTTCAGGGCTCGCAAAATTTTAAAATCCCTGGTAGCCCTTTGGGAAGGCATCTTCAGTTTTTGGTAGCCCGAAATGACTGCAAGTAGACAGAATAAAAAAGACATCACTTTAATGTAGAATATTGAGACAAAACGTGTCAAAACACAAATAACACAATCAAATTACAATCATCAATACAAATATTTGCTTCTTACCGAACTGAAATGTATATAAACTTCAGATTCTGAATGTGAAATATTAGCTGAAGTCACATACGAAAATGCCACTCGACATTAAGGGCATAGCCCAGGGTTTCTCAATTAGTTTTCACCACGGGCCACATTTTGCCAATACAAAGCCTACACTGTAAAAAATCTTTGCTGACTTACATTTTTGTTAAATCAACTCCGATGTACAAATCATGTCAACTTTTTTTCCAGTTATAGATTAGATAATTTTTCTGATCTGAAAAATAGGGGCTACTGTCCCTTTAAGAACGAGTTCTGCACGGAGTCACATACTGTAACCTTTTCGCAATTCTCTTCACTGCACATGCAATCTATATCACATTTAAGCTTGCTGCGGGAGATTTCATTTTTTCGGTGGGATATTTATGACTGATAGTTTTTTGCACAACAGATCCAGATCGTCAATGACAAATCAGTACTGCTTGCTTCATGTACAGTTTGCGGCTTCGCGCGATCCCAAATGGAAAATGAAAGTAACGCAAGCGCACATTCAAACACAATGTAAATACCAGATGCCTGAATTCCATACATCATGGGTTCTCAAAGTTTACATTCAAAGGTCCCAATCTAAATTCTCATCATTTTCATAGGTCCGGAAAAACTGGTTATTACAAAAATTGTTAAGCATGATAATAACTTTATGTAAATCATTTGTTTATATAACAAATCAACACAAACAGTTGACAAACACAGACAAAGACAAACAAACAGACAAAAGAAAACAAGCACCATCAAACACCAACAAAACATACAAACACCAACAAGCAGATGATGTCAAGCACCATCAAATACCAAAAAACAGACAAACACCATCAAGCAGATGTTGTCAAGCACCATCAAACACCAAAAAACAGACTAACACCAACAAGCAGATGGTGTCAAGCACCATCAAACAGCAACAAACAGATGATGTCAAGCACCATCAAACACCAAAAAACAGACAAACACCAACAAGCAGATGTTGTCAAGCACCATCAAACACCAACAAACAGATGATGTCAAGCACCATCAAACACCAAAAAACAGACAAACACCAACAAGCAGATGTTGTCAAGCACCATCAAACACCAACAAATAGATGATGTCAAGCACCATCAGACATCAAAAAACAGACAAACACCAGCAAGCAGATGTTGTCAAGCACCATCAAACACCAAAAAATCAAACAAACACCAACAAGCAGATGGTTTCAAGCACCATCAAACAGCAACAAACAGATGGTGTCAAGCACCATCAAACACCAAAAAACAGACAGACACCAACAAGCAGATGTTGTCAAGCACCATCAAACACCAACAAACAGATGATGTCAAGCACCATCAAACACCAACAAACAGATGTTGTCAAGCACCATCAAACACCAACAAACAGATGATGTCAAGAACCATCAAACACCCAAAAACAGACAAACACCAACAAGCAGATGGTGTCAAGCACCATCAAACACCAAAAAACAGACAAACACCAACAAGCAGATGTTGTCAAGCACCATCAAACACCAACAAATAGATGATGTCAAGCACCATCAGACATCAAAAAACAGACAAACACCAGCAAGCAGATGTTGTCAAGCACCATCAAACACCAAAAAATCAAACAAACACCAACAAGCAGATGGTTTCAAGCACCATCAAACAGCAACAAACAGATGGTGTCAAGCACCATCAAACACCAAAAAACAGACAGACACCAACAAGCAGATGTTGTCAAGCACCATCAAACACCAACAAACAGATGATGTCAAGCACCATCAAACACCAACAAACAGATGTTGTCAAGCACCATCAAACACCAACACACAGATGATGTCAAGAACCATCAAACACCCAAAAACAGACAAACACCAACAAGCAGATGGTGTCAAGCACCATCAGACATCAAAAAACAGACAAACACCAGCAAGCTGATGTTGTCAATCACTATCAAACACCAACACATCAAACAAACACCAACAAGCAGAGGGTATCAAGCACCATCAAACACCAACAAACAGTTGGTGTCAAGCACCAGCAAACACCAAAAAAAGACAAACACCAACAAGGAGATGGTGTTAAGCACCTTCAAACACCAACAAACAGATGGTGTCAAGCACCATCAAACACCAACAAACAGATGGACTCAAAAGCCATCAAAACCAGATAAACACCAACAAACTATTCAAAGTCCAACAGCCAACTTAAAATGTCAGTGTTTGTTAGATCTGTGTGAATAAGCGTTAGTATCACATACAACAGACTAATGATGTTAATTTTTCAAGCTGCTAATCGAAGAGACATTAACTATTGGCTGTTTAAATAAAGGTTTCCCTATCTCACCTTATTTACCTGTAATTTAGTGTGTCTTTAAGTGATCTGAGGCTTATCAACACAGTGAACTGCAATAACATATTTCTTTGCAACAACCACATACACAATTTAAGCAGAAACATACGGTAAAGCCTCAGGTAGGAATTGGGTGTACCCGCACTAAAGGAGAAAGGTAGAAGGAAAATTCAAATGGATAATTTTTTGTTTATTTAAGCATAACTTAGCACAGCATAAGGCTGTAAGCATAAAGCCAAAATGTCTCCTAAATATGTTCAGTTGCTGCATGTCGGCTTGAACAGTACATTTGTTTCGTCATGTGTCACACCCTGGTGTAGGCTTATGACTGATGCAGGATTTGGATAACGATAAAATATCTGCTAGGGGAACAGGACAGTCGAGACGATAGATTGTGAAACAGTAGAATGCACAGTTGTAATCACATCCATAAGACAGAGTCCACATCCAAGCAAAAGTGAAGAAGAAAGATGTTCAAAGTAAGGCAGAGAGCAAAATAATGGGTGAAGCAAAGGGTATCTTGTGATGGAGAAAAAATTATGTGTCTGGGAAACTTGGACGCATGTATGTGAGCCGAGAGGATCTTTAAGTGTGTGTGAGAGACAAAAGCAAACACAGGCTTGGTATTAGAGATAATAGGAGTGAGGTCTGTCTCTGAGAAAGAGCTAGTGTGTGTATATGACTGTATGTGGGTGAAAGCACTTGCTAGAAAGGCTACTAATCCTAAAAATAAGAACCGTGCAATGTGACATGTAGACTGTGAAATGCCTCCCTATACGGAATTTGAAAAAAATGGACTTGGTGGGTCTTTGAATTTAAATAAAATAAACATGTATATGCAAAACAAAATATTTATATTCCTTGTGTAAACATAATTTAATTGATTAGGATGAAAATGTTTTGTTTGAATGTAAAATGAACACATTATTCTCACATTGATTAAAATTGATTGAATTGAATAGTTAAAGCAATAAAATTGAGTAAGAAAATAAAACGGCACCTCCTGAGCAGAAGGTGGCAGTAACGCTCAATGAAAAGGATGTCAACTGCCATAAAAGAAGAATAAACATCGTTTGTTTTGGGCGCCAAAATGAAGACTCAGCAGCAGTCAGTCAGAAGAACTCTCTCAGACGGACACCACGTTATTAAAGTAAGTTCTATTATTTATTTATGTTCACTTTATACGTGATACATCTTCACTAGATAGACAGTTTTTTTTACAAGATGTAGTCATTGCAATGACTTGTAGTAAAAATTAGTTTGGAGGAGGTTGGTGGAGTAAGTTAACGTTACAGTCAGTCAGTCAGTCAGTCAGTCAGTCAGTCAGTAAGTGTAAGGCTCATAAAGAAAAACAGCGTTTTAAAAATGTCAGCTGTATAACGTTATTTCTTGTTTGGTAGTTTTATCCGAGTTGAAAACTGTCAGCTTTGAGTTGACTTTTGAGGCACTTTTTACTCAGCTGTTCTATGGAAACGGTTCAGGACAAATAAAACCCTAACCAAACGTTTTTATTCTGTCCAGAGTAACGTTAACGTTATCCATGTAAGTAATTTACCAGATGATATCAATTGACTACATTAATAATGACATTGCGTATTAAAAAAACTGTCTGCTTAATCAGATTATCAGACCCGCGTCAGTTATTCATGACTTCGCTACGCCACGAGCAACACTTGATTCAATTAGAAAAAGCTTTTTTAAATGTCTCGCGTGACGTCTGGTATATTAACTGAAAAAATTGCTTTATAGTGCCACACCTTAAAGCTGACATTTTCAGAAGAGAACCTTGTTGTTTTAAGATCTAATTTTGTCCAAAATTGCGTCCTATGACAGATATAATACTTATTTCATTATTGCTCTGTGTATGTGTGACCTTCATCATTTGAGGTTATGTGTTGATTTCACCTCTGAATATTTCCTCTTATAGGTCCATCATCCTTTCATACGCTACACACTCAAAAGCATTGGTAAGTCATCAAAAAAAATCTTTTTTTTGTAACTAATATACATGTATTATTTTTTGACTCGCAGTACTCAAATAAACAATGGTTGGTTAATTTGTTTTCAGATAAATGCTGAATTTAAAAGAATCACTACTGTCTAATGTTCCTGCGTGTCACCTGGACCTCCAATCCAAAAACCTGATGAAACTCTTCTATCAGAAAGGAGGACAGCTAGCAAAAAGACTTGGAACAATCAATGATCAAATGACAGAAGTAAGTAATATAGATTCATAGACATAAAAATGTGTAAACCTTGTTGGAAGTACAGAACATTTAGTATGTTTTAGTTACATCTTTTGGCACAAGGGTCATTAAAACACCTGGGAAGATTTAAAGGGGTAGTTCACCCAAAAATAAAAATTCTCATCACTTACTCCCTATCATGTTGTTACAAACCTGTATAAATGTCTTTGTTCTGATGAACACTAAGGGGTCAGTCACACCAAAAGCGCTTTAAACGCTTGCAAACGCAAGGCGTGACGCACTGCCTTTTTTAAAAAAAAGAGCAGTGCGGCAAAGCTTTTCATATCGCTAAGCAACCACCGAGTCAGCTGTCTTGTCAAACAAATATTAAAGCGTGAGTGCTCTTTTGTTGTTAACTGTCATATTAGCAGAAACTTTAAAGAGAGGGCGCTTGCTCTGACCTTGTTTGAGGATGAGAGGTGCACAAACACGCAGGAGAGAGTGAGCGAGTGGAGTCCGGTTCTTTAAAGCAACTGTAAACTTCCCTCACCACAACGTAAGGCCCGCCTCTCCCCTCATTCGATTGGACAATGGAAGACGCAAATGACGTCAGGCGCTTCTCCACTCTCAGCGCTCCTTCAAAAACGTGTGCGCGGCAGAAAACCGCAAGGCGCTCGGCGCGCATAAACAGCGCGCAAACGTGCCCTGCCCATAGAATATCATTCAAAAAAGGCGCCTGCAACTGCCCGCAAACGCTTTTGGTGTGACTGAGCCCTTAGGAAGATTTTTTTTAAGGAATGTTTGTACCCAAACCAATCATAAGCCCCATTCATTTCCATAGTGGGGAAATATAATACTATGGAAGTGAATGGGGCCCACGAACAGCCCGGCCGCAAACACTCCTCAAAATAAATGTCTTCCTTCGTGCTCATCAGAACAAAGACACCCACACAGGTCTGCAACAGCACGAGAGTGAGAAAATGAGACAATTTTGCTGTGATTGTCAGGTATGGTAGCACACACTTGAAATGTGGCCTCTTTATTTAACACACACACACACACACACACACACACACCTGGAGCAGTGGACAGTGCAGCTGCCTTGCTTTGTAACCCATGTATTTGTAACCAATTGTAACATGCTGTGGCAATGCACATGGGTCTGTATACTTACATTTATATTTGTTTGCATTGTACTAATTTCCAATGACACTTTTATTGTAACAGTAACTTTTTTTCTGTTTCTTTAACTAAATTGGTCTGTTTTGTACAGGGCATGGATGAAGTCAGCATCAGTGAGGTCATTTGAAGACACCAATGTTGGGATTTGTGTTCTCAAACAACATGCTTCTTGAAGAAGAGGATCTTTGTATAGTCCTGGAAGGCATGAAGGTGCTGCAACATTGTGCCATGTTGTTTGAGCTGATGTATGCCTTAAACCTGAGCTATCCTGATCTCCGCTTTATTTTTGAGGAAATCCAAAAGATTTTAATGGAACTGCATTGAGAGTAACTTTAACGAACAGTTTCTTTCAGTGAAAGGATCAGAAAGACTGTGCTGCTCATTTATGTTCTTTTTATTTATCTGTTTTAAGTGTTTTCTCTTATTAAAACATTAACAGTTAGCTGCTCAGAGTTGATTTTGGAAATGGTTGTTGTATTTTGTTTTTGTTGAATCTTTGATTATCAGTTTATACAAATGCTGTAGCTCTGACTTTCTGAAGGAGTGATATTTTCCAGTTTGTAAATCCATTTAAAAAATAATAGTATTTACTGTTTTGCATGTCTCTTTGGAATGCAGTGTTTGTGTTTTAGCACTTCTAAATCTACTGTGATAGTAACTATTTTAAACATTTGGGTCAGTTTTACAGATGGGTCTTTTCCTAGTCCCACACTTTTGCAATGCCTTAATTTGAAAACATATTGCACTGACATATCTTGACATATATCAGTGCCATTGTTTTGTCTCAAGATGTATTCCAGTGTTGTTTTTGTAAGGTAGGTTTGTTTGTAAACTTTATTTTATTAAAAATATCCTAATAACTAGGGCCTAGTCATGGCTTAATCTACAACCTTTCTGGGAAATTGCCCCTTTATGTATGTACTGCATGTGCTGATTGTTGTAATAGTTATTGACTGTTAATGAATTAATGTGTAGTGATTTAAATGAATTGATGATCTGAAAACAGTGGTTTGCCTAAATATCACTAAACATTTGTTCAAAACTCTTTGCTTTTTATGCCAATGCAAATGTATTTTGTATTTAAAAAAGAAATAAATAACATTTGGATAATTATGAGTGATTATTCTGGTGCCAGAGACATAATGAAATTGCTTTAGAGTTACATAATCCCATAATATAAGCATTAAAAAAGCATGTTGGAATTAGAGATGAAAATCTAGTACTCTTACATAATAAAATTACTTAAACATTACAAAATAAATGTGTTATAGTAAAGAGAAATAGCACTTTGAGTCAATATATTTATATTAGACTACTTAAAACAATTAAAATGTTTTGGTCTGACACATAAAAATTATATGAGGAAAATTATTTTGGTTTTAAACAATCGGATTATGTGGGACCGATGTACACATTAAAATTACGTAAATTGAAAGGATTTTTTTTTTCAGTGCATAGATGTCTGGACCGATAGGATTTAAAATGCAATCATCAATAAAAATGACAAAGTAAATTAAATAAATGTGATCGTCATCTTCCAATGCTTCTGCTGTTTTAAACTATGACTTTACCTCATGAAACACAAAAGGGTTTGTTCAAATCTGCTCTGAGAGAAAGCTGACAGAGCGAACAAAGCTTCTTCATACAAGAATATGAGGATGACATCAGAGGTTCTCTTATTTCAAAGTGTTAAAGACCTTGAGGTAAACAGAAGGTCATGCCGTCCTGCCTGGAAATGGAGGAAGAGGAAGTGAGGGAAAGAACTGTTAGCGCTACTTAATGGATTATAGGATATGGAAAAGCTGGGTGGGTGTGAATGAGAGGGAGTGTGTGTCTGCAATAAGATGAGAAAATCTTGTCACATACTTTGAAATAAGAGTCCAGTCAGCAATCCTAGAAAACACTATAGTGCTACAATAACTAGTATCAAATGTTGTTTATCACTAGACAGTGACACCATCCTCCACTCCTGTTAATACTATTTCCTTTCATCCTACTCTCTTAATGTCTCTAGGCCAACAAACCCCGTAGGCGACTTGCTTATCCAAGCTACTTTCTGGCGTAAAGCTGATGATAGACCAGAACATTGCCAGGCCAAGTCCTTGACCAATATTTGGCAATTTTAAAATTACTGGCATCAGCAGTGTTAGCTCCTAAAAATGGGTTATAAACACAGTTTTTTCTTTATAGATTTGGCTGACACTTTTATTGAGTGACTAAGTGTTTTGACAAAGTCAATTACAGTGCATTCAGTACTGGGATTCGAACAAATGACCTTGACAGCACCAGGAGCCACATGAAAGGAAGCACTGGCACACTGAGTTTTAAAAAAATATTCAGTAAATATTAAATAACACTTTCATTTATATTTTTACATGGGTTTCTGGAGTATTTTGGGTTGGTCAAATAATAGACGTGTAACCAAATGCCTAATTGTGATGGTTACATTATCTCTCTTATATCACTTTTCATGTAATAAAATAATTCAAAATAAAACATATAATTATAGCATTTATTTGTCAAGAAGCAACATAATAGCTGAATTATTGTGCAGTCAGATGGTCATTATTACAAAAACCCTGACAAAGAGATTAGGACCCAATTTGTAAAGTGGAAACCCCTCTCAAGGGGTTTATTTTATGATCACAATCCGCTGACTTATCGCCTATTTGTGTATCCGCAATACACCAGACAGCTTAGTCTCTGTATTGGCATCAGCCACTGAGAAACCCATATTGGTCAACCACTACTCAAGACATTAAAGGATATTAATGCAATTCATTTTTAGACATCTTACAGTGTAATTATTAGTACATTGATTTCTGATGAATGCAAAAGCCCCATTACACTTTAGTCAACAGATGATGCTTTCTCAAATGCACATATGTGTAGTTCTAGCTCAAAATACCCCACAGATCGTTTAGTACAACATAAAAGTATACTAAATGGCAGTGCTGTGGTTGGATTCTGCAGGTTAAGGGCCACTATTATCCCCTTCTGACATCACAAGTGGAGTAAAATTTCAATGACCTTTTTTTACATGCTTGCAGAAAATAGTTTACCAAAACTAATTTGCTGGGTTTTTCTTTATCAAATTTTCTAGGTTGATAGAAGCAGAGGGGACCCAATTATAGCACTTAAACATAAAAAAGTCAGATTTTCATGGTATGTCCCCTTTAAATCTTACTGTCAATAAAAGTGTTTGGTAAATTCATAAATGTGAACTAATCTTGTTATTCTGTTTTTTTTCTTCTTTTTCTAATTTTTGATAGGGACCCTTCTACACTCTCAGAAACAGGTGCACAAGTTGTCACTGGGACGTCAAAAAAGTACACCTTTGTACCCAAAGAGTGCATATTAGTACTTCAAAGGTACATATTGGCAGTTCAAAGATACATATTTGTACCTACCTGGTACATATTAGGACCTTTTTTAACGGGTACTGCCCCCGTGACAGCTTTGTACCTTTATTTTTGACAGTGTACTGCCATTTAATTGACAAGCACAATAATAACCATTAGCATTCAACATATTCCTTTGTACACCAAAATCAAAGTTTGGTTCAGGGTCTGCACTGTGGTAACCAAAAAGGGTTATAATAATTATTCTCGCTTATATAATTGACCCGTCTATCTTCAAAGTGAACAAAAATGAGAGGCCAATTAGTGCAGAATAGCAACATAAATTAGACGTAAGTTTTGCCTCCATGGGCAAGACACCCTATTTTCATGAATATTAGGGAGTCTCATTAAGACTTTTATTAGGTAATTTATTAGAAAGTTATTCACTGGCTAAAAGTGCACATACACAGAACAAAAACATGCTCAATACTTACATTCACATTTTATGCACTTACCAATAGACTTTTATCCAAAGTGACTACCAGTGCATTACAAGGTATACATTTTATCAGTAGATGTGTTTCCTGGGATATATATATATATATATATATATATATATATATATATATATATATATATATATATATATATATATATATATATATATATATATATAGTATATATATAGTATATATATATATATATATTTTTTTTTTGTTCAGAGCCTGACTCCACCCACTGGCAATATTTGAAAAATGCAAGAAAAGTGGCCAGATCCCAACGGAGATAGAGAGGACGAACTAAGCTCGTACCAAGTGTGTGGTGAGATCGTAACAAGGGCGTGGTGAGCTTGAACCTGCTTACGTCACGAGTTATTTTTTGGACCCAACATCCAATAGGAAAATTCAACTGCAGTAGCCACCGTTCAACCTGAAGAGGGCAGCACTCAGACGTTTTTACACCATATATTGTAGTATTGAAACACTTTATATCCAAATGTCAAAAAACTTACTAAAATCAATGAACAGCACTAATAAAGCATCATTCTTGCAGATCATTAACTAAAAAAAGTTGCTTTAGGGTTTAGTTACTCTATGAGGAAGTGTCTAGCGTGTATTTTGGGAACGTGAGCGTCTCTTTTATCATAAACGGTTTTGACGCGTGTGCAGCAGGCACTTATTTTGACAAAACACGTGATCTCTCGACACGCAGGACACGTTTTGGAAAAGGGAACCACACACGTGACAATCCGAATACTTAATAATAATCCGAATTAGCGCATATTATTTCTCTGGGTCCTTTTTTTTGCTTGTTTGTTTTTTTTACAAACTTTGTATACATTTGTTTTGCTGAACACAAAGGAAGATATTTGTAATCAAGCAGGAAACGGGAGCACCATTGACTTCCATAGTAGGAAAGAAAAATACTATGGAAGTCAATTGTGCTTAAAAACGATTTGGTTACAATCATTGCTTTAAAAAATCTTTCTTTGTGTTCAGCAGAACAAAGAAATTTATACAGGTTTGAAACAAGTTAAGGGTAAGTAAATGATGACAAATTTTTCATTTTTGGGTGAACTATCCCTTTAACATTTACTGAAAATGCACGCACAAACATGCAAATGGATTACAATGGCCACAACAGTCAAGACTTTTTCTAAAAAAGCTAACATTTCCAAACCGACACTTCTCTGACAAAGCGATGATATACGGCACACGCCACAATGGATTTTATAGGCAATTTATAAATGTAAATATGTCGGTCCAACTAAATTAAAAACCTTGCAAAACAAACTGTGATTAATGAAGTGAGAAGCATAAAAACTTTCTTGTTTACATTCACACTGCTGTACTCATGTAAATAAACAGTGTAGTGACCTCTGACAGCCAAGTCGTGTGGATTTATCTGTCCGGTCTAAACTAATGCTCCCAAATCTGAATTTAGAATTTCCGGAGACGTTTGCTAAATTTGTTCCCAAGTTGGGTCACTAGATAATTAAAGCAGCACTGAAAATAGCCACCATTTATTCTGCTTTTTAATAATTCACACACAAATGTGAATGACATGCTATATAAAGCAGATTTAAGGACTTTCCAGCTGGATGTTTATTAATTCGGACAAAATGAATCTGTCCGTCTCTTCCGCTCCTCACCTGTCCTTTTCTCTTAGCGCGCCTAATGAACTGATAAATTTCATCCCACTTACTCGGTTATATTAATAAGGTAATTTCAGAATCTTCAAATATCTTCTGAGAAGACCAAGTCCCGGTCTTTCAATCAAACATCATCTTATCTCCCTGGGAACCTTTCCTAACTAACACGTCTCTCAGGGTCTTCTAATCTGTCTCATGACCTCTACTTGTCTTACTGTCTTCCTATTACAGTTTGTCATTGTTGTTACCCTCACTGCATCGTTCATGACAGGTCCCCCCCATACATTTCCCCGTTTCTGTGTACTATGAAACCTTAAATTGTGATATTTTTTGATTATCGTTTTTTCGTCCGAAAGAAAAAACTAACAAAAATACAAACATAAAATACATTTCGTAATTTTCTTTTCTGTGCATCACTAAGTATTTTGCAGTTAATGTGACTGTATTAATACCTTACTTCAGAGTACTTCATACTCAGTTCAATTTAAATGAATTTAGCCAATGCACTATAAGCAGCTTTACAGAAAATGGAATGAGAAGAAGAAAGGTATATAAAATATATAGGATATATGGTATTATCCAAAATACAGTACAGTGGCTGTACCAAGTACAAAGACAATCCGACGGTTATATACATAGCGCTATTAAATAAGCCTGTGTATCATATATTTTGCAAGATAGTAAAAGTGAAGTGATTGTCAAGTAGGCCTATGGTAACTCGTACTTAAAATGTGACCTCTGCATTTAACCCCTCGTAGAGAGTAGTGAACACACGCACTGTATATCATGAACACATACACAGCCAGAACAGTGGGCAGCTATTCACTGCAGCACTTGGGGAGCAACTGGGGATAATATACCTTTCTCAAGAGCAACTCGGTCACTTACTGCCTTTGAGAGGAGACCTTTGGTGTATATATTGTATATAAGATGTATATAGCTGTAAAAAAGTTGTGTGTAAGATTGTAAATAGAACATTAATTTTATAGTGCTATCAGCCAATATGCATATCAAATCAAAGATGTAAAGTACTCAAGTATTTTTACTTTATTATTCTAGTACATTTTTTAAGTATTTGTACTTTTTCAGTTTTTTTTCTTATCATAATATCGTACTTTTTATCACTACATTTCACATTAAATATAATTTAATACCTAATTACATTTAAAATTTTGTACTTTGTTACTTTTACTCAAGTATTAAAGGTAAAAAAAAACTTGTATTCATGAAATACTGAAGTTAAAAGTACAGTATTATGCATCAGAATGTAATGAAGTATAATGTTGCCAAAGAAAGACTCTGATAAAGTACAAATACTTTAAAGCAGGGGTTTTCAAACTGGGGTCCGGGGACCCCCAGGGGGCCTCCAGGAGATTCTAAAGTGGCCCCAAAAAATGTAAAGTCACAATATTTTCCCTGTCGTGACGTATATCCAAGTGAAACACCTTGTGAAATGAAAAAGGAGGGTGAGACTTAAATATGTCCTTCAAGAATTAATTGGGTTGTTGGAAGTTGGGTCATGTTGCTACATGTATTTGGTAATCGCTGTGATCTTTTCTAGGGCCTTATGCACCCACCATACCCCGTGACTCGAAGTAAAGAGAGATTGTTTCAAAGAGGGGAGGAGATTTGCATTTTGCATTTAAGGTTATAAAGGCACACACATTTTTTTTAAATAATGAAGCTCACAGATAAGTAATTTGTAAAAAAAACCACAATATTAAAAAAATATTTTTTAATTTTAATTTCATTGTGACTTTAAGAGAAAAAAAAGACAAAAATGGTTTTAATGCTTATTACTTATTTGTTTATTTTTATAAAATGTATTTAGGTGTTTATCTTTAATTTCTTACATACATTCCAGTATCATTTACATTTGCTATTTACATTACATTTGTATCTTTATTGCAGTACAGTCCCCTTTGTCTCACTTACTGGGACTTTTTTAGCAGTATTCATTGTAAAGCTGCAGTACTAATACATTTGAATTCAAAATGTTCCTCTTCAGGTTAATACATCCAGCATTACTATAGCATAAGTGTAGCCAATTATATTTGTTATATATGTAAAAAATATATTATAGGTAGGGGTCCTTTACAGAAAATGTATCATATTTAGGGGTTCTTAAGTTTGAAAACCCCTACTTTAAACGTTACACCTCTGCAAATTTTAAATATCAGAAAACTAATTTCAAAAAGATATCAAACAATGATTGGAAAGTTGCATTAGTACTATAAAGAAAATATGCCTTTCAAGATTTTTAAAAAGGTTTTTCATTACCATCAAACATAGAAGTTGTTGGCATTGGTAAGAAAAAAAAATATATAGTAACTGTAAGGTTGTAAGTCTATTACATTAAGTGACATTTGTAAATTAATATCTTAACCCTAAACCCTATAATGTCCCAGTTATAATGTCACAAATCTGCCATGTCTAACTGCACCAAAGTGATTACTGAAGCAAACCGGTTCACTCTGCTGCCACCTCATAACACCTGCAGGGTGATATTTTTAAGGCATGCAGGTATAGCTCTAGTCTAACTGAATGTTGAAAGACTGCGATCTCAAAGTATTGGCCAAAAAGTATATTTAAAAAATGTCACACCACACTTATTGTATATACTGTATCGGGTTTCCATTTCATGGCAACACTTGCGTTTGATCCTAGTTGTACTAGACAAAAACGAGAATCAGAATTTTTGATGACATGTCTCTGAGCTTATTAATGCAAACTCAGTTTTACAACTTGTTTTTCATTTCAAAGCTAATCACAGTCAACACCAAAGAGGATTGGTTATTTCTAGTTTTACTGCTCTGCAAATTTCATCTACATAATATTGAGATGGTTTATATGCTTGCTACTTTATGCTTTATACAACCAGATAAAGAAAAGGGGGTAAGATTTTCTGAAATGTATCCTTCTATAAATATTCTCATGAGCTTCAAATAGACACATATTATCAAACACATGATTTATTGATTTGGTCTAATTACAGTACATCCCCATCTGACCTTTTTATAGTTTTGTCTTAGTTCACCTAAAAACCGATTAGAAGCCCCATTGACTTCCATAGTATTTTTGTCAATCTGGCTTCTGATCTGTTTGGTTACAAACATTGCTCAAAATATCTTCCTTTGTGTTCATCAGAAAAAAAGAAATTTATACAGGTTCATAACAACATGAGAGTGAGAAAATGATCACAAAATTTTCATTTTTGGGTGAACTATCCCTTTAAACTGTCATTCCCAGTTTGTCTCCAGTAAAAAGTTATGTTTTATAATTTACAAACTAGTCTGCCATTAAATGTGTGTGTGTGCATATGATTGCGGCTGAAATTTCACATTCACACATACGCATGCATGACATGCTGGTAGTGGCGCTCTGTAAAGGACCTCAATTGGAAATCAGTGGAGAATGAAACTGAATTTGTGAGCCTGGAAACTCGATACCGGCACACTAACTTCATTCATCAAACAAAGCTGCTCTGATTTGCCTTCCTGTCAGAATCCTTCCTTTGAGAATAAAATCATGTGGCCAGCAGTCGTACCCACCGGGGCACTCAGACCGTATAGCAGACCTTTGGGGTCAATCTCATTGGGTTTGACTGTGCTAAATACTCGGAAAGCTCAAACCTTCTTGTGCTCGTCTCTTGCAATAAAAGAAAAGGTACATCAGTATCTTCTTGCACGTGCCTACTTTGCATTATCATAGAACTACACATACAATATAGAACCCATATTTTAAAAGCATAAAGGCCATTGCATAATGTCTAGGTCTTGTGTTTCATGTAGATGAGACAGCCTTATTGAGAAAAGCAATAACTTTGAAGTCCCTGTGTAAGTATCTGTGCGTTTGAGCATTTACAGCTCTAAACTGTCTAAAAGCACATACGTTGTTGCACGCAATGACACAAAACAGGTTATGCACAGCACATGCATTCGCATCTTAGCCATAAGTTTAGTGTTTGGAATGAGCAAAATATAAAGGCTTGCAAGAAAAAAATGGCCAAGCTGCCAAACCCTTTGTGTTCTTCCGGAAGGGTCAACAGCCTTTTGAAAGGTGCGATAGTGAGACCCGAACAATAGTCAAGCTTACCCTGTCATCATGTGCTGTCACATGCAAACGCACAGTGTTGCTGTGTCAGTGGTCTACAATGTGGAACTAAAGCATCAATAGATGTTTATACCTTGCTTTGAGCATATAAGCTTAATCCTAATGCAATTTCTGGCTGATGAAAGACTTCCAGTTGATCCGATGCTGGTAAATATTAAACTCTACAAAATGCAAAATGAAAGTAATCTTTGCACGATAATACGTTTATGTGACACGCTCAATAGAATCGGTCTAGATCTGCTGTGAATTTAAAAGGGGACATTTCGCAAGATTTTTTTAAGATGTCAAATAAATCGTTGGTGTCCCCAGAGTACGTATGTGAAGTTTTAGCTCAAAATATCATATAGATAATTTATTATAACATGTTACTTTGTAGGTGTGAGCAAAAATGTGCTGTTTTTGGGCGTGTCCTTTTAAAATGCAAATGAGCTGATCTCTGCACTAAACGACAGTGCTGTGGTTGGATAGTGCAGATTAAGGGGTGGTATTATCCCCTTCTGACATCACAAGGGGAGTCAGATTTCAATGAGCTATTTTTTCACATGCTTGCATGGTTTGCCAAAACTAAGTTACTGGGTTGATCTTTATCACATTTTCTATGTTAATAGAAGCACTGGGGACCCAATTATAGTACTTAAACATGGAAAAAGTCAGATTTTCATGTCCCCTTTAACTAGAATATTCAAGTAGTGCTTGGTTGTGCCGTTGATAAGGTGTTTAGCTATACTGCCCTAAAACAAAAAAAGGTAACCCCTACGTCTCAGCACTATCTTTACAATATTTTCATGCACATTAGATTAGTATATTCAAATCTCATTTGGATCCCCCATCCACCAAAAAAAAGATGAACTTGATAAATAATTGCAACATTGATGCACTTATTTGAACAGGTATATATGAGATCAAAAAAGCAGACATTTAGATAAAACATAAGAGAAGATCAAAATAAAAATGAAGATCAAGGGCAATGGGTGGGGAAACAGAACTCATCTGTACACAGGTCGCAGCTGAAATGACATCAAGATTTGTTTAGCCAGCTAAGCAAATAACAAAAAGCCCTTGAGATCTGTCACTGCCAATGTCGTCCTGGGAGGAGTCATAACTCACAGCTCAGCGTTTTGTGAAAGACTGTCACCTGGCGTGGCAGCCTTATTATTGTTTACAAAATTAAAATCAAAACATTTTTGTTAGTTAAGCTAACATTATTAAATATTAAATAATTAAACAAGAATAAAAAGCTAACTAAAATGAACTACAAATAACGTAAAAATTTAATACCTTCATTGAATTTACGAAAACACAACAGAAGCAGAAACTAAAAAAATGCTAAAAAAAAACTTAAACTAATCATGCAAACAAAAACTACACTGAAAAGACAAGTGCAAATTTAATAAAACTAAACTAAATGTTGCAAGACATAACCTTGCTGCAAGGAGAAATATATATTTTCAAATGATGCTCTACTTTTCCCAGGAAGTCCCAGGAATTCATCCTATGATAATTTGTGGTGCATACAGGCTTTACAATCCGTAAGGTGGGTCAGCATCTTTATGATCTGCTCTTGTTACGAGACCACCTTATCTGCTGCAAGGGCCTGCATCTACAATCACTGATGAAATCGAACACGGGAAGGATACAGATCATTGAAATTCTATCATCCCCCAAGGCACAAGACCAAAACTACTGATGGATCTCTGTCATGGGCCTGCATCATTTAGAGTTCAAACAAGAGCTGTGAGCCCAAACCAGGAGCTCATGGGAGAAGATACAGGGCTGTACACGAGATGCTGTTGTCAGCATACCAATTAGTCACGAAAGCAACAAAAGTGACTTAAGGGAATGAGAAGGTATTTCACATGCAATACACAGTAAGGTTGTTACTCAACAGAAGACCACGTTGCTGTCACATTACCGAATGGATTAGGTATGTATAGGAAGACTGATAAACAGTTTACTGAGCAGTTTAGCAGTTTCGAGAACATACGCCTTTCAGAAAAAAAGAGTTTGAATGTAATTCTGGAGGTAATCACATTCCATCGTGGATAATGTGCACCAGCAAGCCTTACCGCTTTTTGTAAATAAACAAGAAATGAAAATAAATGCTTATCTTCCATGACAAGCTTGGACGAAGCTGATAATAGGTTTTGGTACATTATCCAACAAAACAACAGCAACAGTAAACTTAATGAAGCTTAAGGGGGCGTGCACAACAAAGCTTTTACGCCTGCGGCCGGCGCATGTTTTCAATGGTTTCCAATGGAAGCTCTGCTTTTTTCAAATAAGCCAGCAGCTGGGGGATTTTTTCTGCGCTGAAAACCCACCTTTGGCAGTTTTCCGCGCTCGGCGTCGAGAGTTGAAAGAACTTCAACTTTGGGTGAAAAGCTCTGCTTGCCAATGTCAGTTCTCACACGGCCGTCCAATCACAGTGGAGGACGGGACAAATATCACAACAACCAACCATCTCACAGCTCAAGTATCACAGCTACCAAAGCGCTCGGCTGAAGAAAGCTGGCGCTCAGCTGAAAAAACAGCTGACAATCAGTGTCCTCCAGGCATTTTCAGCCGCGTTTAAAAGTTTTGGTGTGCACAACTCCTAAGGAGCAGGACACACCAAAGCTTTTTTACGCGGCTGAAAACGCCTGGAGGACGCCGTAGCTGTGATACTTGAGCTGTGAGCCAGTTGGTTGTTGTAATACTTGTCCCAGCCCTCCTCCACTGTGATTGGACGGCCGTGTGAGAACTGACATTGACGAGTGGAGCTTTTCACCCAAAGTTGCATCTCTTTCAACTCTTGACGCTCAGTGCTGAGCGTGGAAAAACCACCGAGCGTCGGCTTTCAGCGCGGAAAAAATCTGCCAGCTGCTGGCTGTTTTAAAAAATGCCGCACTTCCATTGGAAACAATTGAAAACATGTGCCGGCCACGGGTGTAAAAGGTTTGGTGTGCACGCCCCCTAAGAGTAGAAATGGATATAGAATGGACAGCAAATGTAACTGCTTAATTAGGCACCTAATAGAAAAATATTGATAAATTAATCAGATCGTAATCTCATCGAAGAAGTGTTTGATGTATCGGCAAAAACTGTATCGCTGGTGGAAAAATCTATTTTGTGTTGAATCGTAATGAACTGTCCGATTTACACCCCTACTGCAAAACATAACTGTAACGTCAATAGTAGAACTTGGTAGCCTAAACAACATATATAGCATTAACTAGCAAATAGCACTAACTCAACAGTCACAACTTTGTTTATAGCACTGTAACAACATTGTAATTCATTTAATGTGTAATTTACTGTTCGACTGTAATGCCACAGTTGGTGTTATGTCAAAATTGTAAGGTTTGTAAGGACAAAGGACTTCTACACTGTAAAAACTTAGCTGTAATTATGCAGCTGGTTGCCAGTAACTTACTGCAGAAGATAAAGACAGAAAATGTTTCATGTTCATTTAATTTTGAACAAACTCTTGCCAGTAAATAACATAAATGTAAATTCTACAATAAGTTACTGGCAGCTAGTTGCCAGTAATACCCAGTAAAACTGTAATTTCTACAGAAATTTGTACAATAAATGATGCACAAATGAAATATAATTTTCTTTATATATTTCTAGCATAATAGAAACACTTCAAATGTCTAAAAGATAACCTGCAGTCATTTACCCTCAATCCCATGAGCACCTTTGAAATTCCATTAGTTGAAAAATGATTCATAAAACATTTGCTTTCTACGAATGATAAAAGCCTCCATGTAGATGAAAACCCATTTAATTATGATTTTAAGGATGATTGCCTAATATTAAATGAGTTGTTCTGATTTCACACAAACTAAAATGGAACAAACACTACCAGCCTGCAGCATGAATGAACATATGGAAATGCTACTGCTTTGTGATAACACAATTTTTTCCCATTCGCCATACCACTTAATGATATTGCTGCCCTTTAAGGTGTCATTTGAAAGAGACTTTCCGCTTTGAACTGGCATTTAAGTCATTTTTCATATTCCCTGTGCTGTTAAAAGCACCTCACCTCACCTAAGGGACGTCATTCCTATAGGAGAACAAAAAACGTAACATTCTACATTTCTGGCATCAAAAACAAAAGCAATTGGATCTACAGTATTCCATTTCCTTGATACACATCCTGCATGGTGATGCTTTATGTGAATGATTCTGAGTCACTAGATTGACTCTACTAAACTAAAAGGACCTCAACAGTGACTCATTCATCTCTCAGATTCATTGTTATGATTCAAATACAAGCAGCCCTGATTCACTCAATTGAATCAGCACCCATTGTGAGGATCAGAGCTTTGACTTGTAATAAGAGAAATGACAAACAGCAGGTATTCCAATGCAGCGTCGTATTGATCAAAGCTTCAACATCTATTATAGCTTCTATGACCCACAGTGAGTCTGCCTGGCATTGAATAACAACACGGTAGGAATAATGCACGCACAGCTTTTCATTGAGGTCTTTTGTGTTCTCGTCTGAAAAAGCCCATATTGCAAAAATATGATAGCTTTTCGAATTTATTTCATATGTACATATTACGCATACTGTATGCACAAAATAATTTTTTATATATTTTCGATTTTTTTTTTCAGATCTCATACTGAGAAATGGAAATAAATTATAAATGTATATAATTATTAATATTTAAAAAGTAATTATGTGTAAATGATTCTAACTCAAATAGGGACCAACTGCATCTACAAGCAGATGTGATGTCAAAATGATAATGACTTAAGGAACTGTCTCTGCTCTGTCACCTGACACTTACTATAACAGTAACTCTAGCTGTTAACAGTGATTTCAGAGCATGTTGTAAATAGTCAGGGATCTGCTTGGATCAATACCGAAAAGAAATTGGATGGGACCTCTGATACCTCTTCGAACAAGGAACCATTTTTACGGTCAGCAACTAAAATCCATAACATATATCTTTTTGTTTCATTCATTCATAAGTCAACAGTGTGACAATGGGAATATAAACACTCTGTATTTATTATGGACGCGCACTATTACATTTGCGTATCAGCAAGTCTAAAATCTATTAATAAGAGATGTGCACCTTGAGTAGCCGAAGTGTTAAAAATAAACTATATTACTGTATATATAATACTCCATATAATTGCTATATAGCCTACTATATAGTAATAGGCAATAGCAACTATTAGTGTAATGGGGTCACATGAAAAAAAACACTAGTTGTTTATGACCTTGCAGACGGTGGATCCCACATTCGCACCAAAAGTCACCTTGGAAGATGAATGAGTGTAGCGTGATATGGCGCAAACGAAACTGAACATCCTATCACCGCAAGACTGCACACAACCACTGACTCCCAATGCGAGCGGGTCACATGACTGTACTACGGCAACGACGCCGCTTTATTTTGGTCCATCACCCTCTTGAAGAATATCTATAATTAGACGTCGCCTCGTGCGCCCGAATTTGACCGAACGTGGACGAATTCGTTCGGGCTCGCGACAGGACGCAGTGATTTTTACAGTCCAATATCTCCATTTGTTCACATTCCATGCAGGTGTCCCACTATGAACAATATGGTGATGTTACGAATCCTTCGTCTATGTGACACATGCAATAAACTGGCAAAATAAAAGTGTGCAAATTGCTTTTCTCAAGGTGAGACCCTTATTTATTCTTACCTTCAGCTGTCGCCTGGCCATGTCGGTCGGCTGCTTGGCGTTGAAGGGATAGGCGACGCATCGCATCACAAACACATAGAGTTGCAGCTTCTTTTTCCGTTCCTCTTCTTCCCTATGCAGTTTTTCCACGTCCTCCTTCTCATGCTCGCTGGCGGCCGACGGGCTCGGGCTGGACGGACGCGCGCTGGAGCCTCGACTGGCCGGTTGGAGCCTATCTGAGCTTTCGCTGGTCCTGCTGGGAGAGATGCGAGTGGACCCGGTCTGAGGTGCCATCACCTCTCTGCTTTCCTCTTCCACTATCCCGTCTGATTCTTCCTCGCTGGACGACGGATCCAACATTTTTGCTCTCGGTTAACCGCACAGGCAAATTAAACGCGCGATGGGATATTTACAGCGAAAGCTATCAATGACAGCACGCGATGCTCGGCATGCAGAGGGTTTGTTGGTTGGTTTTTAATATCCTGAAACACTTCGGGTGCTGGAATGAGATGCGGAAACGAACGCTGCAATCTCTTCGCACGGCTCGAGCTGGGATGCTGCTGCTGCATACGTCTTCCGTGCCGTTACTCCGTTCGCCAGTCATTGCGAGCGACTCGAAAGGAAAACGGATGGGAGGGGCGCGCGCAACGAAAAGAGCGAATGACGGCCACTTCCTGCTGAGGCGCGAGTGAGACGCAGGCGCTGTCCGTGGTGCTGGTCGCGGGTCATTTCGGTCGAAAAGATGGTGAGGTTGGTTGACCCTGAGAAAGTGCCATTATTTAAAATAAATGAACCTCGTGCTCAGCACAAGAAGATCCATTTAATTATCTTTGTTTACCAAATAGAGGCCTAATTATTTATTTTTTAATACGTCTGCAAATCACTATTACTAAATTTATAATTAAATAAAGTAGGCTATTTATGTATTTATGTTTTTTCAGACTGTGTGGTTACAAAAATAAATGTTAACATTTACAGAATCTTTCTGCTTCATAAAAGGTTATTTTGTGGACAAAAGCTAACTATTTACATGTAAGACATGTTATTTTAAGAACCTTTGGAGACCCATATGGCTCTTTATATAGCATCCATGTGACAAACCTTTTAACAGCTTTATTTTTAAGATTGTAGCAATTGGCAGAGTATTGCATTAGCATCTCTGAGGTAGTGGGTTCGATTCTTGGGGAACACACTGCTCAAATTGAAGGCAATGTAAATTGCTTTGGATAAAAGTGTCTGCTGAATGCGTAAATGTAAATAATTTTTTTATGCATGCATTTGATTTCAAACATTTTGATTTTTTTTTTATTTAAATTATGTAGCAAAAAAGTTAAAAATAATTTTAGGATAACTAAATCAACCTGACTAAATTAGCTCACACTAACAAAATATTTTTAAGGGTTATATCAAGTTAAACTATCTCCCTATAAGGTCACATTTGCTAAAAATTGTTTCCTGAGGTAATACCTGCACATTTTAGCTTTTTACGGTGCAGCAGCTTTTAAATATTCTGGGTAGAAAATACATTCTCCTATGATTTCATCATTTTGTGCTGTGTTTAAATATGTATAAAGATTTGCCTTTCTACTTCAAAAAAGGTACAGATAGTTCTTACAAGTTGGTTTTTGGTGCACTCTAAAAAAGGGTTGTGTTAAGTTAAACCATGGTTGGTTTAAATTAACTTAGAAAATGTCCATATTTGACGCAGCCATAAGAGGAGGGGGGCATTTAGCAGAAGCTGTTATTTTATTTAGGCATTTTAACCAGGGGCATTTGTCTATATACAATGTAAACCAACATGCCTTCAGGTTATTTTGGGGGCATTTCCTACGGCTATAAAATGCTGAAAGTGTTCATCACCCCCTAACAAAACTACCACAGGAGGAGCAACCAACTGTAGCAAGAAATTAAATCAATAAACAGCAAAGCAGATACAAAGAGGAAAAAAATCAGATAAGTAACAGTGGAAGGTGATCTGAAGACAGTTTGATTGATGACAGAACCACACTGTTTTCTTATGTTAGACCCGCTTTCTCTTCTGATCTCATATTTTTACCTCTTTTTCAAATCCATCTGTCAACTACGGGACTTATTTTCAAATAAACAAGTCTTATTTCTGATCAAAGCATCCATAGAGTATTCAGGATGTGTTGCCTGCAAAAACAAATGCCTATTTAAATCTTTTTATTTTTTATTTTTTTTTGCAGCATTGGATTTTAAATATCTGGCTTACACTGAAATAAATACATGAACCAAACATGGCCCTATGGCAAAAATTGCTCCTAACTATTTTCCATCAAGGCTTATGGATTGTGCATTTTCCTGATGGATTGGAGAAATGCATTCCAATAATGTAAATCAGTGTTCACATCATTTGATCATTTGTCAAGATTATTCAACCATTGCGAAATCACATGTAAAGCCACAGTGACATGTTTGTGCCTTGTCCTTGGATTGATCATATTTAAAAGAAAGATGTAATTAAATTTAGCAGCTAGCCAAAGGTTGCATGATAATTACACAGAGAAGCTGCAAGGTTTTTGGCCATAATCGAGTCAGAATAAGAGAAAACATAAAAGTGTGAGAGAATATCCTCACAAAAGTATTGGGGGGAAAAACGAAGCACTCACTTTGCTCTATGGGATTTGTGGGAGAATTAGCATGTTAAAACTATAAATACTAAATCCCAATGGTTAGGACTATCATACCAGATGTTCCACAAGAGCGGTGCTCTCCAAAAACGTGTCTGCATGTTCACACATTTGCTAAATATAGAGGAGTTTAGTTTTCTTTCAGAAAAATCACACTCCTGGAGTGTAGAGACAAACCCAAGTGATGTAAAAATATGTCTCTTTGCAACAAAAGCAATTATACCTACACAGAACATATTTTCTCTCTTTGTAAGGATATCTTGCCAAATATTTGCTTATACATTAGTTCAAGCATATTTCAGGCTTATTTCCTGCCGTTTTTTCTACCATCTTCACGGATTTCCTAAATTTCCTACTGTTTCTGTGGCTCAACTGGTAGAGTGCCATATAGGTAATGGGTTTAATTCTTAGAGAATATATGTACTGTATGCACGGCAAGTGGGATAAAACTGTCTGCCAAATCAATTTGCATGTAAATGTTATTTTGCTCAGACTTTTGGCATTATATGGGGTTCGTTTAAAAATGTGAATATGGCTAAAGGGATAGCTCACACAGAAATTAAACATCTGTCATCATTTTCCCACTCTCATGTTGTTACAAACCTGTATACATTTATTTGTTCTGATGAACACAAATGAAAGTATTTTGAGCAACCAAACCTATCAGAAGCCCCATGACTTCAAAGTCCTATATTACTATGAACAGGGGACAATACAATGCGCAACATAGCTGCTCTGGTGACAGAAGTCCCGCCTTCTAGTTAAAAAAACAACCATCAGTCAATAAAAAGACTGATGATTCTCTGGGGGAGGGGCTCTATACAGATTCACGTGCGGCACTTGTCAACCTGTCCACATTTGCAGTACCTGACACAACCTCAAAAAGATATTTTTAGCAAAATTTGAGCTCAAGAAGTTATGGTACAGTTGAGGTTTAATTGCTGGGCAGAGAAATGTTGTTCAATTGTGATTTTAGCACATGATTTTAGAGATTCCCAATTGAAGTAGATAAGACTCTATTCTGAAATGACTGCCCAGAGGCGCTTACATGGCCTCCTAGAGGCACGACTGCCTTAAAGGGACTTTGATATAGCACAGATATTGGCATTTCAGATCACAGGAACCACAGGAACGTTGTTGGAAGTACTTCCTGCCCAGACTTTCTCCAGTAGATTTTGGCACAAATGGTCCAACACCCCCCCCAAACACACACACACACACACACACACACACACAAACACACACACACACACACACACACACACACACACACACACACACACACACACACACACACACACAACCATCTGCAGCAGCACTCTCTCTGCATCTTAAACATCAATAATTGATTGAGTTTCTCTCTGCCCTGCTTTACTTCAGCTTCAATGTATGTAAAACAGTAAATTAGAGTAACGTGTATGGTAAACTATCGGATCCCATGTTTTGGCAGTAAGGTACACTGAATAACCTAATAAGTTGACTGAACTCAATTGATTTGAGTAAACTCGTTCCCTCAATTAAATTAAGTATTGGGTCTCCCAAAAACTTATATATTTAAGTTTATTTAACTTGGTGGCCACATAGACTGAACTTAAATTGTTAAGTTCACCACACTTGGAGTTTGTACTGTGCACTTAAACAATTAATTTCATAAAGACTGAACTTAAATTGTCATTTAACTTTATATAACAATGTGTAATGAAAGATATTCAGGACTGAATCGATGTTAATCAATGAATGAACTTAATTATCCAGAGAAGCACACAACAAACTGCACTGTTCGTGTATCTTCATTTTAGTGGAGATAAATACAATGAGTTAAATGTGGTGCATGCATACTAAAGGAAACACTGATCACCTGAACGGTAACTTCACAAAAATTTACTATAATTTACAAAAAAACATCAATAATGTTACAAAAAGTGTAAAACTCTAAGAAATGTTATTATCAACTGGTTTATATGTCCTATCTGTTGTTATTCTTGGACCAAAGATAAATCATTCAAAATTTTCAGGCGCAAGGGCTTATGGGTATTCCTCACAGCATTTTGAACTGATAATTTTAAGTTAATTGCACTTGAGTTTTTAAGTTTATGGTTTATTAAGTTTATTTAAGTTAATAAGTTTAATTAACTAAGATAGTTAAGTTATGGATCCAAAATGCTAAATTTAAGTCATGATTGCTTGACTTTTTGAGTACAAACAGCATTAAGGCTTTCAGTGTAAAACATGGATTCAACTGGTAATGTTTTGCTTTTTGCTAATTGTCAATCTTTTTACATACTGTACATATACACTCACCTAAAGGATTATTAGGAACACCATACTATTACTGTGTTTGGCCCCCTCTCACCTTCAGAACTGCATTAATTCTACGTGGAATTGATTCAACAAGGTGCTAAAAGCATTCTTTAGAAATGTTGGCCCATATTGATAGGATAGCATTTTGCAGTTGATGGACATTTGTGGGATGCACATCCAGGGCACGAAGCTCCAGTTCCACCACATCCCAAAGATGCTCTATTGGGTTGAGATCTGGTGACTGTGGGGGCCATTTTAGTACAGTGAACTCATTGTCATGTTCAAGAAACCAATTTAAAATGAATCGAGCTTTGTGACATGATGCATTATCCTGCTGAGAGTAACCATCAGAGGATAGGTACATGGTGGTCATAAAGGGATGGACATGATCAGAAACAAAGCTCGGGTAGGCCGTGGCATTTAAATGATGCCTAATTGTCACTAAGGGGCCTAAAGTGTCCCAAAAAATAATCTCCCACACCATTACACCACCACCAGCAGCCTGAACAGTGGTAACAAGGCATGATGGATCAATGTTCTCATTCTGTTTACACCAAATTCTGACTCTACACTGTAAAAAATCCAACTTTAAAATGTTCATTCAACAAAGAACTTTAAGTAACTTGAACAAAGATTTCTTGATTATTTTGTGTTCACTGAATGAAAAGAGCATAATCATTCAGCTAACAAATATTATTTTGTTGACTGGACTTAGATGTATAAGTTTTTGTCCAATTCGTTCACCCAACTTGCCAAACTGAGTAATCTAAACAAGCAATTAAAAAAAACAATGGCTGGAATGGTTCCCAGCATGCATTGCGACATGTTCACTTCTTTGGTTAATATTTACTAAGAAAGATGACTGTTTTAATGTTTGCTGGATTTATTTATGTTGTTAATGTTAGTTATATGTTGTATTTAGAGTCATTTTTAAAGAATTATGTTTGTTCATTGTTACCATGATTGAGAAGTGTGTGTTCAGTGTAGAGGACGGCACAATGAGTTAGCGTGCATCATTGTTGCCTCACAGCAAAAAGGTCTCTGGTTTAAGTCAGACAAAGACTTTGTTTATGAGACCTTTCTGTGTACACTCCCACAGTCCAAAACATGTAGATTAGTTAAATTTGGATATACTAAATTACTCTTTACCCAACTTAGCCACTAGTTGAGTAAGCATAGAAATTTGCTTATTACCTAATCAATTTAAGTTGGTTCAACTTTTTGGTGTAAGTTGACATTTTGAGTTAGATGAACTACATCATCCAAGAGTCAACTTTTTATTTTTTACACTGTACCATCTGAATGTCTCAACGGAAATCGAGGCTCATCAGACCAGGCAACATTTTTCCAGTCTTCAACTGTCCAATTTTAATGAGCTTATGCAAATTCTATCCTCTTTTCCTATTTGTAGTGGAGATAAGTGGTACCCGGTGGGGTCTTCTGCTGTTGTAGCTTATCCACCTCAAGGTTGTGTGTGTTGTGGCTTCACTGCTTTGCTGCATACCTCGGTTGTAACAAGTGGTTATTTCAGTCAAAGTTGCTATTCTATCAGATTGAAAGAGTCGGCCCATTCTCCTCTGACCTCTAGCATCAACAAGACATTTTTGCCCACAGAACTGCCGCATACTGGATGTTTTTCCCTTTTCACACCATTCTTTGTAAACCCTAGAAATGGTTGTGCGTGAAAATCCCAGTAACTGAGCAGATTATGAAATATTCAGACCGGCCCGTCTGGCAACAACAACCATGCCACGCTCAAAATTGCTTAAATCACCTTTCATTCCCATTCTGACATTCAGTTTGGAGTTCAGAAGATTGTCTTTACCAGGACCACACCCCTAAATGCATTGAAGCAACTGCCATGTAATTGGTTGATTAGATAATTGCATTAATGAGAAATTGAACAGGTGTTCCTAATAATCCATTAGCTGAGTGGATATGTAAAAAGTTAGCTATTATATGACTTTTTTAACGCATTAAACATTTTTAACACTGCAACCTGTTTAGTCAACTTCTTAAAAGTAAATAAATAATGTAAAATGCTGAGTCATTTTTTGCTTATGTGTTGATGATGGACGCATATTTTTTTAAATGACAGACAATATGTCAGTAATTTAAGAACAGTATAGGCAGAGAAGGGGGGGGGGCAAGAATGAGCTATTATAGAGTGACTCAAGCAAGCCTTGACCCTGTCATTTTTGTCCTCTCTGACTTAAATACCGTAGTATCATGACAATTCTGTAATAGGCTTTATGCCTAGCTGCACTACTTCCTGAACTTCAGCCAACTCCTTGTTTCCTGTCTGCCATTATTGGACAAACTGATTAATCCAGGTGTGCCTGACCTCAGTAGTCACAACAACAATAATCAGACACATCTGGATTAATCAGTTTGTCCAATAATGGCAGACAGGAAACAAGGAGCTGGCTGAAGTTCAGGAATAGTGCAGCTGGGCATAAAGCCTATTGCTGTCTTTTCAGAAGTTTTATACCAGTTCCTTTCCAATTCTTTCCTATTTTCACTCTCTCTTTCCTCTCTTTTCATCATCTCTAACATAAAATATAATGCTGAACACTAATCCCAAGCTTGAGAGAGTTTAACACCAAGTTCCTCAATTGCCAGCCAATATTGAATCTAATTTAGATTTTAGGACATAAGAAAACATCTCTCATTATGTTAATGAGACACATCTTGTTAACAGTAATAAAAAGAAAACTAAAAAAAACAAATACTGATAAAAATGGGGACAGTACTCTTTCAAAAAGTACAGCTGTGGACCTGAAGTATACCAAATGGTACATATAAGGACCTTTTTAAAGGGTACAGCCACAGTGACAGCTAGGGTACATAATTTGACAATTTTTCTAACAGTGTATTATATTTCTTATGTCTATGAAACCCTCTTCGTTTTCTCTCTCTTTCTTCCTTAAATACGTAAACAAGTTTCCATATTCATACAAATTTGTGTACATGGTTCAGGCATGCTAGACACGTTCACTCTACAAATATCTTCTTATAAACATTGTTTCCTCTGTCTGTGTAAGGCAATTAGACCTATTTGAAATGAAACAACAGTGAGGGGATTGAAGCGTGGGGAGAGGTGTATACTGTTCTGGTAATCAATCAATTTATAACCCCTCGTTTGCATATTCATCAAGCCCACAGCCCTCATTCCATGGCAACCTGAGGGAACCGAGGGAACTATGTAATAAAAATATATTGTCATAAAGGTTTCAGTTCAATTTCTAGCAGTTCCCAGCAACAAACCTTTGCAATACACTGTTAAAAAACTGTCATCCCAGCTGTCACTGGGATACATACCATTAGGTACACACCATTATTATACATTTGGTACCAATATGTACCTCTGAGGTACTAATATGAACTCGTTAGGTGCAAAGCTGTACTTTTTGAAAGGGTACATTTTGCCCCAGAGACAGCTGGGGTACATTTTTTGACAATTTGTTTCTGACAGTGTAGCGAATCATGACTAAGACATAAACTAAATCCTATCCAAACCTAAACTCTTGTTTCTCCTCAAGACATTTTGTGAGGGTTTTAACTGGAAACTCTATCGTAAAAATTCAAAAGGTTAAAAGCACCTTAAAAACAAGGCTTTCAGACTGTGATGCTGTTAAACAATGCGTGTGTGTGTTAAGAGTACAGGGGAGTTTAATGGGAAATTTATTGGACGTGAAATTTCATGAGCAGGTCAATGGCGAAGGGTGAGTTTGAGTGCTAGGGTTGCGCTCAAAAAAGCTCCCTAAAATATTAAAACATTTTAAGTTAGCTTTTTTTGTCTAAGTGAATAGTACTGTATATAAATGAAGTATTAAGAAAGCATCTATCACTCAGTTTCCATGACCACTGTTGGCAGACCTTTAGATCTATGTACAATACATGGCATGAGAATAAGGCATAGGGGAACAATTCAACAATACATCTGTCAGATATTTATTGTTTATCAAAAACGACACTTTTATGAAAAAATCAGCTTTACATTCATGCCAGCCATCTGCCTTCCACCTCTCCACCACTTTTCCTCTGGTGGAACAAAGCTGGATTTAAGAATACTATTATTTCTAAATATAGAGCTGTGTAATGCACTAGTCCTTGATCTGGTACAGCACCAGACAGAACAAACACCAAAGGGTTCGTCCACATTGCTGTGAAGTTGCCTGAATCTAAGGGGATGTTCATCATAGATTTTTCATCTTCACATTTCTGTTCAATAAAGAAACAAATGTTTGGGTCGCAATTGAAATACACTAAAATACGCATTCCATTTATCTTGTGTTTAACAGCACGTTATCCCTTTTGCACTAAGGCTAGATAGGGACAGATGAGAGAAGAAAGCCAGAAAAAGATTCATTAAATATGCAGTAAAGAGCAACCGCCTTCCTCACTCCAGGCATAGTAAAGAAACCTTACTGCTGTCAGAGCTTTAGACCTGCCAACCACCATGTGGGACTTTTAGAAGGATCTCTTGACAGAAATGCAATATAATATATAATATTTTATCAGTGGTTCATAAAGACCTTACAAAATAAACTGTATTATCTACATACACCGTGCGTCGCCTTACATGGAAGACACCATTTTGTGCCGTCATGTTTCTACAGTTGCCCTAAACGTACAAACTGTTCAATTCATGAATATCAGTCATGTGACCTTTTACGTCATCTGCTCTTTTTCCGCCATTTTGAGTACCTACCGAGTGCCAGTAGGCTACTGACAAGCTAGCTTGCTACGATTTACGGATTTCTTATCTTTTACTGTATATGATTCGTACGCACTTAATGGCTACGAATGACAACATTTCGCACCTTAACTGTCAAAAAATATCATCGTTAGGGTGTGATCCCTAGCTGCTACCGAACTACCACTAATTACAATATATATTTATTATATTACAACACTAAGAAGCCGCGACACATGAAACTTTGCTCGAAGTATCACCTGGATCTACCAAGCGTGTCGCACAAGCGCTGAAAAGTGAAGCCAAAACATCTCGATCGCCCCCCAGTGACTGGTCCCAGTATAGGTCATAAACCCCGCCTCCCCATGAAATTCAATGGGACTAAAAAATGTAATTACACTTCAATTATCTTTTTTCCAAAACTGGTTTCTGTCATTTACTGTAGTTTTTATCACGCTGATGTAAATTCAAATGTTTGCTTTTAAAATAACTTTGTGTTTAGTTAGTTATTTAATGATATAAAAACGGTGGTGTCACGTCATGATTGACAGCTGTGATATCGTGTGATATGTGCATTCTGCGAGAGCGAGGGTGGGGTCTTGATTTCGCGGCTTTACTTCCTACTCACTACTGCACATGACTGGTCCCGAAATCCCTACTGCGCAGATTTAAGACCCAAGATGTCAGCGCCATATCGGGACACTGGCGGCTTCACTTTCACCAATGGAAGAGAGCGAACAGGCGTCGTCCATCTTTTTTTACAGTCTATGGAATCTACACATGAACGTGAGCATTGAGAACATTGTTTGTGTACACAGAGTTTACTAAAAAGAAAGGTTTGGAACAACTGACTTTGGTTGTTTTGGTGTCCGCTCGCCATCTTTGCAAGACATAAAGAATCGATCGAAGAATGCGAATGAATGAATCTTACATGAGGTTCCTTTTTAACTAGAAGGTCAATATTGTTTTTCACTTGCGATAAAGCAACGAATTATCCGTGCATTTATATGGAACTATGCTTTAGGATCTATCAATCTTTGCTCTCCTCCTTCCTTACGTTGCAATCAGAGATCAATACCTCTTGACTGGCAAGATGGGGGCGAGCGGACCCAAAACAGACAAAGTCAGTTGTTCAAAACCTTTATTTTTAGTAAACTCTGTGTTCACAAACAATGTTCTCAATGCTGACGTTCATGTGTAGAGACCCAGGTGATACTTCGAGCAAAGTATCATGTTGTGTCGAGCCTTCCCAGTGCTGCAAAAATAGCGATTTTGATGCTCACAACATATTGAAGGTATAGCTTCGAGTTCTTTTGCAAACACTTCAGGTACTCAAAATGGCAGAAGACAAGTTTGAGATGTGAGTGGCGTCAGCTGATATTCATGAATAGAGCGCGTTTTGATACTACATTGTCTCAGACGATGACGTGTTTGTTTTCTGGCAGCTACCATAGCTTTACTACGCGTTTCGAAAAGGAGGGGTGAGCTGTGGACCGAGCCTTTGAATTAGTGTTTGGCGATATGCCCCATTTTGAGATCGTCAGCCTGTGAGATCGCCGATACACGATAGTATCGGGGGATGGGGCAGTAGTTTACTAATTCATTTATTTGTGCATTTTGACTCATTTATGACAAGTCACTTGATTGGTGGACAAAAAAGAAGCAAGGGCAACACTGTCATGACCGCAACCATCTTAAAACTGATGCCATTAACTAACCCTGTGCGGTAACAGCCGCGCGTATTACAAGCTCATGTGTGAGGAAGAGTCCGAATCATGCGCATTACAAGTTCAGGTGCTAGAAGGAGTCCATGCCGCGTGCATTCAGGTCCAAGCAAGAGAACAAGTTGCGCGCATTAACTCCAGGTGTATGCGAGAAGGAATCTGTGCGTGTTACAAGCTCTCTCGCGCAAAGTGCAGCCCACAAACCCTATCATGCGAGGAAAAGCATGCAACGGGCATGTTCATGTAGAAATATGATGATAAAAATAACTATCGACAACTATCGTCATGAAATCCCACTATTGCCGATATGTCTGACGATCGGCGATACACGATACTATCGGCCAGCGGCACAACCCTACATTGAATGCAATTCTCACCGCTACATGTCGCTAAAACTCCCACATTGCACCTTTTATACAAGGACAGTTATGTAAAATTAATCGCATTCGTCATCAGAATCTGCACTGTTTGTATAAATCCTTTCTACAACATGTCATATGTGTGCATGCTGGGATAACATAGATCATTAGGTTTTTCCACAAACTGTAGAGTCATGTCAGCTCAAGTGTAAGCAAAAGGGGGGTATACAAAGTACAAAAACATTTTAAAATATGTACATGTTTTGTATCAACCTTTCAGTCAAAATTACCTGATTTCTTCACCCCTATACAAATTATATTTGACAAGCTTTGAAACACAAGTTGTACTAAAGGGGTTTAGATAAACAAATAGGGATCAATACAAAATGCTAGCTATTATTCGTTACTCTGTCAATTATTTAAACACAGTGCTATGTATCAGTCTACACCTCTTACAACAGCAGTCATTACCCATTACTCAATCACTGTGTATCGCCTTATAAAAGATTAATACAGCTGACATGCCTAAAGACATGCACCAACTGTGCTTTGATTCATTGAACACCGTGCACCATTACATACATGAGATAATGGGAACCTGCAAAATTGCCTGCAATTTTCTCCCTTTTGTTAGCTGCATATTATGATATCTCTAATTAGGCACTCTAAAATTATTTTGTATAATCAATTTAGTCTTATTCTTTGTTGCACAATCACATCTTGTACATCATTGATATTCAGTACAAGCATAATTAAATGCATTGCATATACCACATTTTAGTTTAAAAGGAATATCAGAGTAGGTATTTTTCTTCACTCCATTGTACAATTTGCTGATGTTTCAGCTGCAAGTTGTCTCTCTCATCAGTGTTGGCTAAGGGATTTGCTTGCCAAAGGCTGCCCGGATCACTGACTCCATTCTGGACAATATATTTGTTGTCTACCCTAATGCAAAAATCCCACTGTATGTGAACAGTAAGGCTGATAGGACGCCAGAATTAGCTGAGTGGATACCGGCATGTGATTGATCTAAATCAGTGGTCTCCAACATGGTGCCCAGGTTGCCCGCACAAAGTCTGTGAGGTGCCCGCCAAAGCACATTCTATGATAGCTTCAATTTTAATATTTATTTTTTTTTACATATTTTTCATATTAGTATGGCTTCTTTCAAGTATGTTAACATTTTAGGTAAAATAAAATCAAGTAAAACAAAAAGTTTTATGTAGACTACATCAAAAAAGTAGTTTTATCCATTGTGGTAGCCCTTGCTCACAAAAAGGTTGGAGACCCCTGTTAAAAAGCAATGATCGAGAGAGGGATAAAAGAGTGAAAAATAATCAAATAAGACAGTTGTGAAATTAATTTTAAATTGGGGATGTGTTCGACACACATTCTTTGATGAAGTTGTCAACATGTTAGGTGAGAATGGGACACCAAGGACATAATCCTATGGATTAGTTCCAGCTGGCCACAGGAACAGGGAGAGTGGAAAACCAAAATGCACGCCCTCAAACTAGGCTACTAATTTACTGGAAATAAAAAACCCAAGCTAAATAAAAGGTTTTCTTGAATGTTAAATGAAAAAACACATCAGAGATTACGAGATAATGCCAGTAATGAATAGATAAGTAATAAAACTTAGGCTACTTTTATCTTGAGGACAACCAGCCCCTGATCTTTTGAGTAACGTTAGTTATTCATACTATCCAAATGTGCAGTACAACAAGCAAACAACTTATATTAGTAGAGACTCTGCAATGCAATTAGATGACAAATACAAACCCTACAGTAAAATAAAGCTAAACCAGGCTGGTTTGAGGTGGCGGGAGCTGGTTTAAACTGGTCCTCATAGCCTGACAAAGCTGGTGAGTCCAGACCGTCTTAAAAAGTGACCAAAAACACAGCTAGACCAGCTTGCTACACCAATACCTTTGCTGGTGTTAGCTGTTGTTTTTAGTAGGGTTACCTGATAAATGTGATAAATTTAAACGTGTGATATATTTACAAAGTTATTTTAATGGTGATTTAATATTGTTGGTATGGTTTATTAATTTAATATAGTAAATTCATTTTGCGTTTGATTTACGTCATAGGACGTAACATACGGATAACCTGATAATTTTAACATGTAGGTAAAATTTTCAACATGGTTAAATGCTATTCGGATAGAGAGAGCTTGAAAATTCCTTTAAAATGACACCAAGACCATGTCTATGGGTTCAAGAATAACAAAATACTGGCCATTTAAAACTCGAAAGTCATCACTTAATTTTGTCCCATTGTTTTCCATTTTGCGGGTGGTAAAACTCCCGTGCACATCGTTGAAATTCATTGAAATTTTGTTCACTTGTAGTTTAGCAATTAAACTAAATGTCTATTACAATTTTAAGAATGTTTTTACTCCGCACGTTGCCTGAGGAAATCCGAAGTTGCGTCGAGCGGAACCAACAGCCGCGATAGTCGCGTACTAACATGGCGGGTTTAGAATGAACTGAAGAGTTTACTTACTTTTTCAGTTGTCAAGAAGTAAATATCTCATAATACACCGAGACGATTCTGTGAAGATATATGGCTAAGTCACAGCCACTAAAAATATATTTGGGATCACTTTCGGAGCAGTTTTATCCAGCTTATGAACGATAAATTTTCCAGCCAATCAAATCACGATTAATGTGAAACGGCAGCGCGTGAGCTTGGAAACATCGTTATGGACCGTTGTTGTGGACGACAGTTATCATTACAGTTATCTTGTAGTTGTAGTTTATTGCACGAGAACAACATTATTCGTGTGTTTTTTTAGTCCTCGTGGGTGATTGGGCGGGATGGTTAATTCGTTTTGTGTTATTTTCTCATCAACCTTTTAAATCCCTTTCAAGCACAGCCACCCACCCCCTAGCGGTGAAATACAGTAATAGCACCTTAGGTTTACTTGAGTCACGTACTGCACAACAGACTAAATAGACTGAAGAGTGAAAAGTTTTAATTGGTTTATGTACATTGGCTCGTTTTTAATTTATCTGTGAAAGTCATGAACTATTCAAAACCAGGGCATATGAATGTTTGAAGGAATAACACGTATGAGTTTTAAAGCAGCAGATGGCAGCATTGCATAACAACACAGGTAATGGATTACATGTCACCAGTTTCTCTCTCTCTCGATCTCTTTCTTTCTTTAAAATCCTGAAAAAAATATCACAGAAACATCAACAATAATAAAAACTGCTTTTTCATGCCATGTTCTTTATCATTTTACCCTGTTCATAATTTATTCACATTTGCATAATATATAAATGGAGATTGCAAGGGTTTACAAGAGAGAAACATTATACAGTAGAAAAAGTAAAAGTGAATGAAAATCAGAATAATGTTAGGGTTACATAGGGTTGAAGAATGTTTCATCAATAAATTGAATATTATAACAGTTTTAGGCATTCCAACTTAGTTGAAAATATAATTTTCAAAATGGCTATGGATACATTTTAAACATCCGAACTACTAACCAGACAATAGCAAGTTTTGGTCTCAACTTTGATAAATCTCTTAGTTCTCTATATAAGATCCATATAGTCATTAAGCTGTCAAAATATGCAGGGAATTCATTTACATAATGAACATAATGTAATCTAGATTGCATTGTAATCATTTGCTGTAATTAAAGAAAATTGAGGACTATTATTGAGGCAGATTTCTTCTTTATATTCACTTTTATTTTTGTCCTGATTCAAATTGCTAAGGTGATCTATCACTTTTACATAATGATGGGTTAGATTATTACACACTTATATCTAAGTTTGAAGTAATCTTGAGTGTGAATTGAATACATGCACGTATGTGTAGATGATCGTGTGTGTGTGTGTGTGTGTGTGTGTGTGTGTGTGTGTGTGTGTGTGTGTGTGTGTGTGTGTGTGTGTGTGTGTGTGTGTGTGTGTGTGTGTGTGTGTGTGTGTGTTTTGTATTTTCATGTGTGTCTTTTCTCAAACACACAGAGCATCTCCATGGTGTTCAGTCACTCTGTATCTCTGGGTTTGGTTGGCAGAGGAGCTTAACACTCCGTCATATACAGACACACAGGCTGATGCTCAATCCTTTTCATCAATGTGTATGGTCATATTTGCTCCGGTAAGACCTCTGTTTTTCTAAGACCTGTTGGTAATTGTTGGCACAGTTGTACCACTTCTACATACAATAGCCTGGCTGACTTTACAGGGGTTTTGTATATTCCGAAAGGAAATATAAGACGATTTGTGTCTGTGTTTTCCCGTAATTTGACTGTCACGGATTTATAAAATGTTTGATGAAAGTAGCAAGTTTTTAAAGAAGATATTTTGTGCGGTTTCTCTCAACTGCGTCCTTAAAATGGCATGTCTATGTGCACACATGTGTATCAGACACAAGCTGCTCTTTTTCAGCATTGCCCTCCCTGTTTGTAGTCTCTCTTGCTTAAATAATTCATCTGCTCTTGTTGAAATGTGCAAAAGATCAATGGCAACCAGCTCTTGACAGACACATTAAGGATGAATTTGAGCAGGGATAAACATGACGGCGTATTTGTATATGTTACATGCGTATATTATGTATACAAGTGTGTTAATGTGATTTCATTAAGGTGCGTATCTGCATATGTGTGTGCGTTCCTGGGTGTGCTGGGAACCCCTGGGTAACCTTTGCATAATTCACTGGGTCTCATCAGAGAACCATCAAAGAATTGACTTCTTTGCTGATGTGTATTGTGCGGTGGTACTCTAAAGGCATTATTATTCTTGTGTGATATCATTTGAATGTTCACACAGTTTTGGGCAGCTGCTTATACCTGCAGGTAGAAATAACATCATGGTAAAAACATACAATTGTAATATTTAAAAAAAAAACGCCCCTCATTATTGTTATATCTGTGTCTATTATGTCACTCTTTCTCTACAGACACAGACTAACAAGATTTACATGACACTCAATTGCCATACACTGTCAGAAAAATGGTCAAATAATGGTCACTGGGGTGTGACCCTTTTAAATAGTACAGCTTTGCACCTAAAGAGTTCATATTAGTACCTCAGAGGTACATATTGGTATCAAATCTGGTATTAGGACCTTTTTAAAGGGTACTTCCCTTGTGACAGCTTGAGACTATTTTTTCTCACAGTGTACAGTACACAGTGAAGGCATTAAATCTTAAAAGTACTTCCTCTCACCTACTGTGTCATAGTATTGAAAAGAGAGATAGACCGAGGGAGAGAGAGACAAAAAAGTGAAAATAGCAGGGGGTTTGGACACATGTCTAATCAAACAGCTGTGTCCGTGGAGAATAAAGTCTGACACTTTTTATTAAACCTTTAGCCCTTTTATTCAATATACAAAACACAACTGGTGTTCAATATTTAAAACATATTTGTTTGTGTCAGTTTTCCAAGTCTACAGTAAAAAACATCTTTGTCTAATTGTGGCCTTTATATTTTGTAGTTGGTGGATTGGAGGTTATTTAATTGACCCTAAATCAGAAAACAGGAACATAATTAAAACATAATGTTCTGTAAGGTTAATTTGAGTCAGGCTTTGACTGATGAGGGTAAAGCTTTTGTAATGATGTTAAAAAGAGTCAAGGGAGTTGATCTTTGTCCTGTGGCCAAAAGTGATGTCCAGCTTTTAATAATTGTCACCTTCGCCCTTTATTCAAATGTTTTATTAAATATGCATGTACAATTTTGTATGCAAATTGCATTGGTGTGTTTGGAATATAAACTAAAGCTCAGGTTTGAAGAAAATTTAGGGGGGTGTCAAAAAATTTAGGGGGGTGCTAAATACATATTTTACTAGGTAGCTAATTTTTAATAAATCATTCCCACGTTTGTACATTTTTGTACAATTTGCTTTTGCCCCGAGACTTTGGGGATAGAGGCGGGGTTAGGGTTTGGGTTTCGTTATTGTTCTTCTTTATGATACTCATTTGTTTTTGTACAATTCACTTCATAAGAATTAGACCAGTGGTTCTCCGTGAGATGGTGCCAGGGGGGCCCCAGTTTTATGACATTTTATAAAATAAATTAATTTATCATGAATTCTGTGCAATTAAACCTAAAAAAAAATAAGACTACTAACCAAAAGCACTACGTATCATTTAATATGTTTTGTTTATTTAAAAGTTGAGTTTTAGAATAGTTTCTTGTCATAAATTTTCTTTGGGGGGCCGTGAAGGAATGCGCCGTACACAAGGGGGGCCACATGCTGAAAAAAGTTGAGAACCACTGAATTAGACAACTCCTAGAATCTAAAAAACTTGCACATTTTCGTGAGATCAGGCTGGATATAATTGTAGTCTGTGTATATTTAATTACATGTGAACTTTTAGTTATTTCATGCAGTTTTTGTATATTAGAATAAAACCTGATTCCCTACAATTGTTTTGTCCATTTTTTTATAAAAACGCCTCATATTTTGATTGTTTAAGGGATTAGTCAGTTTTCTTTAAAAAAATCCAGATAATTTACTTACCACCATGTCATCCAAAATGGTGATGTCTTTCTTTGTTCAGTCGAGACGAAAAAATTTTTTTTGAGAAAAACATTCCAGGATTTTTCTCATTTTAATGGACTTTAATGGACCCCAACACATAACAGTTTAAATGGAGTTTAAAATTGCAGTATCAACTGGGTTTCAAAAGGACTCTAAACGATTCCAAACGAGGCATAAGGGTCTTGTCTAGCTAAACGATTGTCATTTTTGACAAGAAAAATAGGCACTTTTAAACCACAACTTCTACTCTTCCTCCGGTCCTGTGATGCGCCAGCACGACCTCACGCAATACATCATCACATCAAGAGGTCACGGATGACATATGCGAAACTATGCCCCAGTAGTGTGGAGAAAGAGGACAGTTCCAACGTTGTTGTATGTGGAATGATACTAATTAATGTCTTTGTGTCAGTTTATTGTTTAAAATGGTCTGCAAATGTGCATTTCATACATGTAATATGTGACCTTTCGATGTCATTGCGCAATTACGTGAGGTCGCGCTGACGCGTCACAGGACCGGAGATAGACCAGAAGTCGTGGTTTAAAAGTGCATTTTTTTTATTTTCTTGTCAAAAATGACAACCGTTTCGCTAGATAAGACACTTATGTCTCATTTGGGATCGTTTAGAGTCCTTTGAAACTCCGTTGAAACTGCATTAAAACTGTTATGTGTTGGGGTCCATTAAAGTCCATTAAAATGAGAAAAATCCTGCAATGTTTTCCTTTAAAAAAACATAATTTCTTCTCGACTGAAGAAGGTGAGTAAATTATCTGGATTTTTTTTAAGAAAATTTACTAATTCTTTAAACATGAGGCATCTTATAAAAAAATGGACAAAAAATAATGTAATCTAACCTGAGGGGTATTAAAAGCAAATATTGTCCAATTATCCCCCCGGGCATCAGTTTTGGCCACTACTGCATATGTCAACAGAAGTTTTGTTTTAATATTTTGTTGTACTATTTCCCCCCACAGCTTTTTGCTGTTTTAGCATTTGCAACATGTGGGGGATATTCAGGCGAGATAATGGTTAAAGTAGAATGCCTGGACAAAACCCAAAACAATTTCAGCATTAGTTTCAACTACCCATTCAGGTAAGTCTTCAATTCACAACATCACAAAATAATTAAAGCACCATATGTCACACTGTAAATGAGTTTTTTTTAATAAATCTTTTATTAGTGTTCACCTCATTTCTGATTTTCAGAACAGGTGGAAATGTTGATATGTTGACTTTATACAGTGTATATATCTACAAACATGAAAAATCAATAACGCATTAGTGGAAAAAAGTAAATCTGTAAAGTGAGCAACCACTTTTTCAGAACAGGTTTGGCATTGGTGAACATTAGCCCGCGGAGAGCTGAAAGTGGAATAATGGCAAGCTATGTCCACCATCATTGACTTGTTGAGAAGCATTAGATGTTAGATGCAGTTCTGTAGACCTTCTGGTAATGGAATAATAGGTTGAAGATAAAAGTATGATAACCATTATCCATAATAAATTATATTTTTTACATTCATATTTTTGTTTATTTCTGTTTTAAATATGGCAATATAACAAAGCTTATCTAAAACTAAATGTGCTGTACAGCATCAATGCATACACTTCATTTGACTGGAGTAATGTGGACACACTCAGAAAAAAGGTACAAAAGCTGTCACTGGGACGGTACATTTTAAAAAGTTCCTTGGTAACAATATGTAGCTCTGAGGTACTAGTATGCACTTATAGGTAGAAACTTGTGACCGCTTTATACCTTTTCTCTGAGAGTGTCGAAGCTGGATGAATAATTTGCACATTGTTTCAAATATTTTTCTAGACTCCAGCAGGTGCATTTCAGTGCTCCTCTATGTGAAGGTACAAGAAAAGAGACCGTCTTTCTCGAGGGAGATTATTCTTCATCTACACAGTTTTTCGTCACCGTGTCGGTCCTGGCCTTTCTCTATTCTCTATTGGCTACAGTCGTTTACTTCTTTTACCAGAACACATACAGAGAGAAGAACAGAGGCCCACTAGTTGTGAGTATAAAATGCCACTTAATCGAATATTTCATACTCTTGTTCTGTTTTCTGCTGACTTTCTTCTTTATAATCTCTACAGGACTTTCTGGTGACTTTGGCTTTCTCTAGCCTGTGGCTGGTAAGCTCAATTGCCTGGGCTAAAACTCTGTCTGGTGTGAAGACGGCAACTGATGTGCATCAGATTCTGCTGTTGATATCTGCATGCAGAGCCCAGGAGAACCTATGTGAGGTCCTACAGGAGCCCATCTGGACAAATCTTAACATGTCTGTGGTGAGTGTATAAGAAAATATATCTACCTTTTTCTTAGACAAGGCTTTTTTAAGCCGACATATTAAATGATATCTATTTTATCATTCTAATTTATCCTTGTCTCTGCTTAAAGGCCTTTGGTTTTTTGAACTTCTTCCTTTGGGCTGGAAATATTTGGTTTGCCTACAAAGAGACGGGCTTGCACAAGTCCACCCAGCGCTACCCATCCAGAACTCCTTCTGAGAAACGTGGCAGCTTTAGGCAATACAGTCAAACCAGTTTTGATCAATCTGGGACTGGCTTTGGCCAGAGGCTCTACAACCAGGGCAGTTTTGACTTATCAAGCGCAGGCCTCAGCCTACCCCAAACCAATCTAGGACAGCCAATGTTTTACAGACAGATGGGAAGTCCCACATCCAGAGGTCCTCTTATATTTGTTAATGAGATGTAAAATAGAGAGGGAGACAAAGAGAGAGAGAGAGAGAGAGAGAGAGAGAGAGAGAGAGAGAAATGCGTTCTCGGTTGTCGTTGTGAATATATATTTAATATATCATGTGCTGTAGAAATCGTGCAGTTTTTGTAGTTATCAGTCTGTTATTTATCTGTTAAAGGAACAGTATGTAAGAAATTTATATCAATTAATCATAAAATGGCCCGGATATGTCACTAGACATTAAGAAATCATTTTCATTTCAAATACTTATATCACTCACAACAGTGTTCTGGCCAGGATATTGTCATTTAAAAAGTGGAGTTGCAGCCCTCAACTGATGTTTATGTTGTCATGTTGTGTATTGGCCACCAGTTGTGTGATTGTAGTACCAGTTTTGGCCACAATCCTACATACTGTTCCTTTAAGTCCTATTGAGCTGAACTCTTTTGTATCTTTATTATGAATATGGATATGCATACATAACATTGTTTTAAAGGAATATTCCAAAATCCAGATAATTTGCTCACCACCATGTCATCCAAAATGTTGATGTCTTTCTTTGTTCAGTCGAGAAGAAATTATGTTTTTTTTTCTCATTTAAATGGACTTTAATGGACACCAGCAATTGGCACTTGACTCAACACGTGGCAGTTTTTTTCAGTGGAGTTTCAAAGGACTATAAACAATCCCAAACGAGTCTTATCTAGCAAAACGATTGTCATTTTTGGCAGGGAGAGTGACAAATATGCACTTTTGAAGCACAATTTCTCGTCTAAGTCCGGTCCAGCGTGACCTAACGTAAATGCGTAGTCACATAGGGAGGTCACGTGTTACATATATAAAATGCACATTTGCGGACCATTGTAAACAATAAACTGACACAAAGACATTAATTAGTATCCGTTGACATACAACAACGTAGGAACGGTCCTCTTTCAACACACTTGTAAACACTGGGGCGGAGTTTCGCGTTCGTCTTCTGTGACCTCTTGACGTCATGACGTATTGCGTGGGGTCACGCTGGCGCATCACGACTGGATCTAGACGAGAGGTTGTGCTTGTTGTTTTTCTTGTGGAAAGTGACAGTCGTTTTGCTACATGGGACCATTGTGCCTCGTTTGGGATTGTTTGTGGTCCTTTGAGGCTCCGTTGGAAGGGGCTGTTGCATGTTGAGTTGGGTGCTGGTTGTTGGTGTCTATTAAAGTCCATTAAAATGAGAAAAATCCTGCAATGTTTCCTCAAAAAACATAATCAACATTTTGGATGACATGGTGGTGAGTAAATTATCTGGATTTTTCTTTTAAGAAAATGGAATATTCCTTTAAATATGAGTGTGGACATTTCTTTAGTGAAAAGGTGCCAGATTGTAATACCATGATACTTTAATATATACTTAAATACAATTTATATGTGACCCTGTCTGTGAAATACAAGATGAAATCTAATAATCAGATTAGGAGCTTCAAAGTTTAATTTTACTCCCTGGTTTCACGTTAAGTTTTTTTTATCTTTGACATGGCCTTACTTCAAGGTTATATTTCACAGAAAATGCAAATAATGATTTTATGTATATAAACAGTAAAAAAGGGGTTGGTCACATTTACCACAGTATTTTCTTTGTGCTCATATATGCTTATACAAAACAGTATTATATGGTAAAGTCATCATAATAGTCTTTGTAATACAATGCTACTTTGTTGGATGTCTTCTATTTTTATTTTCAAAACTGAAAGACGACGTAAAAGCCAAACAGCAGATGCTTTTATGTTCTGGTATGAATAATGATCAATTACTAGTAGACAAGCATAGATTTTGTGGACCTCCAATTGGCACGAAATCCTGTAGACTGGGGTCTGTGTCTGTCAGAGATATTTTTAATGAATCATATTGTCTAACCGCACAGTGGTTAGTGCTCAACGAATGCATAGCTATAAGCATGCAAGAGTCAATCACTATTAAAATCCAATGCAATAAAATCTGAGTGTTGTTCCTTTTTATTGTACTCGAACTCAAAATGGAAGAAATGTTACTGTATAATCTGATTGCATCGTAAAATGAAGTAATAAAATTATACTTGTTCAACTAAATGTCTGTTTTATGTTTTTTTACAACGATGCGTGTTATCATAGTTTTCCTTATTTTCTGGAAAAACTAATTACAAAAGCCAGAGGAAGACACTCAAACTCTATGGGGGATTTATAGTGAATCACATTATATTATATCAGCGCTGCTTATAGGCTATGTGCTGTTTCTTATTAGCGTTGTCTTCTCAACAAGATACAACATCCAATGCTACAGCTACTTGTTTTCCCCATTAAGCCTTTTAATGAAAGGGTGTAAGGGAGCAATTAGGATCTTTTGGCCTGTCAGAGCCTCACAACAGCCTCATGCTTAACATCTATATGCAGAGTATATACGACACTGCGGTGAAGCTAACTGCTTGCAGCTGCCCGGGCTCCAAATTGCAGCTTTTGGGTGATCGGGAGATTTTATCTACTGGCATTTAACTTGTGAGAAATTAAAGGTTACGAATGAGAAACTCAACAGCTGTTCAATTAAACGCCTTTGCATGAAGCAGTGCAGTATAAGGGGGATTTAAAGAGGCTGGTGGTAAAGAAAGAGAAACGACTGTGAAAAGATGGTTGTGTATATATAATTTGTTTAACAGGTGTCAAAAGTCATGTTATGTAAAACAAGCTTCATAGGTGTTCATAAACATTTCACGCATGCATTAATTTAAAAGAGGAGTTAAGTCAACCATTCACTAGCAGCAGCAGCATGTTAAATTGTATGCGATAGGCAGAAGAAACATTTAACGTGGTGCCACATACAGAATAGCAGGGGGGTATGTTTTTACTGTGTGTTTACTCTTCTAGATGATTTAGGGATCATGGTGTTTGATATTAGTAAGTGTATGTGAAGAGAAGACTGGATTGACCCTCGTAGGTTTTCTATTTAAGGCCAGTTTCTTCATTCTGTTCATCCATCTGTCCCTTCTGGCTCTTAGACAGGGCTCTGTTCAGAGGTTTAAAAATAAAGAAAAATAAAGCTACAGCTACATATTAGCGTAAACACCCAAGGCGTGTGTCTGACTGCAATCACTATAACTACAACTCTATTTGAAATAGTGCACTTGTTATGCATATGGAGTTACAGAAATGGTGATAATTAAATTAGCACTAAAAGTGATTCACTTCAAGAACCACTCTCAAATAAGAGGTACAAAAGTTGGCACTGGGATGGTACTTTTTAAAAAGGTCCTAATATGTACCATTTTGGTACTGATATGTCCTTTGAGGTACCAATATGCACCTTTTAGGTACAAAAGTAAACTTTTTGTTAAAGGCACAAGACTTTTTAAAGATGTCAAATAAATCTTTGGTGTCCCCAGAGCACATATGTGAAGTTTTAGCTCAAAATACCACATAAATAATTTATTATAGCATGTTAAAATTGCCACTTTGTAGGTGTATGCAAAAATGTGCCATTTTGTGTGTACTTTAAAGTGCAAATGAGCTGATGAAATTCAAACACTTATCACGATGATGGTGGTTTGTTGCAATTAAAACTCAATTGTGCTTTTCTCTGCACTAAATGGCAGTGCTGTGGTTGTATAGTGGAGATTAAGGGGTGGTATTATCATAATAAGAGCTCCTTATGACATCATAAGGAGAGCCAAATTTCAACGACCTATTTTTTCATGCGCTTGTAGAGAATGTTTTACCAAAACTAAGTTACTGGGTTGATCTTTTTCACATTTTCTAGGTTTATAGAAGCACTGGGGACCCAATCATAGCACTTAAACATGGAAATAGTCAGATTTTCATGCCATGGACCCTTTAAACCCCAGTGACAACTGTTGTGTATATATTTGCATAAGAAAATCTTGTAATTCACTTTTGATTAAAGCGTCTGCCCAATGCACAATGTAAAAAATAAACAAACTTCATGTTATTAGTATCTTACATGTGTAAGATGTTAAGCGTTAAATATTCTCTTAAACAATTCAGATTATATTAATTTCTACACTGACAAATGTATTGATGTGGTTAATGCAGTCTGATCCCAGAAGCTGGCATATTTTCCAGCTGCATCCCTGACCATTAGCGGATGACAGCATCACATAATTACAGTCATTTTATTCATTTTAGGTAATTGCTTTGTTTTCACCATACCCAGCCACAAGAGTATTGTTTTATATTATGTGCCAAAATTATTCCTGATCGTGCAGTTTTTGTTACTGGTCAGAGTATACGTTTGTGTACTATACAGCTTAGATTTCCATCCAAACGTGAAGCGAATCTTTTCAAAACTCGCATAAAAAGAAAAACAAACATGCGAATTGTGCGTTTCCATCAAGTTCTTTGAGCGAATGAGGGTGGTATTGGTAACCTAGCAACCAAGAGTAAACAAAAAGCACGCTTGGAAAATGGAGACAGCGTGTAGTTACGATGTGGCAAGTTATTGATGTATTAGCAGTGCAGCTTTTAATTGCCAAACTCAATACTGTGCACAGAAGAAGGAATTCAGCATTTTTGATAAGGCATTAGCAGCAAGGACATTGCAACGACGTCAAGCCCCATATATGGTAAAGACGACAGCGGTCCGTGTGTTCGTCAGAATTAATTCGGCAAATGCGTGTCCATCTCCCATTATTCGCATTTACTCTTTTTGCATTTATTTTAATTCGCAAAAAACAAGTAGGTGCATGCATTTCCTTTAGGTCCTTTGGCGAGTGACGGTGGTGTTGGCAACCTAGCAACCAATAGTAAACAAAACAAGGCACGCTTGGAAAATGGAGACACTGGACTACATGTAGTCACGATGGGGTAAGTTTTTACAACTTTTTTGCATCAGCTTGTAATTGCCAAACTGAGTGCTGTGCACATAAAAAGGAATGCAAGATTTTTGATAAAGGCGTTAGCAGCACATTGCGACGACGCCGAGCCCCATATATGGTGTCATCTGTGTTCGTCAGAATTAATTCGGCAAATCTTTTTCCATCTCCCATTATTCGCATTTACTCTTTTTGCATTTTTTTTATTCGCAAAAAACAATTCCATCGAGTTCTTTGAGCGAATGACGGTGGTATTGGTGACCTAGCGACCAACAAACAAATCAAGGCACGCTTGGAAAATGGAGACAGGACTGCATGTAGTTACGATGGGGCAAGTTATTAATTTATTAGCAGTGCAGTTTGTAATTGCCAAACTGGATGTTGTGCACAGAAGAAGGAATTCAGCATTTTTGATAAAGGCATTCGAACCCCATATATGGTAAAGACGACGGCGGAAACAGACGGTCAGTCTCGTGGGTTTAATGTTCGCAACGTCGGATTAATTCGGCAATTGCGTTTCCATCTCCCATTATTCGCATTTACTCTTTTTGCATTTATTTTTTTTAAATTCGCAAAAAAAAAATTCAGTGCGTTTTCATCAAGTTCTTTGAGCGAATGACAGTGGTATTGGTAACCTATAGCAACCAACAAACAAACCAAGGCACGCTTGGTAAAAGGAGACAGGACTGCATGTAGTCACGATGGGGTAAGTTAATACTTTTTTTGCAGCAGCTTGTAATTTCCAAACTGAATGCTGTGCACAGAAGAAGGAATGCAGTATTTTTGATAAAGGCATAGCAGCAAGGACATTGCGACGACGTCGAACCCTATAGAGGGGTTGCAAGTTTACAAACATTGCAGGGTGCGCGCGCATCCAGGGGGCAGAAAGCCCGATTGGTGAGCTGATCTGCTACTGCAACAACCTTAATTATTGAAGCGTTCTTTATTGTTTGTATATAAATAAGACTTGATTTTAGTTGGATCTGTTTTTCTGTCTTTATTATTGCAGTTTTACTGTGATACATGCATGAATTATAATTTTATAATTATAATGCTAGTAACGTAATAGTCGCATCTACTGGTATGTTAACATCAGGCACCCAGCACTGACTCTGTTGGTACTATTTTCCACGCATCAATTCCTTGGCATTTTGACTTACAGACACCGCTACGAGCATACAACACAATGCACTTCTCTTCTTTCTGCCCCTCGGTTGCGCGCGCAACCAGTTAGTGAAGTCGCCGTGCAACCCTTCTATGGGCAGTGTTGCCAGATTGGGCGGTTTTGAATTTGATTGTGCGGGTAAAAATTGGCTTGGGCGGTTGTGCAAAAATTGGGCTGGTTTGGGATCAGTTGGGCGGGTTTGAAACGTGCATTTTATAGGCTTATTATTTAACAAAAAACCCCAAATGTGCATGTATTTCATGACGTTACTAAACACACGCCCACTGCATGTGTTTGTGTTGACGCCACGCCGATGATGAGTCCGCGTTTAGCCAATCACAAGTGATATCAGCCAGCCAGCTCTCTCAGCGGGAAATCAAGATGTTACAGATAGGAGTTGGAGAGTGACCCGGGCCTGAAGCAAATGGATAATGCCTTTTAAATCGGAAAATAGCACTGCAAATTCTGCAACACGGACTCCGGATTGCAACGTATAAGTTGCTTGTCACACATCGGCCGTGTCTCAATTCGAATGCTGCAGCCTCCGGAGGTCGCATTTCTAGGCTCCATATACGTCATCGACTGTCTTGTTTTAGAATATTAACAGTTATAAAGTTGACTTTTATTCTTAGTTAATAGTAAATTGTTGTAATATGCTTATACCTTGCGAATGTAATGGTCAGTTAAATAAAATAAACCAGGCTTGATGACGTATGCACCCTGCATACGCGACCTTCGCAGGCTGCAGCTGGAGTGAGAAACGGACATCAATTACACGTGTTTGAGCCGTGGATGAATTATCGGAGCATTTCAGGTGAACAGAACCAAATGTTCGGCTGTCATTTAGTCAATTGTGGAACCATGAACTTCAGCCAGACTGTACATAGTTCTGAAAAGTTCAGATGTTCACAGTGTTCTTCAGCTTCCTTGCAAGTTAACGCACAACCAACAGCCCATTATTATTGTTCTGCATTTACTGCTTAAGGTAAGCCTATTTACGATCTCTCTCTCACACACACCTATTTATCAAGAGTAAAAATACATTATTAATAATAATATAAATAGATAAAAAACGTTATTAACGAATTGGGTATTTGAATAATAATAAAACACTTAAATATACGCTGTAAAAGTGCATTGTGCGTGTGGGCGAGGGAGCATAATGTAGCGGTTGTGAACAAGTTATGTCATTTTGCTGGTGTGGTTCTGTTCTGGTGTCGCTAGCTATAGCATGTTGCATTAATTGTGTAAGTTAAAATAACTAAATGCTAATCAAATTAAACCAAAATGTTGATTTAAATATTTTGGGCGGTTTTTTGTGCGTTTGGGCGGGTTTTGGAACACTTTTGGGCTGGAAACCATCAACTCTATCTGGCAACACTGTCTATGGGATGCATATGTAAAGACAACGACAGCGGGACGGTCAGTCCTGTGTGTTCGTCAATATTAATTCGGCAAATGCGTTTCCATCTCCCATTCGCATTTACTCTTTTTTACTTACCTCACATAAATCAAAAACCAACGCGCGTAAAACGTTTGTGCAAATAAGGGATTTTATTTTGTAATAGAAATTTTGCGTTTTCAGCACTCGTTTTTCATGCGATACTTTAAAATACATAAACATAAGCATAAAATCGTTAAAAATAAATTAATTACTTGCCCCATCGTCACTACGTGCAGTCCTCTATCCGTTTTCCAAGCGTGCCTTGTTTTGTTTACTGTGTTGGTTACTAGGTTACCACCAATACCACCGTCATTCGCTCAAACAACTTAATGGAAACGCACATAAGTTAATTCTTTGTGCAAATTTTGAAAGATTCGCTTCACGTTTGCCGAATTAATTCTGACGTAGCGAATAATAAATCCACTGACCGTTTCCTGAAGCTGATTCCGCTGTTTTTGTCTACCATATGGGGCTCGACGTCGTAGCAATGTCCTTGCTGCTAGTACCCTCATCAAAAATGCTGCATTCTATCTTCTGTGCACACTGCACAGCATTCTGGCAATTACAAGCTGCACTGCTAATAAATTAATAACTTGCCCCATCGTGACTACGGCTGTTTCTCAATATGCGTTCTTCAGCGATCTTGCGTCCTCGTGTCCTCGCTCTACGTCATCATTAACGGTCGAAGTTCAATTCCAATTCTCAAGAACGCAAGGACAGAGGACGCATGAAAATACCCGGATGTGTTCTTGATATCGAGGATGCATCGAGTGCAGACTTGCTGAAATCGCTTTACGCCCCAGAAGTCATTGCGGCAAAACTTCCGAGTTCGTTCTTCCAAGGTCGCCTGGCAAGACCGATCTCCACGAGGACGCAAGTCCGTTCTTTGCGTTCTTGGAATTGAGAAACAGCCTACCTGTCTTCCAAACGTGCCTTGTTTTGTTTACGTGTTGGTTGCTGGGTTACCAATACTACCGTCATTCGCTCAAAGTACTTGATGTAAACGCACCTAATTCTTTTTAGAAAAGAGTCACTTCTCGTTTGTATAGCAACCAAAAGTTTGTTATAAAATATGTGGGGATTACAAGCTGCACTGCTAATAAATTAATAACTTGCCCCATCGTGACTACGGCTGTTTCTCAATATGCGTTCTTCAGCGATCTTGCGTCCTCGTGTCCTCGCTCTACATCATCATTAACGGTCGAAGTTCAATTCCAATTCTCAAGAACGCAAGGACAGAGGACGCATGAAAATACCCGGATGTGTTCTTGATATCGAGGATGCATCGAGTGCAGACTTGCTGAAATCGCTTTACGCCCCAGAAGTCATTGCGGCAAAACTTCCGAGTTCGTTCTTCCAAGGTCGCCTGGCAAGACCGATCTCCACGAGGACGCAAGTCCGTTCTTTGCGTTCTTGGAATTGAGAAACAGCCTACCTGTCTTCCAAACGTGCCTTTTGTTTACTGTTGGTTGCTAGGTTACCAATACTACCGTCATTCGCTCAAAGAACTTGATGTAAACGCACCTAATTCTTTTTAGAAAAGAGTCACTTCTCGTTTGTATAGCAACCAGATGTTGTTAAAAAATATGTGGGGATTACAAGCTGCACTGCTAATAATTTGATAACTTGCCCCATCGTGACTACATGTCTCCATTTTCCAAGCATATCTTGTTTTGTTTACTGTTACTAGGTTACGTCATGTAAACTTATGTGCATCACCTGTCATGTCAAAATACATGTCTGCTGCAGATGCTTCAAAGGGGTTTATGATTAAATAGATGCTCATGTTTGCTAGATACTCGCTTTATCTCATGTGTAATCGGAGTTTAGTGTTAAATTAGAGTCTTGCGAGTGTTTTGTGAACGTGAGCGTCTCTTTTATCATAAGCCCCTTTGACACGTGTGCAGCAGGCACATATTTTGACATGATACATGATGCACACGGTTCACATGACACTCCGAACATATATTTTGAATTTGCACCCCTTTGAAAAGAAGTCACCGGCCGCCACTTGTATAATCTCTTAGAATCTTGTCTGACAGCAATAACATCAAGTTTTTTTTTACTATTTTTAGGGGCCAACTGCCATGTAGTAAAAAAAAGTTGGTTTTACCTTAGCTGATCTTTTGTGATTTCCTTCGGAAAAACTCTCCACAACGTTATCAAAATCCAGACAGTGAATTGGGACTTCTGAGTATTCTAACCTCTTTTACAGTGTTGGAATGCATTAGCATAATTTATTTGTTAAACATTTATTTGTTATTTATTTATTAAAAACACTTTATTTCACAGTATTAAAGGCGGAGTCCACGATGTTTGAAAAACGCTTTGGAAAAGGAGATGGGCCGACTACCAAAACACACTTATAGCCAATCAGCAGTAAGGAGCGTGTCTACTAACCGACATCCTTGCCGGGTTGCGTATGTGTGGGGCGGGTCTATCAACAGAAGGTCTAGATTTTATTGGGGTAGAGGCGTGTTTGGTTAGGTGATTTCAAATATAGACATTTGCTTTCAAACATCATGGACTCCGCCTTTAAGTGCATTTTTTTAAATAAATATTATGAAACATTTACATACAGTAGCAAATTTGCCAGGGCACCCTGCTGGTCAGATGCCCTGGGCATGTGTCCTATAGACCCGTGTGTTAATCCATCCCTCGATGCAAAAATGCTACAATTAGGACAAAATTTGAGAAGCACAGCTGAGCATTAATGTTTGGGAAAAGTCAGTGTGTTAAGATCCCATCAATTTAGGTTCTAGACAGCTATGGAGAAAACAATTTAAGCATTTTTTATTTTAGGCGTAGCACGATTGCCCCTCTTATATAGGATTCTGTATTGTTTTGTTTCCCACAATTTATATAGAAATTGGTGCTTTGATGTGTTAGAATAAATATCAGTGTGGGGAATGAGATATGTAAATGTAGTTTAATAAATTAAATGCCCACAAGCAGATTTTCATGCAATTGTTTATTAAACTATTTGCCTCTCCACATTTTTATTATATACAAAGTATATACAGAAAATGACTCATAGCTTGATTACAGTGTCTGAACATCCATCACCATTTATAAGACAAGCAGCAATTGCATAAAACACATGATTTCTTAAGCCAGAGAAGCCAGTTTAGTGTTCAATACAGTGAGCACCTTTACAGATCGGCTTAAGCAGATCTTCCTCTTATCTTCATCTTGTTGTGTTTGCTCACTGAGAAGTCAATGTCTTTATCTTATAATCCTGTTGGTTGTTTCAGTTAACCCCTGAGTTTCCTGACTGTACACTTACATAACAATGTGCAATCAGAAGGAATAATGAAAAATAAATGTGGATAAAAAATACATATGTGCATTATCGAAAAATTCAGCATAGAACTGAGTGAAAATTCTTCAGAAATATGGGAGAGCCGGGTATGTAGGCAATTTTTGGGTCATGCTGGCGAAACTGAGGACACCTCTGTTTTGCTTGTTGAAACGGCTGAGGACTCATCATCACCAAGCGGGTTCTTGCCACAGAAAAGGGTCGTCAGCATGCAGCTCCTGAACTAGAAAAAGCCAGTGAAATAATAAGATTATAATTTACATTTACACATTTGGCATAGCATGCGTGTTCCCTGAGAACCCTTAATCTTTTGCACTGCTAATGCAATGCTCTGTATCAGATTAGGAAGATTGCAAGGTAAAAAAAATGTTGATCCATAATTGCATACCTGTTTGTTTAGCAGCACATAGATGATTGGGTTGAATATTGAGGAGCTTTTCGAGAAAAATGCAGGGACTGCCATGAACTGGGCACTGAAAGCCGCTCCCTTATTAAAGAAAATCCAAGCTGCCACACTAGCATAAGGAGTCCATGCCACCAAGAAACCCAAAACCATCAGGATGACCATACGTGTCACTTCTTTCTCTGCCTTTTGAGTGGATGCCGAGTCTTGCTGTTGAGCTGCAGCCTGATACAGATAGTTAGTCTTAAAAAGTATAAAGATACTGTATGTCTGGATTTAAAAAATGTAAAAAAAATCTTACCGCTTTTACGGTGCAAACTAGATTTCCATACGTGAAGAATATTATAGTGACAGGGACAAAGAAATGGCAAACAAACATGTATATAACATATGATTCATTGCTGTATTCGGGGTTTAATGTGTAATAATCTGGTCCACATGAGCACTGTATTCCCTCAGGAATATACCTGTGTGAAAATAACAGAAGTTTATTTCAGTCAGATCTGTACATTAGCTCAATTGAGGGAGCTACAAGCTTAACAATGCAACGCAAGGTTATGGGTTCAATACCCGGGAAAGCGAATAATGATAAAATAAAGCTTCAATGCACTTTAGGTTCACTGTAAAAAATCTGTAGAAATTACAGTATTACTGGCAGCTGGTTCCCAGTAACTTACTGTAGATTTTACATGTATGTTATTTACTGGCAACAGTTTGTTCAAAGTTAAATGAACATGAAACCATTTCAGTTTTTATCTTCTACAGTAAGTTACTGGCAACCAGCTGCATAATTACAGCTAATTTTTTACAGTGTTGTTTTAGATGAAAGCATTAATAAAAACATACTGTATATTCATATAGCTTGCAGACGCTTTCTTCCAAAGCTATACATTTTTATCAGTATATGTGTTCCCCGGGAAACGAACCTATATAAGGTAAAATTGTCCTAAGCAATGCTTTAACAACTGAGCAACATTTCTTACATTTTCACACCTAGCAAATGTTTTTTCCAAAGCGACTTACAGTGCATTTACAAATTTTATCAGTCCCAGACAGCATACGACTCAGAACCAGATCTGCACCGGATTTGCTGACTTCAGTACGGATCCAATGTGGATTTGGCCCAGAGTCGTCTGCTGTCTGAGATATGAGTTTCTTCACTTTGACACTGCTAATGCAATGCTCTTAATAAGTCATAAATGTAAGTTTGTAAGGATGTGCAGTTTACTAACCTGGACCATCCAATAAGTGGGGGAACAGCGCAGCTAGCTGCCATGATCCAGGTAAAGGCAATGCCTCCCAAAGCATGTGAAGATGTAAATTTGAAGCTACCCATGGGCTTGCAAACAACAATATACCTTTCAATGGCGAGCACCACCAATGACCAAAGAGCAACTTGACCTAGAGAGAAATGAAAGAAGAGTTATGCCTTTCTATAACTATCACATCCAAACAAAACATTTGAACTTACCCCCAAGCGTGGCCATGAAGCCCTCGATAGCGCATCCCATAGGTCCAAACACAAAGTAACCATTAACAGCCGAGGAAATCGTGATGGTAAATCCAAAGCAGACCATTATCATTCCAGCCACAGCAAGATTAACCAAAATAAAGTTTAAGGGCTGCCTGAGCTTTTTGTGCTGAAATGTGACAAACAACGTCAAACCGTTGATAGGAAAGCCTAAACAGATGAGAAAAAACATATAAACCGCCAGTAGTTTGAATTGCCACGGCTCAGCCAAATAATACTGCGTGTACTCGAATGGGCTCCGCACGAGCCCTGTCCTATTAGACATCGGGATGTAAAAGTTTTGCCCCTCCGTGCCGTTCATCCTCGCACAGAATTAATCTTACTAATAGGGAGGTGAGACCGAAGCAAAGCTGATCTCTATCGAGGCACCAAACAAATCACCGGTCATCTGTGTTTCTCATGGTGACCTTTGTGGTTTTATACCTTTCTGAGAGATTAACGCCAAGTGGCTAAATCAGGAAAGAGCGAAATGAAACAGCTTTAGTCTAATCATTAGGCTTCTTATTCGAATTTGAGCACGTGAAAACTTTAGCCACACTTCGACAGAACTGCTTTAATGTTTTACAGGGCACATTTGACCCAACAATGGGTGAAACAATGAGAAATGGTTTTATCTAAAGGTTTTGAATCCACTGACTGTCAGAGCTACTCCATCAGTGTTTTAAGATGCTGTGCTTTATATTTAATTAGAAATGATGTCGCCATATTGATCATTTGGTCTGTCATTTTTGTGATAGGTGTTATTCATGGTTATCCTCCTACAGCTGTTGTATACACAGATAAATGAAAGAGTCACAGCTGTTAGTAAATGCAATTGTCAATCAAAAGCACTGAAAATTTATAAAAAACTTAAAAAAATTAAACCTTTGTACAGTTCACCCAACCACATCTGCCACCACCTAAAACACTCTAAAAGATATTAAAATATAAGTGTTAATATCATAATTATTTAATTTTTTTATAAAGATTTTGTCTTGATTAAGATACTGATTAAAATGAGATGTTACACTTTAAAAAATGCTGGGTTATATTCAACCCAGCTTTCGGTCAAAAAGGTTTATAATTTAACCTATGCTGGGTTGTTTCAACCCAAAATGCTGGGTTGTTGGGCCAAATATAACCATTTTCTGGGTTAATTTAACTTAATAATTGGGCTCGTACCTTTTTGACCCAATGGCGGGTTTAAAATAACCAACCCAGTCTCACGGAGTTGCGTATAAATAGCACGAAGTGTAAAAATCATGCAATACATATGCCAAATTCCACTTTGGCGTGCACACGCAAGTCCTTCCCATTCACTTAAACGGTACATCTTTTTTGTCGGTTTATTTATTGGTTTCTCAATTTTTTGCTTTTTTTTACCATTTTCGCTTGGGTTTAGGGTTAGAACAACTTTTTGTTATATAAAAATGACATCCTAACCCAAACCCCAACTCCAAGCGACCATGGCTTAAATATGGACAAAAACATGGAGAAACCTGTATATTAAATAACCTCATTAAGCAAATCTAAAATCTAACACTAAACCCAAGTGAAAATGGTTTAAAAACTGAAACAAATTGAGAAACCAATAAATAAAACGACAAAAAAGATGCACCGTTTAAGTGAATGGGAAGGACTGGCATATAATATGCACCCCAGGGTGGAATTTGGCGTGTGTGTTGTACGATTTTTACACTTCGTGCTATTTATACGCATCTACATGAGACTGGGTAGCAAATAACCCAGCAATTTTTTTAGACTTCTTGCAAAAAGTTAACATTTCATACCACACAGAGTATGCCGGAGCCAATACACTTACGAAAGGAAAATATATTTACAAATATATTACTTGAAATATATTGTAATATATTGCAATATATTATTTTACTTTCCATTTTCCAATATATTATACATTGGCAATACATGGAATAATATATTGATGGTACATATATTCTATATACGTGTAATATATTGCAGTATATTGCAAAATATACAAATTATTGCCACTTTCAATATATTGTACATGGATATAATATATGTGTTTATATATTTAAAAATATATGCAATATTATATTTTGATTTATATGCGAAAATGTATTAACAATATATGTAGAGATATGGTTTCACATATATGTTTACTATATGGTAGAATATATTTCAAATATATGTAAAATTATATGGAAATGTACATGAAATATATGTAGATATGTGTTCGATATATTGTGGAATACATTTAACATATATGTAAAATTAGATGGAAAATATGTGAAATATATGTGCATATATGGGAACATGTATTAACAATATATGTACAGATATAGTGTCACATGTATGTTTACTATATGGTAGAATATATTTCAAATATATGTACAACTATATGGAAATATATATGTAGATATGTATTTGATATATTGTGGAATAGATTTTACATATATGTAAAATTAGATGGAAAATATGTGAAATATAGGTGCATATATGGGAACATGTATTAACAATATATGCACAGATATAGTGTCACATGTATGTTTACTATATGGTAGAATATATTTCAAATATATGTACAACTATATGGAAATATATATATATGTAGATATGTGTTTGATATATTTTGGAATACATTTTGCATATATTTAAAATTAGATGGAAAGATATGTACATATTTATTGTAAATGTATGCACAATATGTGTACATATATGAGAACATGCACATACAATGTATGAATATATTTGGGATATATACAGTATATGTACATGAAACATCTAAAATATATAAATACTTAAATATGCAACCTGCAATATACAAACATTTACACCACATATTAACACAGACTGATGGGTAATCTATCAAAAGCCACCTTTATTTTCTTTTAATCAGGCACAGATACTAAACCCAATTTGAGGTACAGAGCTCTATAGGCCTATTAAAACCACAAGAGGTTTTGCATATGGTCAGTCAAAGGAAATGTGATTGGCTTTACATTACATTACATAAATGTGTTGCATTGCATTTACATAAATTACGTTTTAAAAGAGTGCCATTAAACAAAAAATATACAAAATATAAATTAAAGCAACTTAAATTACCAATTTCCATTTCAAAATTTCAGCAGTGCCATTATACAATATAAAGACAATATCAATAAAGACAATATCAATAAACAAAATGCACAGACAATAATGAACAAATAAATAATAAACAAACTTTCAAGAAGTTTTGGGAACCGTGAAAAAGCAAAAAAAAAAAAAAAAAAAAAAAAAAATTGCCAAAAGAACAGTCCATTATCCTGGTTAGGAGTCCACCTTGGATCTTCACTGATGTAAACCACTTACATACCCATGCTTTTGCTCTTCACCTGGTGTCTTAATGCCATTAGCTTGCAGATTCTACTGTTGATAGATTTTCTGACATCAGCTTCCTTGGCCTTATAGGAAACTGTTTTAAAACAGCATCTGTGGAGCAGAACAACAAGTTGTTCACAAAAATCTCTCAGAGATGCAATAAAAACTGAAAAGCACCAGCTCTGAAAACGTATATACCTTTTAAAACTTGAAGTTTCCTTGGAGCCTGCTGACATCAGCCGCCTTCTTCTTCTTCTTGAGTTTTACTGGCAGTTGGCAAACAACGTTTAGTGGCATTACCGCCACCTACTGATTAGGAGTGTGGGTCAGGATCATAGGTCAGGACCTATCTATCAGCCTCCTTGTTGCTGGTGTCTGTTACGCGTCCTGTCCTCTCTTCGCGCCTGGATCTCAGCTTCCTACTCGAGCATTTTATATATATATATATATATATATATATATATATATATATATATATATATATATATATATATATATATATATATATATATATATATATATATATATGAAGAGTTTGGTTCCAAAAAGCAATAAATCCATTTTGACAAATTTTGGTAAAAACGTGTTTTCTATACCAAGAAAGTGACAAGATGAAAACAACTATTTTCTGTTACAAACTTTCACACAGCATCTTTAGGTTATAAAAACATAAAAAATTCAAATCCATAACTTGATTTTCAAAGATTTATTATAAAAACGGATTATTTTTTCCACAAAATGCAATAAATCCATGACAAGTTTTTATTCAAAATGCTATAAATCTATTGAATCAATAGCCTATATAAATGTGCATTCATCTTTGCCATGTTATATTCATTTAGTTGACTAGTTGTACACACTAATTAAAAATATAAACATTAATGTTATTAATCAAAACACTTACTTTGTCATGTTAAGAACCCTGTCATTGCGGTTACTTGACGTCTTCACTTAACGTCTTTCACGCGATCAGCTGTAAAATGTTTTTGGTCCTGCTCGATTTTCGTTGACTTTGAGTAAAATTATGGAAAGTTTTTCATAAGATCCTCTGGGGTCAATGTGTTAGCATGAGAAGCTTGATGCTGTCGGGAGAACAAGCACCCGTCTCCCGAGTGCCTCTCAGGGAAATTGTTAGATTGCTGATGGCTTACGTTTCTTTCCCATCACAGAAAACCATCACAGGTTTAGCGATGCAATTAAAGTATTATTTTGTTTTGTTTGTTGATCACGTAGTACAAAGTAGATGAGGAAAACCAGGACTCCGTGTACTACGCGAGTCCGCCATTGTTTGTTTACATTGCGTGAACGGTGGGCTGTAATAACAGAAATGGAGTTATTGCGTTCTGTAAAAAAGTGGGAGTGGCGTTTGTCGCATTTTGGGAAAAAAGGGAGAAAAGATGACAGAGTAACACGGCGGATATTGGATTTTGCGTAAAATTAAGAATTTACTTTTAACTACTGAACTGATATAATGCTGATTTTGGCAGTAACTCTTTTTTTTCAAAAATGGCGTTTATTGCGTTTTGGAACCAAACTCTTCATATATATATAGTGCCCTTTTTGTTCTTGATAGCAATATAATGTTTCATGCATATATTGCAATATATCAAAGCATATAAAGACAAACTATTACATGTAAAAAATACAGTGCCCTTTCTGTTCTTGATTGCAATATATTTTGTCTCATATATACATGTATGGTTTATGCATATATTGCAATATATCAAAGCATATAAAGACAAACTATAACATGTAAAAAATATAGTGCCCTTTTTGTTCTTGATTGCAATATATTTTGTCTCATATATACATGTATGGTCTATGCATATATAGCAATATACTAAAGCATATAAATACAAACTATTACATGTAAAAAAATATAGTGCCCTTTTTGTTCTTGAATGCAATATATTTTGTCTCATATATACATGTATGGTCTATGCATATATTGCAATATATCAAAGCATATAAAGACAAACTATTACATGTACAAAATATAGTGCCTTTTTGTTCTTGAATGCAATATATTTTGTCTCATATATACATGTATGGTCTATGCATATATAGCAATATATTAAAGCATATAAAGACAAACTATTACATGTAAAAAATATAGTGCCCTTTTTGTTCTTGATTGCAATATATTTTGTATCATATATAAATGTATGTTTCATGCATATATTTCAATATATTGGAAAATATAAATATTAAATCCCATATATGGGAATATGTTGCCTAATATATTACATGATATTTTCCAATATACTGCAATATATTTTTGTTTCGTAAGGGTACACTTACCTGAGACTTTTTGCAAAGCATAGTCTCTGGCAAGAATGATAGCTAAGATCTGAATATCTACTTTAGGTGAACTTTATCGAATTGAAATTGTTTTAACACACTCAGCTTCCCAAAATCATTGCCAGAATCCATCGGCAGGTTTGAATGGGTCATGTTATGTAAGGCAGTGGTTCTCAATTTAAAATTTAAAATTTGAGCTAAACAAAACATATTAAATTATAAAATGTATGATTGTAATGTGTTGTTGGTTAGTAGCCTTATTTTCCTGAGGTTTAATTACACAGAATGTATGATATATTCATATATTTTATAAAATGTCATAAAACGGCCCCCAGTCAGAGAACCACTGATGTAAGGTATGTCAGACAACTATCAAAGATTTACCAATGTGTTGTGGAGTGTTTGCGAGATTTGTAGACATTGAAAAGATCCACAATGTCAGAAAGAAAGGTACAAAGCTGTGCATTTTCTGTCACTGGGGTGGTGCCCTATTTTGTACCTTTACGGGTATACATTACTGTATCTTAGGGATCTATTGTGTACCTTTAAATGTACAGTTAAATGTTTTGTACCCCTAATATTTACTGGTACAAACTTGGTCCTTATACACAATAGGTCCTTAGGGTATAATGTCCCCCAAAAAGTACAACATTTCAATGTGTTGTATACCCATAAAGGTAGAAAAATGAACCTTTGAGAGTACCACCCCAGTGACAGAAAAGGCACAGTTTGGTCATTTTGTACCCAAATGCCTCAAAGACTTTTGCTGGTCATGTGGTGGGCTCCCAATTCCATATTTTTTGAAAGCATTAAACCTAATGCAAGTGTGTTGACAGAGCTAATATACTTAACTGATGACTTCTGACTGAGGAACAAATCCCTATACCATAGATTTAATTATCCAAAACGTATTCATTTTCCTCTACTAGATCTTTTTGGAGCTTTGGAGCTCATTTCAGACAGTATATTTAATATTCATTTATAGACCACTGATCTATGTAAATCAGTGGTGTAGATATATGAATTTTTTATCACTTTTAAAAATGTCTTTATTTGAATGTAGTGAGGAGGCTACTTTATTTTTCTTGTTTAATATTTTGGGGTTTTAATGCACTTAATAATTTGATAATAACGAATGAACTTTATACTGCAGAGTGAGGATATGCCATTTCACTTCATGCTTCGACTCCACCTCGCATCTTTCCTCGCTTGCATCCTTGGAGGGTGGAGCTAAGACGAGAGGAAAGGAAACAAGGATCCACAAATAAGAATTGAGAAGTACCCTCTGTCAGCTTTTACAGTAGCCAATAAATCAAACATTTGGCTGATGTTTATGGCTTATATATTCAGATTCAGTGCATAAATACAGCAATGTGCTTCCAAGTGCCAAGTGTTATCCTTTTTGATGGTTTACTATATTATTGTATCAATACTGTTTCAACGTGATGACCAGCCGATGCCCGACCAACGACCACCGGCAAAACCAGTTTAATCCGCTTACCCGCCTCATATCCCTACTGTATCTATATATACAGTCTTGTTCAAAATAATAGCAGTACAATGTGACTAACCAGAATAATCAAGGTTTTTAGTATATTTTTTATTGCTACGTGGCAAACAAGTTACCAGTAGGTTCAGTAGATTCTCAGAAAACAAACAAGACCCAGCATTCATGATATGCACGCTCTTAAGGCTGTGCAATTGGGCAATTAGTTGAAAGGGGTGTGTTCAAAAAAATAGCAGTGTCTACCTTTGACTGTACAAACTCAAAACTATTTTGTACAAACATTTTTTTTTCTGGGATTTAGCAATCCTGTGAATCACTAAACTAATATTTAGTTGTATGACCACAGTTTTTTAAATCTGCTTGACATCTGTGTGGCATGGAGTCAACCAGCTTGTGGCACCTCTCAGCTGTTATTCCACTCCATGATTCTTTAACAACATTCCACAATTCATTCACATTTCTTGGTTTTGCTTCAGAAACAGCATTTTTGATATCACCCCACAAGTTCTCAATTGGATTAAGGTCTGGAGATTGGGCTGGCCACTCCATAACATTAATTTTGTTGGTTTGGAACCAAGACTTTGCCTGTTTACTAGTGTGTTTTGGGTCATTGTCTTGTTGGAACAACCATTTCAAGGGCATGTCCTCTTCAGCATAGGGCAACATGACCTCTTCAAGTATTTTAACATATGCAAACTGATCCATGATCCCTGGTATGCGATAAATAGGCCCAACACCATAGTAGGAGAAACATGCCCATATCATGATGCTTGCACCTCCATGCTTCACTGTCTTCACTGTGTACTGTGGCTTGAATTCAGAGTTTGGGGGTCATCTCACAAACTGCCTGTGGCCCTTGGACCCAAAAAGAATAATTTTACTCTCATCAGTCCACAAAATGTTCCTCCATTTCTCTTTAGGCCAGTTGATGTGTTCTTTGGCAAATTGTAACCTCTTCTGCACATGCCTTTTTTTTAACAGAGGGACTTTGCGGGGGATTCTTGAAAATAGATTAGCTTCACACAGACGTCTTCTAACTGTCACAGTACTTACAGGTAACTCCAGACTGTCTTTGATCATCCTGGAGGTGATCAATGGCTGAACCTTTGCCATTCTGGTTATTCTTCTATCCATTTTGATGGTTGTCATCCGTTTTCTTCCACGTCTCTCTGGTTTTGCTCTCCATTTTAAGGCATTGGAGATCATTTTTGCTGATCAGCCTATCATTTTTTGCACCTCTTTATAGGTTTTCCCCTCTCCAAAAAACTTTTTAATCAAATTACGCTGTTCTTCTGAACAATGTCTTGAACGACACATTTTCTCAGCTTTCAAATGCATGTTCAACACGTGTTGGCTTCATCCTTAAATAGGGGCATCCTGATTCACACCTGTTTCTTCACAAAATAGATGACCTCAGTGATTGAATGCCACACTGCTATTTTTTTGAACACACCCCTTTCGGCTGGTTGCCCGGTTGCGCAGCCTTGGGAGCGTGCGTGTCGTGAGTGCTGGGTCTTGTTTGTTTTCTGGGAGTCTACTGAACCTGCTGGTGGCTTGTTTGCCACGTAGCAATGAAGGGTATATATTAGGAGCCTTGATTGTTCTGGTTGGTCGCATTGTGCTGCTATTATTTTGAACAAGACTGTATATAAATATATATTAATTCCTCCCAAGGGTTTTTGTCCTTCTAGGAGTTTTTCCCAGTGGGTTTTTTTCGTCCCAGGGAGAGTCAGCCAACTTTGGCTTAACTTATAGCACTTTACTGTATACGTTACATTATTAATATGCTCGCTTGTATGGTTTAACCTTAGCCGCTATCTCTACTTCTTATATTATCTATTGATTTTCTGTGGTCTCCTCTACATCTTCTCATGTAAAGCTGCTTTGCAACAATTAACACTTGAGAAAAGCGCTATATAAATAAAATTGAATTGAATTGAATTGAATAAAGCCATACAAACATATCGGAGCAGATGCATGTGACTTGACAATTAAACTGATAAATGCGGTGGATGAAACAAAAGCTTAGCAACATAGGTAAATAAAGAAACTTTTACTGGTTTGAATATATACACAAATAGATTCTTAAAAGAGATAAGATTTCACATACAATACTTGTAAAGATGTATACATGCTCTTACCTGCATTAATGGTACATATATAAAGATGTCAATATATATAACATTTTAAATCTTGCACTAAAGAAATAAGTTACAAGCTTATCTTTAAGTTTTGAGTCCATCCCATCTGTCAGATCAACAACTTGAAGTATGTCAACATCTTCTAAAAGGATTTCCAGTCACAAGTAGCTTGTGGTGATCTTATTACAGGCACAGAAATCACTGACAAGCTGGTTAACACCATAGGTGATTTCATCCGCTCCTAATGCTGCAATCCTGACTGATTGGATTCTCGCTTTGTTGGAAGGCCAGAGCCAAAGCATGCACATGACATCTGTTCTCCTTTACTGAATGTCCATCATCCACAATCAAAGTCTCTTGCTAAGTTGCCATTTTATATAGAATTAAAAATAAATTTAAGAAAGAAGAGCATGAATTATTTCAAACATTTAAAAAAAGATAAGCTACTGGATCTCAGAATTAATAAAAGTAACCATCACCACCAATAAACATTATAAACTATATTAAAAGCTATAGGCACCATATTTAAAAATAAAATAGACTTTGGTACCCTAAGCTAAGCTTGGCTTAGATGTTATTTAGCAGTCCATCAGTCCATACGATTAAGAGATCGCAGTATTCTCAATTAATTTCCTTTATATTGTGAAATATATTTCCTCCATCATACCGGTTCGACAGCAAGGTGAACATCTGACTCTCTCGGACGCTGAGACTTCAACTCAACACAGCTGCTCTGTTCCCTTTTAAATGACCAAATAACTCAATTTTCTAATTAGGTCTCGTAATTGAATTGAATTGATTTGGGTAATTAATCTGAGTTAGTTGAAGGGAGACATAGCTTCTGGTCCAGAGCCTGTCACAGGATTACATCAATTAAAAGTGATTCTCCAAGAGAAAATGTAAAAGCACCTGCTGATGTCTAAAACTACAACTGGTCTCAATTGCCAAACAGATCAAAATTAACAGACTTTTTATTGTTCTGTTTATTGGATATATATACAGTTCTCATGTTAAGAGTTTGGTATAAGGTACCATTATGGATAAAATGCGCGTACTCGACACATATGCAGATTTTCTGGACAATACCCTGGTGATACAATCTTACACATGAAAGGTGATTCAAAAGGTTTCATTAAATAAGAACCTATTCTTTTTCAACCTTTTGTGAAAGAGAAAGAAAATATTGTTCTTCTATGGCATTTTGTAGTAAGTTTGTTTTATCCAATTGGATTATGTTTGAAGAATACATAATTTTGTTCAGGAAAGCAGTGTTGTATAGATTCATGCAGATTTACACATAAACACACCAGAAAAAAATACCTTAATTTTTTTAACAAGATACAACACAATGTTTTTAAACTGTACCTTTTATGTCGCATGAAAGGTTATTTTTGTTCCCTTTGGGGTTTACAACAAATTGAAATGTTGTACCTTTTCGGGTACAATATTATACCCTAAGGACCTATTGTGTACCTTAAAGAACAATTTTGTGTCAGTTTAGGGGTACAAGACTTTTAACTGTACCTTAAAAGGTACACAATAGGTCCTTAAGGTACAGTAATGTACCCAAAAAGGTACAACATTGTATTATGTTTATAAACTGGAACCTTGGGGTACCACCCCACTGACAGAAATGGTACAGTTTTTTCTGACGGTGTATAACATAAAACATTTAGCTTAATACTTAAAACATGTAATAAATTGAAGAATCAGAAGGACTGCGGTAAAAACAAAAGTATATTCTCTGCATCAAAAAAAAAAAAAAAAAAGTTTAATACATTTAAAGATGTTTAACAATATTTTGACTATGACAAAAATCCAGAATGTTAAGAAAACATCACAATATTGGTTTTAAAATAGATACAAAAAAGTAAAGTACAAAATAAAAGTTATATTAGGCATAATATACAAGTGTGTGCTGTGTGTAATTATCATGTATGTATAAAAACACACACATTCATGTATGTATTTAAGAAACATTTACATGTGTATATATATTTATTTATATATTCTATATGTATGTCTGTGTGTTTAAATATACATACTAATTACACAGCACACACTAATATTACACAAAAATTAGCATTTATTTTGTAATTAATCTTTGCCCTGCACTATTTTATAATAAATGCTATTCAGGCTATTTCAGTCACTATAAAATCAGTTTTAACTTCTAGCAAACCAGACTTTAGCAGATAGAGTTTAGCATAACTAGAAAGGATAGTTGTGAAGGTGAGAGGAAAAGTAGTCACGTAAGAGGTGTGAGAAGCCACACGTCTCTTAATAAAGATTAGCCTAACTGGAGATTATCACAAACACTGGGTTAGAAAGAGGCGGCTGTCTGGAAGGAAGCCATCATCATGGGCCGAAAGCTTTTCTGTCCACTCAAAACCAGGTCAGTGTCTTTGGCAACAGTCTACATATAGATACCCCAATATAGCCTAGTTTTGCATGTATTACTGCATTAATCTATTTGATGAAGTAACTTCATACCGACACAAATGTTAAAAGATGTAATGGTAAAATAAGTGTTACATTGCGAAGTCATAGTAGGCTTAAACAAAGTGAATACTAAATGCAGTTAAAGAAAAAATTGTAAAAATATGATATGGTATGTGTAAAAACTCCTATATTTATAGCAGTACCCTGTCTGACTTTGTAGCATTTTAATCGGCCAGTTTAGTCACCTCCACCCACAATCTTTCCCTGATCTTATTATAGGGCTGTAGTCACATTTATCTAGTACAGCCCAAATTTTAGGTCACAAGATGGACAGTCAAGCCTGATTTTGCCATTGTAGTAAGGAAGAATTGCATCACTGTTGCTCTGGCCTGATACATCCTTTGTAATGTTTATTTAATGTCAGCTTAACCATTCTTTCTACTATAAACTACTTGGTGAAATCTGTGCAATACAGCAAATAAAAATGCATACCCCTTCATATAGGCTGCAGAGCAAAACCAATTAACCTTAAACTTATTAGTGTTAACTTCAAATAATGTAACAAAAATAAGAATAAAATTACACTGTATATTTTTGTTGTTGTTATATTTTCTTAGGAATGTGTGACCCCCGCCATAAAATCATCCTACATAATGTAAAGAACATTCTGTAAAAATATCATCTTGATATTTGTAATACTGACTGAGTAAGGTCATGTCAAAGATTGAAATTAAAGTGAAAGCAAACTTTGATGCTCCTAATCTCAAACATTAGACTGGATTTTACAGACAGAGTGACTTTTCTATAAGAAATTAATAAAAAATAAACATATTCCTAGCCATAAAGCTCTCAAAAAATGGTCATACATATGCTCGACTGACCACATATTTACATCTTGAGAGAACAATAGGTAATATCATAATCAACCATTGGAAAGCTAACATCGATCGACCCCTGGTGTCTTTAATGGTTACTGCATATTGTACTGAATAAACCTATATTTTGTGTCCAGTAGATGGCACCATTTAATTTATTCAGCACGGATGACAGCCATTTCTGAAACGGAGGGCTGCATCCTTCGCAGGTCGCATTTGTAGGCTGCATTCGTCGTCTAATTTCTGAATATTTACAATTATAAAGTTTACTATTATACTAAGTTAGTCGTAAATTGTTGTAATATGCTTAACTTCTGAAAAATGCTCAGTTAACTAAAATAAACCGGCTTGATGATGTAGTATGCAGCTTGCACATGCAACCTCCGGAGGATGCAGCCTTCCGTTTAATGAGTAAAAAACTTTACTTGTTCAGTAGATGGGGCATTTATTCATTAAAATTTTTAAAGGACGACACACCGTTTGTGCTCTTGTTCAGTGTAAAGTGTTCTGTCATTTGTAATGTCATGGTTGTTCTGTTGCACCGAGGGCAGGTTTGTGGTTTTTCACGAAGAGAACAAGCAAACGCCGAAATCTCGCGAGATGTTTGGTTTAGGGTTAGGTTTGGTGGTGATAAAAAAATAAGGGCTAGATGGGGTACAGCGACAGCCTAAATCCCGTGAAATGTCGGGTTTAATTCCAGCTGTGGGGTTAGGATTAGGATAAAACAGCACCCATCGGCGAGATTTTGGCGTTTGCTGTATCCCTTCTAGCCACAACCTCGGTTAATTGAGTTCAGGATAATTGTAGTATGGCATAGTCTTGGTATTGGATTTTGTTTGTTGTCAGTTTTGTATGACCCTAACCAACCCCAAACAAAACAATAAACAAAAGTGACACAATTAAATATTTTTATTCTGGTAAAAATAAGTGAACACAGAAAAAAGTACCATCTACAAAATAGACAGTATTTTGTACATCTTTTGTACATTTGTACACTACTTCATCTTTGTCTTAAATGTTATATTATACATACATGTCACACTATACCTCTTTCTTCAAGAGAAAGCTGCAAAGCATAACATTTAATGCATTTTTAAAACACAACTATGAAAAGTAACTGTATGCTGTATGTTTGGTGTGAGATCAGAGAGGGTTAGGACTATCATGCTGGACAGTTATATGATGTCTCTCGGAGGTATTGAGTTTGGTGTGTGAACTGTGCGTAAAGTCAATAGGTCTGTGAAGGACTCAAAAGTGTGAGTGTTTTGCTTCTGTTTAGGGCGTTTAGGATCTGGCAGGTCTTCAGCAGGGGTACACAAGATTTTTAGTCTCTGAAAAAAAGGAACATTTAAAAATTGTAGACACCAGGTGAAAGATTATGATATTGTATTAGTATGTATTAGTGTTACATAAAATATATAATATTTAACTATTGTATATTTTATATAATACTGTAATCGTAGTCATAATAAGAGTAGCAGTACTAATATTAATACAATTATTCATAATAACAGTAATACCAAGAATCAATACCAATAATTCATTGCTGAAAAGGGGTCTGTGTACCGCTATAAAAACTACAACAATATAGTATATATTTAGTGTACAAGTAAGCTACTTACTATCTTACTTTTAGAAAAGAATGGATTGATAGAATTGTTTAAAGGTGCAGTGTGTAATTTTTAGAAGGATCTCTTGACAGAAATGCAAAAAAATATACAAAACTATATCATAAGGGGTTTATAAAGACCTTTTTGTAATGAACCGTTCTGTTTTTATTACCTTAGAATGAGACTTTTTATCTACATACACCGAGGGTCCCTTACGTGGAAGTTGCCATTTTGTTTCTACAGAAGCCCTTTACAGACAAACTTTTTTTACTACGTTGTCTTCGACGATGATATGTTTTTCTGGTGGCGGCTACTGTAGCTTCTTTATGCGTTTCAAAAATGAGGGGGAGCAGTGGACTGAGCCATTGGTTGCAATTTGAAACCTCACCACTAGATGCCGCTAAAATTTACACACTGCACCTTTAAGCTGTCAATAAGAGTTTCTAATTTTGAAACCTTTACCTGTCGCATAGACCCTGGTGTGTTGCACACCACAAGCATCATCCATAAGGGAACCATCAGAGTGGAGGAAAGTGTGAAGAATGCCCCAATGGCATAACCCCACCAGGGGTACTCATACACATTGTTGAACTTCAGAGGGGTGTATTTTATCAAGGAGAAGATAAATGTTCCCTAGATACACACAAAAGAATGATCAGCAACGGGGAGCTGTTTGTTAAGTTTGCATGTTGTCGTGTCTCTCATCTTTTGAAGCACTGTCAGTTTAAAACACAGACCCAAGTGACAGGTGTTAGATGCAGACATACAGGTAGCAGTAGTGGTTGAAAACCTCTTGAGCCTAAACTAGAGTCTACTGATCTGAGTGTAGCATGGTATTAGGAATTACATTTGCATAATGTATTTACATGAATGCACTTTTATCCAAAGTAATTTTTGTTACATTTTAAAGGGACACTCCACTTTAAAAAAAAAATATGCCCATTTTCCAGCTCTCCTAGAGTCAAACATCCGATTTCCACCGCTTTGGAATTCATTCAGCCGATTTCCAGTCCGGTGCTACCACCCCCAGCACAGGTCAGCACAATCCATAGAATCTAATTAGACTATTAGCATTGCGCTCACAAGCAAAGTCCTTGATTATTATGCCAGAATGAGAGTATAGTTCCTAGCCTAGAAAATCACAACTTTAAATTTTCCGTGAATCTTAGTACATGATGTAACTACAGAAGAGTCAAATTTAAAATAGGAAAAATATCGAAACTCTTTGGTTATTTTTTAGCGCAATGCTAATGGTCTAATCAGATTCAATGGATTGTGCTAAGCCATGCTAAAAGTGGTACCGCCAGACCCAGTGGTCAGCTGAATGGATTCCAAAATAGTAAGAATCAAATGTTTAACTCTAGGGGAGCTGAAAAAAAGCATATTTTCAAAAAAGTGGAGTGTCCCTTTAACAACTGTTGTGTGCCCTGGGTATCAAACCCACAACCTTTCAGCTTTGTTGTGCTAGAGGAACTGGTAATCAGTTTACAAATGGACTGATCTTAAGACATTGAAATGATGCTCACGGTGCATATAACTGGTGTTAGATATTTCCAACAGCACTTCATGAAGGGCCACGGCCGGTATCCGATCATATCTTCAATGCAATCATACAGACGATCTGCCCCTAAAATAAAAAACGCGTGGTTTTAGAAATGCTACATATGATTGTCGTGTCTAAACTTGAATTTAATGCCATTTTAAAAGTGAACTTCTGAGCAGTACATACACTTTTTCAACAGAGGGCGCCAAAACGTTTTCTGTCTCAAAAATGCACTCTATGTTATTTTGACATGTGAACACGTGTAATATTTACCGTATACCCATCCAACACAGATGGACTGTAGGATGGCAAAGGTAAGAAGTGTCATTCCACTACACGCATAATAGTCAAACAGCTGGAAGACGTACAGGCCGCCCTGAAAGTAACAGACATTACTGACCAACAGCATCTATAGCAAAAAATAACCCACTGTAGTGCACCTTAGAATTAACTAAGTGGGTATACTGCTGCCTCACAGCAAAGATAGGTCAGGCCTTTCTGTCCCAGACAGCAGACGACTTCAAGCCGGATCGGCAGGTCCAGAACTTATTTGGTGCGGATCTTGTCCTGAGTCGTCTGCTGTCTGGGGTTTGGAGTTTGCATGTTCTCCTTGTGTCAGCGTGGATCTGAGTACCCCCGGTTTACTCCCACATGCCATAAACATGCAGGTTAGATAAACTGGAAAGAGTTGCCCCTCCCCCAACATGTTTATGGGTCAACTTGTGTATGGATTAACAAGTTTTCACCCTGACATACATGCTGGAATTGTGTTAATAATAAACAAACTGTAGTGAATAGTATAGTGTAGTGTATAAATTACTATGCTTTGTTAATGTATACTATGGTAGTCTGTTCTCTGTTGTATTAACTATTGTAAATTGATAAACTATAGTAAACAATAATGTAGTATACTTTATGGTAAGACATCAAAGACGTTATAATATCTAGAATTATGTTATTAAATACTGAAGTATACTACAATTAATATTTTTTCATATGGTCAGACATTACAAGTAAATTGTTGACTATTAAACGGATCATGTCTTGAATCATTTAACTGTGACTCTTACCTCTGTTACCATAAGCAGACCAACAAGGAAGCTGGCAGAGCAAATGAAAAGGAGAAGAAATTTACGCCGATGTCCAGTTTGAAAGAAAGATGGATACATATCCGTGATAGATGTTACCAGAGCTTCATGATACACAAACTGAGACAATAAGAGAAAAACAGCTGCTTCAGAATAAACAGGGTAACCATATGCTGTAATGTTATTGAATTCCCCTATCTTAAAGGGATAGTTCACCCAAAAACCCGAAAACAACTCACTCTCATGTTGTTACAAACCCCGCATAAATTTCTTTGTTCTGGAAATATTTCGAGGAATGTTGGTAACCAAACCATTCATGGACCCCATTCACTTCCAAAGTGGGAAAAAAGAATACTATGGAAGTAAATGGGGTCCACGAACGGTTTGGTTACAAACATCTCAAAAAATATCTTCTTTGTGTTCATCAGAACAAAGAAATGTATGCGGGTTTGTGACAACCTGAGGGTGAATAAATGACAGAATTTTTATTTTAAAGTGAACTATCCCTTTAACACACAAAGAGTGCAGCAATTAAAGCCATTTTGCTAACCTCCGCTAAACTTAGCCAATGAAGTAGCATGCACACTCTCCGATTTCCTGATTTCACCAAACTTGTCGCTCTGGTGATTGGTTTAAGTTAAAGCAATTTAAAGGTGCAGTGTGTCACATTCAGAAGGATCTCTTGTCAGAAATACAGTATGATATACATAACTATATTATCAGTGGTGTATAAAGACATTACAACATGAACTGTATTGTTTTTATTACTTTACCGTGGGGTCACACCAGCCTCGTTTGAGGCGTCAAAATCTCGTCTACCGCGTATAGTTTGCCGCTTGAACATTTTGAGTTTACTCGCTGCATGCACACGTGAAAGCCGCGCATGAAATTCTAGTCATTGAAACATTCATGCGGAAATTCGCATCATGGGAGGGGCTTCTGCGACTCTGCTCGCTTTCTGTAATCACGTCACTACTAGAGCAAGCTCCTGGCTGGTCTGAACGCAGCATTAGAATGAGCTTTTTAATCTACTACAAACCGCCATGTTCTACAGGAGCCCTAAATGGACAAACTGCTCTATAGAGCGTGTTTTGTCACTACGTTGTCTCAGTTGATGACGTGTTTGACCTCTCACGGCATACTTAGCTTTACTATGCATTTTGAAAGGGTGGGGGTGAGCTGTGGACTGAGCCATTGGATGCAATTCACAGTCTCACCACTAGATGCCGCTAAAAATCTACACACTGGACCTTTAAGTTAAACATTGTGTACCTCTGGGCTGAATGCAAGAGCCTAGCGATTAGAAATAAGATTCCAAACGTATAGTTTTCAATGTTTTATGCTGTATACATTATCTCAGAAACAATTGTGAATACTGAAGTTACTTGGTTCAATATCTACAGTAAAGTATTAACAATTATTCATGTAATTTAAAAAAAAGCATTTTAAAATAGTGTGTTACTGTTCAAAATTGTTTTACCTCACTGTCCAGTCCCAAAAATATGATCATGATGAAGAAAAAGACTGCCCATAACTGAGGAAAAGGCATTAAAGCCACAGCACGGGGGTATGCAATAAATGCCAAACCAGGACCTGCCGCGAATAAACAACAACAGATGTCATTAAATAAATCCCCCACTTCCCCATGATTTGTTTTTTATTTAAAATGTTTGTCATGACTAATAAGTAGTGGGGCAAGTGAAAATTGCAGATAATAGTGTATTTTGTTATAAATATTTTAGTTGCAGTAATACATAAGGCCGACGCTAGTTGGTTGAAAGGTATAAACTAATTTAAAGCAACACTATAGAGTTTTTGATCTTTGCTGCCCCTACAGGTTGGAAGCGGAATTGTCCATTACCACTGGCGTAAATAATTTAGCCTACTGCAGCAACACTGGCTCTGATTGGATTGTAGGTCTGCCGTAAAGCAAGTTTTTGTTTTCACTCGAACTACAGGACCGCGACCCCCTTCTTTAGTGCGGTTTTGGCCGATAGAGGGCTGCACCGCGAATGTGAAAGTGCCGTTCACTCTGTTTCGAGTAAATGAACGACTGAAACTTTTTTGGAAACGTTATTTTAATGTAAAAAAAATCTTTAGTGTTGCTTTAAGGGACCTAAACAAGTAAAAAGGGCTATATAGGACCTCAAGCCTTTGCTATGGGTTTTACCTGATTCAGCCACCATTGAAATATCCATCCCCTGTTCATCTGCCATGAAGCCCAGAACAGAAAAAATAGCAAAACCAGCCACAAAGCTAGTTAAGCTGTTTAGCAGACACAAGTATATACAGTCTCTAAAAAAAATAAAAAAATGCCTTTTATATTCGTTGAATTTGCAATATTAAGCATTTATAAAAAAAAACCAAATCAAATCCATAAACCCATGCAAATACATCACTGGTATTTTTTACAGTGTGTAGTACCTGTAGCAGTTGTTGTCATATTTGTTATAGCTGCCCAAAGCGGTCAGCACACCAGTACAAACTCCATAGGAGTAAAATATCTGGCTGCCTGCGTCCATCCACACCTAAAACAAAATATTTTGGAAAAAAGTCACAAAACAAACAGTGTGAGCACATTTGTGTGTACAAAATATGGGGGGAAAAGGGCAAAAGAGATCAGCTCAGTGCCTGAGGGTCTGTGAGACGTGCTGGATCCGGGTACAGGTAGAAGATAATCCCATTCTTTGCTCCAGGAAGAGTAAGACCTCGAACCAGCAGCACTACTAACATTAAATAAGGAAAAGTTGCAGTGAAGTAGACCACCTGAGAATCGGAAAAGGAACATCATTTCACTGTGAAGTGGTAATTGTCCTGCTTTTTCTGTTTCGCAGCGTTTGCATTACATTTTTCATATGGGACTTCTCTACCATCATTTAAAATGCATTGCGTGACTTTTAAAAGGATCTCTTGACAGAAATGCAATATAATATACATAACTAAATTATTAGTGGTGTATAAAGACCTTACAAAATGAACTGTGTTGTTTTTATTACCATAGAATGAGCCGTTTTCATCTAAATACACAGCGGGTCCCCTTGGAAGTCGCCATTTTGCGCCACCATGCTTCTACAGTAGCCTTAAATGGACAAACTGCTATATAGATCACGTTTTGTCACTACGTTGTTTCAGACAATGACGTGTTGGTCCTGTGGCTGCTATCGTAGCTTCACTATGTGCTTCGAAAAGGAGGGATGAGCTGTGGACTGAGCCGTTGGTTGCAATTCACAGTCTCACCACTAGGTGCTACAAAAATCCATGCACTGGTTGTTTAATTTCACAAAAGTGAGATATTTTCATTAAAATATTTAAATATGATTGTTTAATTTAATGTGGAACTTCGTATAACGATAAGCGTTTGATATCAAAGTACCGTGAGAGCAATTCAAAGCAGTACTGTTGTGTCACTCTCTGGATACTTTTGTCTTATACGCTGAGCGATCTGCGCAGCTCTGTATGCAAAAGTAGCGTCTAGCACGCCACTCTTTTTTCTGTTTTCTTACATTATAATGTAATGGTTATAAAACTTTATTTCATTATTTCTGTCAGATTGATTCCTACAGTAGGTAAAGCGGGTGTGCCTCATAAGTCTTGAAAAGTGGAGCTGCTGGCTCTTTGATTGCCCCCTGGTGGCTGGCTGCAGTACAAGTCATAAACCCATTCAAACGAATGGGACTCAGCTCTAAATAAAAAAATTATTTACACTTCCAATAAAAATTTCCAAAGATGGTTTTGGTCCTTTAAGGTAGTTGTTATCATGCTGATATATGTTCAATTGTTCATTTTTGTGACAAGTTTCATTTTAGTTAGTAATTTGATTGAAACGAGGTGTGTCGTTATGATTGGCTTGGTTGAATTGGGCGCGCAAAGTTTGATATCGCGGCTCCGCCTCCTGCTCCACGGATGATTCCTTCTGGGCATACCTTGGCTCCAAACTGGCGTTTTTCCGTAACATGGCGGCGACCATGGTCGGACATTTTTAGCTTCAATTCAATACAATGGAAGGAGGCGACGTCGCGTCGTCCATCTTTTTTTACAGTCTATGATGTAAAGACTGCAACTCCCACTGTTTCATGCTCTCACTGCGTTACCAAGCTACGCCGTTGCTGTTTAGCGACCTCAAGTGGCGAAAATTACATCTTGCACCTTTAAGGGTAGTACATTTTAGATGACATTTTAGGAAATATTTGTTTCCGTTCACTTTGTGTTATGCAATTTTAAAGGTTTAAAGTGCTCATCTACAAGGTCAAGGTCACTTTTATTTATATAGCACCTTAAAACAACATTTCTACTGACCTTGCCCGTGGACTTCACTCCCTTCCACACACAGAAGTAACAGATGATCCAGGCCAAAAGGAGGCATAGTGCCAAGTCCCACCGAACATTACCAATCTGTTCTATTCCCTCTGACAAGCCCAAAATTCGCCTCCTGCAGAAATAATGAAAATTCGGCTTTGCGATTTATTTGAGCCTTTTATGTGAGCCATTATGGTGAGTTATTTTAATCAACTTACTCCCAAAACTCAATAACGGGTGATGTTGTTTTCTCTGAAGAATATTCGGTGATGTTGCTGTTGACGAACTCTTTGCAGTGCTCTATAATGTAATGGAAACGAAGTTACATAACCTCAGATAAATACCACCAATCATCATTCGTAGCATTTGCTGTACCTGTGTTCCAGTAGTTTTTGCAGCTGGCCCATGGCAGCTCCGAGGTAAATGAAGAGAAGAGGTAGAGAAATGCCCAAGCAAGAATAATAATGTAATAGACTCCAGTGTAGAGGACGACAACTTGGCTACCATAACCGAGTCCTGTAAACAAACAGAGGCAAAGTAAACAGTATCAGTACAAAGTACTTGCAAAAAAACAAAAGTGTTTTTGCTAAGTCACCTGACAAGAACTCTGGTAGTAAATTAACATAAATTATTTATTAAATGACAGTGGCGGCTCGTGACTGCTCATCTGAGGTGTGCAAATTCAAAATAAGTGTTTGGAGTGTCATGTGTGTTGCCCGTGTTTTCAAAATATGTGTTTGTTGCGTCATGTGAACCATGTGCATCACGTGTTTTGTCAAAATAAGTGCCTGCTGGACACGCGTCAAAACCGTTTATGATAAAAGAGACGCTCACGTTCACAAAATACACGCAAGACACTCCCTTAACAGTAAACTCTGATTACGCATGAGATTATGCGAGTATCTGGCAAATGCGAGCATCTCTTTTATCACAAACCCCGGACGCATCTGTGACACTCACAAAATAAGTTTTGTTGAGATTATTATTTTTTGTGTCCTTTCCTTTGAGTGCAATGGTATTTTATTTTATTTCATTCTGAACTATATAATTGAACACTAATGAGAGACTATGGAAAAAGCACACAATGTATTTCATAAAACAGACACAAGGTGGCAGTAACAACGAGCGCTGCGTCATACGGGGACATTTAGCGATGCACAGAGCAAGACGAGCTCATAATCCAAGTTAATGGTGAAAGAGCAACAGTTGTCCTGTGTTACTGATTTCCCTGTAATATTTCTGATATTTCCAGGTTAGTTACACACCTTTAATGTGATTACAGATGTTTATAAACTAATATGAATCCCTAGTGAAGTGTGCTTTGTGAGTTAAAAGCATGTCAAATGTGTAAACAGTTAAGTTTAACACTGCACGTTTTACAAAATGGCGGCTGGCGTCCTCATATTGTTTACTTTGTGTTTCTTATGGCTCCGGGACATTTGTGGGTTATTTTAATGTGTGTGGAAAACAGCTATGTGTTTGATACAAAGTTAAAAGGGTAAAAAGTTAATGTGAATGTACAGTGTAAGACCAGTTATGGTTGCGGCCTTGTTTTAAGGGCACGTGCATGTTGATACTATGAATATACAGATCCAGTTCATAGAACTGAACGCTTAGTTATGAGACAGAGGTTTATTTTTCATGTATACATATTTATTTTTCAAGTTTATGTTCTCATAGAGTAAATGTAATACTGCAAATGAAAATGATTCTGTTGTATAAAGTGTGTAAAGTGAACACTTATAAAATGTAAAGTTATTACAAAACCACTCTTTTGATAAGAGGACAAAGAGAAAAGCTGTGTAAACAAAAGGGTAAACATGATTGATGGTAGACCAAAAATAGGATTTAAAGGTGACATGTTTATTTTTGGTTTCATAAAAATGTTGATAAGTGAATGTTTATAAAATATGTGAGGATACATTAATGTGAAAATAGACCTTTTGAAGAAAATGTTAGGATACATTTGTGTTAAAACAGACCTTTTGAGCAATATTCAAGTGTCATGTTATCCAAATGTGGATATAAGCTGTGTTTCAATGCAGAACAAACAAAAATAACAGAAGATGATTCATGATTGCAGATACAAAGTTAAAGTGAAGTTAAAAATAAACATAATCCAAGTTAATGGAGAAAGAGCAACAGGTGTCCTGTGTTACTGATTTCCCTGTAATATTTCTGATATTTCCAGGGCACTCCTATTAGAGGATTATCTATATATCTGACAGTGGGGACCTAGTTGGGACCCGCTACAGATTCTTGGGGGCTCGTCCGGGATCCTTCGGCGCCACCTAGTGGAGCAGGAGCCGAATGATGACGATACTGACCAGCAACTAGCCCTGTCCAGCTGTGGGAATCGTGATCGTAGACGAGTGGAGGCCTGCAATCCAAAGCCGACTGCACCATCACTGAACCGTGTTACCAGCCGCGACGAGGAGCCATCATGTCGAGTGGGGGGAGGAAAAGCCTAGTGTGGGACATTAGGAAGAGCCTACTCACCCTGACAGCTGAAGAGCTTCTTCGGGTTGCCGGGGCAATAACCCCAGTGTCGGACGTGGACCAGTCAGAGCTCGTGGATCAGGAGGAATGCTACGATCACATCAACTCGTTTATGTACAGTAAGCAGTTACTTGAAACAGAGGACGAGGGAATGGTTCAGTTGCTGATGTTAAAAGATGCTATTGATGATATAGTAAGATGTCGTGATGTAATGTCATTTAAAAGTGTAAAGGGTGATTCTGAGTTACATTCTGGGCAGGGTGGTGATAAGTTTGACAATCCTGTTGATTTTACTGAGGGTTCTGTTATAATCCAAACACCCCCTGAGCACACTACAGACACACACCCGCAGAGTCGACACACACCCACTTTAGTCAGTACTACATCCCCTAGTGGTATTGTCGAACCAGACTCAGGCTTTGCTAAGGCTGCCATGTTAAATACACCTGACACATCAAACACTGACTTGCTTAGAGCGCTCGCTAGCTATGAGGAGCTTAGCAAGAAACTCATACAGTGTATGCCAGCACATGCCTTGCCGTTGCAGACACATATGCCCCTGTCACAGACTCATTTGCCCCTGTCACAGACTCATATGCCCCTGTCACAGACACATACGCCCTCATCCTCAGTCCTGTTGAGGCAGCCAGACAGAAACCCCCTTGGTGAACATGCCTCTCAGTCAGCTCGCGAGGGGATGGTGTCCTTAAGGGAACTCAGCTACCTTTCACGGAGAGAGTTCAAAGTGCAAGGCGGGCAGATTGGTGACCAATCCTCAGATATCAGTTACAATAATGTCTGCAGGCAAATTGATGATGGAATCAAAGAAGGATTCTCAGACTCAGAGATTGTTCGTGGCGTGCTCAAAATTATAAGACCAGGCATATTCAAAGAGATGTTGATAAATAAAGACGACATGGTAGTGGCTGAACTCAAGGGATTTCTTCAAACTCATCTACGAGAAAAAAACAGTGGCAGAAGGGTCACGCCATCTCACCGCCTTCATCACCCCCTGGGGGCTTTACGAATGGGTACGGATCCCTTTTGGACTTTCTAATGCGCCTGCGGCTTTTCAGAGGAGCATGGAGGAGATGTTGGGCTCCCTGAGAGACGAGTACTGCATCCCGTACCTTGATGACCTACTGTGTTACTCCAGATCTTTCAGTGACCACGTGGAGGTGATTTGAAAGGTCCTCCAAGCACTGAAGCATCATGGGGTAAAGCTACGGGCAGAAAAGTGTGAGATGTTTCAGAAGGAGGTTCGCTATGTCGGACGCCTGGTGTCGGCCGAGGGAGTTCGAATTGACCCCAAAGACCTAGAGGCAGTAATGGCTTTAAAAACCAAAACACCCCAAACAGTTGGCGACCTCCGACGGGTTCTTGGCTTCCTGAGCTATTACCGCTCCTACATACAGGATTTCGCTAAAATAGCAAAGCCATTGTATGAGTTGCTCCAAGTTAAGTCCTCCATACCGCAACCCCTTCCACGTCAATGCAAGTCCAAGGGTCCACAGCTCCCGTCCAAAACACCCATCTTGTGGAAGGCTGACCACCAAAGTACTTTGGAAAGGCTTGTAAACATGCTGACCAACCCCCCAGTCCTTGCATACCCCAACTTCGAGGAGCCGTTCGTTCTACACACGGATGCATCGGAGAAAGGGCTCGGTGCAATCCTTTATCAGCGACAGTGTGGAAAAATGCGTGTCATTGGATATGGGTCGCGAACTCTGACACCAGCTGAAAGAAATTACAGACTCCACAGTGGAAAACTCGAGTTCCTCGCTCTGAAGTGGGCAGTGTGCGAGAAATTTAGAGACTACCTCTTCTATGCTCCGCATTTCACAATCTACACTGATAACAATCCGCTGACTTATGTCATGAGCACTGCGAAACTCAATGCAGTTGGACATCGCTGGGTTGGAGAGTTGTCAGAGTTCCACTTCAGTATCAAATACAGGCCTGGGAAAAACAACATAGATGCCGACACGCTCTCACGTGTCCCTCTCGATATCGACAATTACGTGGAGAAATGTACAGAGGAACTGTCTCAGGATGTGCTGCATGCGACTTGGGAAGGGAGTAGAGCAGCCCAGAAGAAGGATGTAGCATGGATAGCTGCACTTTACACCTCCTCTGCTGATGTAATACCTCAGCCTCATTCACTCTTGCCTGAAATAAGCCGCGAAGAGCTGGCAAAAGCCCAACGAGAGGACCCTGGAATAGGGGAGATAATGAAATTGAAAGAGGTAAATAATGTTCTCACGGATGAGGTCAGAAGGTCAGTGAGTGGGCTCACTCGCAAGCTCCTTCATGAGTGGAGTCAACTACATTTGGAGAATGGAGTCCTGTACCGCCAAACACCAGAAAGAAAACAGTTAGTCCTACCCACCAAGTACCGGTCAGTTGCTCTGAAACATCTCCATGACAACATGGGACATGTTGGCACAGAACGTGTTCTCCATCTCGCCAGAGAACGTTTCTATTGGCCGCAGATGAAGAGATGCATTGAAGAGTATGTAACAAGAAAATGCAGTTGCATAAAACAAAAGAAACCTACCACACACATCCGCGCGCCAATGGGTGGTCTGACTTCTGCTTCCCCTCTCGATCTGGTTTGCATAGACTACTTACATCTGGAGAAAAGCAAAGGAGGCTATGAGTATATTCTGGTAGTTATAGACCATTTTACCAGGTTTGCTCAGGCTTACCCAACTAAAAATAAATCAGGACAAACAGCTGCTGAACGGATATACAATGATTACATACCTCGTCTGGGTTACCCAAATCGTCTCCACCATGATCAGGGACGTGAGTTTGAAAACAGCCTTTTCCGCACCCTTGGGCGCCTGTCAGGGGTCGGACACTCACGAACATCTCCGTACCACCCACAATGTAATCCCGCTGAGCGGTTTAACCGCACACTGTTGCAAATGTTACGGACACTGACAGACAGAGAGAAGGAGAGATGGAAAGAGCATTTGCCGCAGATGATACACGCTTATAACTGTACCCGCCACGAATCCACCGGATACTCACCTCATTACCTGCTGTATGGGCAACACCCCCGTCTCCCCGTGGATCTCTTGTTTGGATTACTGGATAACACTGAATCAGTGACACACAAAGGATATGTGGATAAATGGTCAAAAAGGATGACGGAAGCGTACAAGATTGCAAACAAATCTAGCTTGTCATCAAGTGCAAAGAACAAGTCCTACTATGATCAAAAGGTGAGGGGCGTGGTCCTCAAACCAGGAGATCGAGTACTGGTTCGAAACATGGGTGAGCGAGGTGGACCCGGTAAGCTACGCTCATACTGGGAGAAGAGGATCTATGTGGTGAAGGAGCAAATCTCAGATAATCCGGTCTACGTCATTCATGCTGAAGGAGACCCAAATGCAAGGAACCGGATTATACACAGAAACTTGCTGCTTTTAGTGAATGACTTGCCTGTTGAGAACCCAGCACAGCCAGCTGATCCTGTTATAACCCCCCGTCAGGGGCAAAAGCTGCCTCAACAGAGCGTAAACTCTGCTGACAAGGATGGGATATCGGACACTGATGATGAGGATGAATGGACAGGAGGTTATTGGCTGAGAACACCTGTAGCAAGGATTGAAAATGGTCGAGTTGGACAAAACAGATCAGCAACTTCAGGGAGAAAGCAAAGTCCAGTATCAAAGTCATCTCCTACAACAGTGCCTGGTGTGACCCCAAAGAAACCAACCATGATCCAGAAAGAATGTCCAGATACATTACTGACGGAGGAAAGTGAACCAATGGACACATACTTACCAGATGGAAAAGAGACACCTGAAAGAGAATATACACACATGGGTGAGACAAACCTACCTGAAAGTGAGCACAAACAAAACATTCCTGAAAAAGAGGATAGACAAAGTTTAATGGATAGAGAAGTGGATTTAGTAGAAGAGGAATCACAGACAAATGAACAACCTGATGTCCTTTACTTACCTCAGCCTGGAGGGGATGAGCAAAATGAACATGCTGAACAAATACAGGAGGAAAGACTGAATTACCCCTCTATGACAACTTGGCCTGCAGAAGATACACACAGAGAGGTTAGGAGGTCTGCCAGGGAGAGAAGGCCAAAGCCAGTGTTCACTTATGAGTCATTGGGCCAACCTTCAATACAAACACATATAGATTCTATTTCCTCACAGATTACCTCACCTCCCTTACCATTCATGCCACACATAGCCAGACAATTTATTCTGCCTACGCCTTACGTACCACAGATGTATATGCCTTACACATACTACATGCCAGTCACCACACAAGTTTATTAGAAAAAAAGTTTTTTTGTTGTTGTAACAAATGTCGGGAGCCATTTTTGTTTGTCGGGGTGGATGTGACACTCACAAAATAAGTTTTGTTGAGATTATTATTTTTTGTGTCCTTTCCTTTGAGTGCAATGGTATTTTATTTTATTTTATTCTGAACTATATAATTGAACACTAATGAGAGACTATGGAAAAAGCACACAATGACATGTATTTTATAAAACGGACACAAGGTGGCAGTAACAACGAGCGCTGCGTCATACGGGGACATTTAGCGATGCACAGAGCAAGACGAGCTCATAATCCAAGTTAATGGTGAAAGAGCAACAGTTGTCCTGTGTTACTGATTTCCCTGTAATATTTCTGATATTTCCAGGTTAGTTACACACCTTTAATGTGATTACAGATGTTTATAAACTAATATGAATCCCTAGTGACGTGTGCTTTGTGAGTTAAAAGTATGTCAAAGGTGTAAACAGTTAAGTTTAACACTGCACGTTTTACAAAATGGCGGCTGGCGTCCTCATATTGTTTACTTTGTGTTTCTTATGGCTCCGGGACATTTGTGGGTTATTTCAATGTGTGTGGAAAACAGCTATGTGTTTGATACAAAGTTAAAAGGGTTAAAAGTTAATGTGAATGTACAGTGTAAGACCAGTTATGGTTGCGGCCTTGTTTTAAGGGCATGTGCATGTTGATACTATGAATATACAGATCCAGTTCATAGAACTGAACGCTTAGTTATGAGACAGAGGTTTATTTTTCATGTATACATATTTATTTTTCAAGTTTATGTTCTCATAGAGTAAATGTAATACTGCAAATGAAAATGATTCTGTTGTATAAAGTGTGTAAAGTGAACACTTATAAAATGTAAAGTTATTACAAAACCACTCTTTTGATAAGAGGACAAAGAGAAAAGCTGTGTAAACAAAAGGGTAAACATGATTGATGGTAGACCAAAAATAGGATTTAAAGGTGACATGTTTATTTTTGGTTTCATAAAAATGTTGATAAGTGAATGTTTATAAAATATGTGAGGATACATTAATGTGAAAATAGAACTTTGAAGAAAATGTTAGGATACATTTGTGTTAAAACAGACCTTTTGAGCAATATTCAAGTGTCATGTTATCCAAATGTGGATATAAGCTGTGTTTCAATGCAGAACAAACAAAAATAACAGAAGATGATTCATGATTGCAGATACAAAGTTAAAGTGAAGTTAAAAATAAACATAATCCAAGTTAATGGAGAAAGAGCAACAGGTGTCCTGTGTTACTGATTTCCCTGTAATATTTGTGATATTTCCAGGGCACTCCTATCAGAGGATTATCTATATATCTGTCAGTGGGGACCAAGTTGGGACCCGCTACACATCTGCAGCAAGCACTTATTTTGACAAGACACGTGATGCACATAAGATCTCTCGACGCGCAGAAAACATATTTTGATAAAAGGAACCACAAACATGACAGGCTACATACATGTTGTGACGAACTTCGCATCCAGCGACCAGCTCCTTCGAAAAAAGAAGTCACGGGCCGCCACTGTTAAATGACCAACTAACATTATATTATATTCAATTAATAACAAAAATTCTTAATAAAAAGGAACAAATAATTGGGATGATTGGAACAATTCAAGAATCCAGGCTTGTAGGATGACAGCATTGCATATACCTTCAAAAAGCGGGCAGATTTTTCTCCAACACGTGATTCCACCTTGACTGGTGTACTGACCCAATGACGTTTCCAAAAAGAACAGTGGAATCCCACAGGTGATGAGAAACAGTATATATGGCACAAAAAATGCCCCTGTATGACAATCAGAATGGAAATGACATGAGGACTGTGTGTTTGGGATCTACAAACACACATAAAAGCACAGTGACAGAGTTAAGCTTCTTAAAATCAACCTGTGTGTATGTATTTGAGAGATGCAAAAAAAATGATTTTCAAGAAAAAAAAATCTTGGTATTTTTGTCTTGTTTTCAGTGGAAGTATCTAAACATTCTTAAAGGAATAGTATGTAAGAAATTAATACCAATTAATAATAAAATGGCCCTGATATGTCACTAGACATTAAGAAATCATTTTCATTTCAAATACTTGTATCCAGAGCCGGCGCCAGACCATAACTAACAGGGGGGCACTTGGCTTCCAACGGAGGGGCACGCAATAGCAACAATAACTTGCAAAAACAAGACATTAAACACAGCAAACACACATACAACTGGTACAGACTGTCAGCTCATTTCCTGTGTAAAGTGCAAAAGACCACAAACTATGCGCCGACTGCGGCGTGAGCGCAAGCTGAGCTCCGCTGCGCTCGCGCTTTGCTCGACGCAACAACAAACCGCCCTCGCGCGCCGCAAGCCATTGAAATGAATGGGTTTCATAGCGCAGCGCACACCGCGTCCTAGCTTTAAAAAAGCCGCTTTACCATAATCACGTCGTAATGCTGTTAATGGTCTACAGCCACACTTCACATTTAAGCTTACGTAATTTAAAACAATGCTAACTTACCTTTAAAATAGCTGAAGACGGCGTGTACGAACATTAAACTTCCAGTGTCCTGTAGATTTGTAAATTCCACCTCGACCTCTTAACTCTGAGTTTGAGCCAGTCTGTGTTTGCATGAAGTCAGATGAAGCAGGCGGTGCTGGTACGTTCTAAATGTTCTAATATCCATATTTTACACAATCCATAAAATGCCGCGAAAAAACACGTTGCTAGTATCAAGTCACAAATATGCTAAAGACGTAACACGGGTGAGATGCGGCAATACACCCAATCAGAGAAACTGGTCTGTTTTAATTAAAGAAAACGTATATCAACTATATTTTCCTCATTTGATTACATTACAAGTCATGATACATTCAATGTTTAATTTATTTTAATTATTCTTGATATATATTAAATTAATAAAAAACTTTGTAGGGGGGGCACAACAACCTGTTTGGGCGGGCACTGCCCGCGAATGCCCCCCCATGACGCCGGCCCTGCTTGTATCACTGACAACAGGATATTTAGGTCATTTAAAAGTGGAGTTGCAGCCCTCAACTGATGTTTATGTTTTCATTTTGTGTATTGGCCACCAGTTGTGTGATTGCAGTACCAGTTTTAGCCACAAGTTTTGTGATTGCAGTACCAGTTTTGGCCACAATCCTACATACTGTTCCTTTAAATTAAGATGCTTATTCTTGATGAGCAAAAACGACGCAAGAAAATAAGTCTCGTTTTTAGACCAAAAATATCAAATGTAAGTGATTTTGTACAAGCAAATTTTTCTTGAATTTTTCTTGAATTTAGTGTTTAAGAAAATGTTCAAGATTTTTTTGCTTACCCCATTGGCACACTGCAAAAAAAGATTCTCAAGAAAAAAATTCTTAGTATTTTTGTTTTGTTTTCAGTAAAAATATCAAAAAATTCTTAAATTAAGATGCTTTTTATTGATGGGCAAAACGACCCAAGAAAACAAGTCTAGCTTTAGACAAAAAATATCAAACTTAAGTGATTTTGTGCATAAAATAAACAAAAAAAAATCTGCCAATGGAGTAAGCAAAAAAATCTTGAACATTTTTCTTAAAGTCGCCATGAAACGTAAGTAGCGATTGCCTTATTTTCCCCGTGGTGACGTATATCCGAATGAAACGGCTTCTGAAATGAAATAAGGCAGGCCCACCTGCCATACCATATGACCGGAAGTGAAGAGAGATCGTTTTGAGGAAGGGAGGAGATTTGCATTTTTGATTAAAGATTATGAGCACACACAAATTTTTTAAAAATAATGAAGCTCACAGATAAGTAATTTGTTAATAATAACACAATATTAAAAAATATATAGTTTTTCATTTCAATTTCATTGCGACTTTAAACACTAAATTCAAGAGAATTTCAAGAAAAATTTGCTTACCCCATTGGCAGATTTTTTTGCTTGTTTTATGCACAAAATCACTAAAATGTGATATTTTTGGTCTAAAACTAGACTTATTTTCTTGGGTCGTTTTGCCCATCAAGAAAAAGCATCTTAATTTAAGAAATTTTATATATTTTTACTGAAAACAAGACAAAAGTACTAAGATTTTTTTTTCTTGAAAATCATTTTTTGCAGTGCAGATTTTTCACCTAAAATCACTTAAATTTGATATTTTTGGTCTAAAATCTAGACTTATTTTCTTGGGTCGTTTTGCTCATCAAGAAAAAGCATTTTAATTTAAGAATTTTTAGATATTTTTACTGAAAAAAAGAGAAAAACACTAAAAAAATTTTTCTTGAAAATAATTTTTGCATCTGTGTACATCTGTGTTGTATTTCATTTCATATTCTTAACTAGTTTTTATACATTTAGTTTATTAGTTATATATTCATCTTATTCTATTTAGTTATTCCACTTTTCCTAATTTTGTTTTTTTAATCTTATGTTGGCACTGTATTGTCTTCACAGTATAGATATGAGTTTTCAGTGGTTGCTATCTCAAGGTTTTTTTATAACGTCACAAGAATGTTGTGAACAGTAAATTTCCATTGTCTATGTTTGGTATGATACCACCTGCTATCAGCCTCTAGTCAGACAACTATCGACAAAGCTAAATGAGCATTGAACTTACATTATTCAATAAACCATCTTTATATTATTATTACATCACTACGTCTCCTGACTGCTGTTTTTTCATTCATCTCTGTATCCGCCTCTTGATTGACTTGAAGCATTAACTCACAACATAGTAAACTATTTTGAGTAAGCCATAGTGATCTCCATCTATAATTTTGGTGTAGTCGGTAGTTGCTATCTTTACTCACCTCCTCCATTCTTGTAGCACAAGTAAGGAAACCTCCACACATTTCCCAAGCCAATGATGTGACCCGCTACAGCCAAAAGAAACTCCAGTTTATTTGCCCACTTTTCTCTTGTCTGAGTTTTAGGCTTGGGCTGCACAAGGGCACCAACCCCATTCATCAAGTTTAACCTCACTTCAGGTTCCATGATGATAAGTGATGCTATGGTCAAATTGATAAAAACTTTTTTAAAAAATTTAAGTGCAACAAGGAATTTTTACAGTGAAACAACTTCATCGGAATAACATCAAAAGTCATCTCCAAAAGTTCATTCAAAGATAAAATCTAAAAGATCACATGGCATGCAGTGTGTGAAAGTAGACTTTTTAAAAACATGCTTATGCTTAACATAAATTTACATATAGACACACAAAAACAATTCACAGATCTCTAAATGATGACAATCTGGTTATATTATGCTATTAACTATATATAGTATTACTTACTCGAAGATCTGGGGGGTAGTTTTTTGTTCGCATTTAACAAGAACTCACTTGGTAAACACTGTCATCAATAATGAATTCCTATAACAAAAAAATTGAAAAAAATTAGACTCGATGTTTAAACTAAATAAGCTTTTTATTTATTTTTCAAAGACACAGGTCTTCTAGAGTCATTGTCAAACACACTTCAACACCCACACAAATAAAACATACTTAAAAACCCAAAATAAAGGTTATATCTCATTCGAAAATCAAAAAAACAGGTTTTAGACAACCTTAGCTGTAGCAAATACCAGAAGTCTTTTTCACAAGTTGCGCATGCTTACCCTTGGTTGTCTACCTGTTTTTATGAAACTTAAACATTATTGCACAATTATTCATGTATTAATTCGTGCTTACTAATGCAGACATGGTTGTACTCAGTGTAACTAAAACCATACCTGTTTTTTTTTAAACACTATAGTGTCTCTGATGTGTTCACAATTGAGCATTATGTAATAACAAAAAAGTAATCAGTACTATACCTGCAGTATGTGAGGAGTCTGTGTTGGTTGTCACCTTCATGCAGTGGCTGTATCTAGGTTAGCAGTTCAAAATGATGTCCTCAGAGACCATCAAACCAAAGGAGTGGCCAAACCGGTTTCAAGGGCTCCCGTAAAAGGACTTTTGGTCCTGAGCTGTTGGTCTAAGCTCAGGTTTAATGTTCATAGAACTAAGTAGTAAGAGTAAACAAGACCATGTTGGGATCAAAACTTTGTGTGTTTGGGTTAAATTAGGCATCCCCCTGTTTTCTAACATGGTTTCTTAGAGATAACAGAAATTTCTTATCAGTGAAGCAACCTTTTTCTCTTTCTAGCCATTTCTGTCTCTTTATCTTTAAAACCATGCAGAATGACTAAAGTGATTCTTTACTGATCTAACTAAAATTGACTCTGCTGTATTTAAGGCCTGGCTGACTACAATGTTGTTCCTGAAGAATTTCACCAGCGAGTTTCCTCCAGTATCCGTTGAATTAGTAACTAAACACCCGGCATTTGCATTAACAAAGCAATCAGAAAGGAAAAAATGTTGAAATACCAGATTCAAATGTGTTCTGTTGGTTGAAATGTTAGAATGTAATAAAAGTTTATTACGAAATGTTAAGTCTGCCCTTATGGACAAACCCAACCATCGGGTGAAAATTAACCTGTGCTGGGTTGTTTCAATCAATGGTTAGTTCAGATAAGGTATTTTCTATTAAATTTGAACCAATGGATGATTGTCTATATTCTACCCAACCATGGGTTAAAACAACCCAGTATTTTGTAGAGTGTGTTAATGTACATACATTTATAAGTGTGTACATAATGTGCAGGTCATAACATTTTAAGGATTCAGAATACCTGGAACTAACTTATTGTTGTAACTGTTAACACCAACTAACTTACACTAAAGGAAACGGTGTTAGGCTTATAAAAAATAAAGGAAATATACCAGTTTGTTTTTTTACTCATTTTAGTCTATGATATTAAATTTCATGTTAGGGGCGATATTATTTGTGAATATACATTATTTTATTTCTGTCAAAATATAAATAACAGGCGAATTTTACAAGGGGTCTTTATACAATCAACAGTGACCTCTAGTGGTGGACTTATGTATCTGCGTTTAACCAATGACAGGCCTGTTTACAGTACATCAAATTACCTTAATAAACAACGTAGGTAAATTTAGCTTAAAGAAAAATGTTAACAATTCGTGACACCATTACTTTGTGTCTGTATTATTTTACAGAATTACATAAAGTCATGTAAAAACAGATTATGAAATTTATGCCCAAATTGTTAGTCAATTTGTTCCATAATATAAAACATTTGCAATAGCCAGGGTAAAAAGAAAATGCTTGTAAAGAATATACATACAGAGAGAGAGAGAGACATTTTTTACAAAAATCTTCTTTTTCCCCTGGCTATTGCATATATATATACATATATGTGTGTGCATGTAAACAAATGAGAATTTAAAGATGTGTGAGCTTTTACTCTTTTAAACTAAAAGTAGTACTAAGAAATCTTTCCTTATTCAGACTAAAAGATCTTCTTAACATGCTTCTGTTATTCAATCTGCCTTCAGTGGCAGAGCCAGAAGGGTGTTCTGGATTGCACTGGTCCCCCTGACATCTGACTGGGCACCCCAGGGTGCAACCCCAAATGTAATGCGCTATTTTCACTCCGTAATGTGAAGCAATCAGTAATCATAAGATTTATTCATGTTTTGATACAGGGTTACACATCGCTTTCTTGCATGGATTCTGGACCCCCTAAAATAACCTTGGCCACCCCCTGGTCACCCTTGTTTATAAAATTATAGTTCCTCCACTGTCTGCCTTGACTAAACAAGACTAACTCTTTTTAAATTTGAAAGAAACCACTGTAAGCACAAACCCCAAACACACAGAAAGAGGTTTCCTGTGGCAGCTGCCATGTAGTGCAGGTGATACCTTTGAAAGAGGGCTGGGTTTAGTTAAAGTCACCGCCAATCTGGCCTCTCCTTGGGTCAATAGCAACAGCAGCAATACAAACATAAGGCGACGAAATAAAAGACGATTGATGCAATGGACACAGGAACAATGCAGGCATAAAATACTAAGAAAAATTTCTATATTAAGGAAGTGCATGTATAATAAAATAGTATGCTTATAGTGGATATCTTTTTCTGGCTGATAATGGTCCAAACACAAAGCAACCCACATGTTTACAAAAAGTCTAACAGCAGAAAAGTCTATTTTTCTATAACCAAGGTAATTATTTGACACTTGTTAGATGTCTCACGCGGTGATCAATACCTTGTTCATGATCCTGCAACACTGAAAAAAATGATTCATTCAATTTACTACATTTGAAAGGTAAGTGGTTCCAATCAATTTATTTAAGATACATTTAAATAAAAGTTTTTTTAATGTAGCTTAAATAAATTGATTGCGACCATTTACCTTAAAAAATTTAGTAAATTGAACGAATCATTTTTTTTTCAGAGAACAAGCAGATCATCTATGGAAAAAACACATCAGCTAAATAATTTTTACATTTAAATGGGAAATATCACCTGACTTTTTAAGATGTAAAAGAAATATTTGGTGCCCCCATGTGAAGAATGTAAAGTTCTAGCTCAAAATACCCTATAGATCATAAATTAAAGCATGTTAAAAATGTCACTTTGTAGGTGCGAGCAAAAATGTGCCATTTTTAGGTGTGTACTTTTAAATGCAAATGAGCTGATCTCTGCACTAAATTGCAGTGCCGTGGTTGGATAGTGCAGAATAAGGGGCGGTACTATCCCCTTCTGACATCACAAGGGGATCTAAATTTCAATTACCTATTTTTTGCATGCTTGCTGAGAATGGTTTACCAAAACTAAGTTACTGGTTTGCTCTTTTTCACATTTTCTAGGTTGATAGAAGCACCAGGGACCCAATTATAGCACTTAAACACGAAAAAGTCAGATTTTCATGGTATGTCCCCTTTAAAAATAAATTTTAAATTTTTACATACTAAATAAATACTTTATTCAAACAATTATGCAGGATTTTGTTTAAAAGCAGGTGTGCCAAGACCATTGTTGACCAAATTTTTTTTTAGTAAATTAATAAACTATGTACATTTGTATATAAATACAATATCATCCCTATCAGAAGGGGCTGTTTTTGCTCAAAGATGCATATTTTTCACGAAAATATTTTTCTTTTGCTGTTTTATTATGAAAAAGTAGACGGAAGTCCATAAAAGGACATTTGTGGCTGTTCATAGGTAAGCATGCACTTGAGTGCTTATTTTGAGAGCATCTTTTGCTTGATTGTATGTCTGTCAGTAATGGACTTTTATCTGTTCAGACTCCATCAGAATGGTTAAACATACAAGTTATCGTCATCGTTAATAATACATTAAATAAATATAAACAAATCTCAGCGGTAGATGTACATGCCTGCTTTTCATTTTTTTTTAAATAAGTTTGTTCATATAGTCCTGTTAGTTAAGCAACTGTTCTCATCTACTGCATATGAACAGATCGCTCGCAATCTGCTAACATGTTGAAAATGACAAGTTGAATGCGTTTTCCCACGTGTTGTCATGTCTAGATTGTGCGGTTGAGTTTAGCCCCGCCTAGATTCGACACACATACAAATACAAAAACGCACATGAGACCGCACTCCCTTGGTTCTCTCTATTGCATGCTTAACCAGACTGCAAGTGGAGAGGAGAAGGGTGGGTGACATTACGACAAGCAAGAGACTGAATCACGCTGAATGAAAATAAACCTTTATGACGGTAAAGACAGTAAAAGCGGCTTTCTGAACTTCCTGACCAGTCGCCTACGTCAGGTACAGCGGCAAACGTTTCGTTTTGATCCGTTTTCGTTCTAAATGCCTTGTAATTGACTGAAGTGCTTCAGTTGAGCTATAAACTGTTTAGCTGAACGGTTTTCTTAACGGATTTTGTTTCGTTTGGTCCCGGCGTTTCATCCTCGGCGTGGGTTCGAGCATAGACTGAACAACCCAGTGTTGGGTTGCTGAATGTAGGCCAAAGGTCATCAACAAAAGCGCAGTCACTGAGTGAGTTTCCTTTATTCTTTTCACACCACAAGAGTCTGTCTGTGCTCAAGGATGCATATTTCATACGATTATACATTTTTGCCCAATTGTACAGTATTTTTTATTCAGCTATTTTCTAACATTCCACCTGATACACTAAATGGAAACATTGTTGTAAGTTGACGGAAGTCCATAAAAGGACATTTGTGTCTGGTAAGCGCTGAGTATACTGTACTTCACGTGAACGCTTATTCAGAGCAATAGTTTATTTTAAAACAGCGTTTGTATGCTGTTATGTCTGTGAACAGTAACAGACTTTATCTGCATAGACTCCATAAGAACATAAACGTTTTAATGTAAAACTTATGCTGGCTGTCAAGACTCCCTTTTATATTTAGACATTTGGGACCCTATATGTGAAATCTATACTGATGTCTCGTAATCTAAATATGAGATTAGGACCATAAAAGTTTGATTTTAATTGTTGATTTCATTTTATTTTCAATCTTTGACATGGCCGCCTTACTAAGTTAATAATAAAGAGATATCAAGGTTATATTTCCACAGAATGTTCTTTACATTATGTAAGATGATTTTATGTGAAAACAGTAAATCACAAAAAAAGACTTTAGCTTAGTTTTTTACTGACCAGGTCACTTTTTTGACGCTTTTATTTAAATAAAAGAAATAAGTTATCTGTCTGGGTTATCTCTACATATACATTCATTTTTCCAAGGAGTGCTTGGAATGTAAATGAAATTTGCACTGTACTATGCAAATCAGCATTGTTAAACACATAACATCTGATAACAAATAACAACTAATAAACCTTTCCCTTTGCACTGTGAGACTGTAAAATGTAAGACTACATATGGAAGAAAATGTTTAAATTGTGCTATTCTCAAACGTACAGTGCTAAAATAAAATGGTTAGAAAAAAAAACATAAAAATATCATGTTAAGGACAAGGTCAAATCACTCCAAAAATGTAGGAATACTTAATTACTTAATACATGTTTTGCTTGTCTATAGCATCACAAAATAAAACTGTTTTTAAATGTGGTCAGCTTGCTAACCATATTAGAAATGCATTATGCTGTATTTGCATACAATATGACTGTCAAGAAAAATTGTTTATATAGCGCTTTTAAAATTTTTTTTGCATTGTTTCCAAGCAGCTTTACATAAAGGAAAAAAACACAGAAAATCTGGGAAATTGTTAAATATACAGTACTATATAGAGTGCTCATTAATAGATTATAATCTAATAAACAGTATATACTTTTTCATCGAGTTTCACATTTCGTAAATAACAGGCGTCATGTTAAACTAGACTTGCCTTTCCATCTTACAAAATTTGGCCCTTTCTGTTTTGGGGACAGGAGATTATTCCAGCTGTGCGAAATTCCACAAGCAGCATGTAGACCAATATTTGACTTCAAAGCTCTGTTAAAAGAGAATTATGCATGCACAGGTCACCATAAATATTTAATACAGCCTTTTCAAATTAGTCAGTTTTGAGAGTGACATCCACATTTAGTGGCCACATCCACTCACCTAAAGGATTATTAGGAACACCTTTTCAATTTCTCATTGATACAATGGTGTAGGGGATGTTTTCTTGGCACACTTTAGGCCCCTTAGTGCCAATTTGGCATTGTTTAAATGCCACGGTCTACCTGAGCATTGTTTCTGACCATGTCCATCCCTTTATGACCACCATGTACTTCCAGCAGGAAAATGCACCGTGTCACAAAGCTCGAATAATTTCAAATTGGTTTCTTGAACATGACAATGAGTTCACTGTAATAAATTGGCCCTCACAGGCACCAGATCTCAACCCAATTGAGCATCTTTTGGGATGTGGTGGAACGGGAGCTTTGTGCCCTGGATGTGCATCCCACAAATCTCCATCAACTGCCAGATGCTATCATATCAATATGGGCCAACATTTCTAAAGAATGCTTTCAGCACCTTGTTGAATCAATGCCACTTAGAATTAAGGCAGTTCTGAAGGCAAAAGGGGGTCAAACACAGTATTAGTATGGTGTTCCTAATAATCCTTTAGGTGAGTGTACATGTACAATGTTCACTTTGAGTGTGATGATTCCAAAGGGCTTGCAAAATCTGAAATAAATGTGTTTCTGTATGTGTATATTCTCTTGAAAACGTTATGCACAACTTTGGAAAATTTTACAAAAAACAGCTTTGAGTTTACTTTGTGTGTTCATCACGTTGTGGCACATTATGTTGTTACTGTAAGCAAAAAGAATGAGAGATAAATAAAATGACATCAGCCATGCATACGTTGTGTTTGATGTCTTTTACAATGGATTGAAATATGGGACATGCATTATAACTTCATTATTTGAGTGCTTCAATACTAATGTAAGGGTTGGATGGACCAGTTTGTTCTGGAATAACAATGTTGTTGCTGTTTTGACCTTTCAGATGTCTCAGTCACCACACTGTCCTAAATGTGGGCTCATTGGCGTCAATGTTTTGACAGATGTTTGCACCGTTGTACTTGTTTTGCAGTGACATGGAGTTGCAACATGACCCGGATGTGCAGTTTAAGCTGGCTTATTCAGATTCGGAAAGAATAGACCCCGAGCTCAAAACCCGATCGAGGGGGCAGTGGTCCAATAAAGTGGAATTTATATTAGCTGTAGCGGGACAGATCATCGGTTTGGGAAACGTGTGGAGGTTTCCATATCTGTGTTACAAGAATGGAGGAGGTTTGTGAGCTCTTCTTTCATATTCCACTTCAAAATATTTATATTTCTTTAAGCCATTATACAATTTGAAGATTCTGTGCAACTGTGGATGAACATCTTAATAGTCTGAATGAAAAATATTTGTACTCTGTGTACCCACAATCTCTTTCAAAAATAACAGCTGAAACTTTCTTTTTAGGAGTGTTTTTTATTCCATATGTGGTTTTTCTGTTCGCCTGTGGCATTCCTCTGTTTCTCCTGGAGACCGCACTGGGTCAGTACACCAGTCAAGGGTCTATCACCTGCTGGAGGAAGATCTGCCCACTGTTTGAAGGTGAGCTGTCAATCTTTGTCTTGTATATCAGTGTTTAAAAGATTTAATATAGTTGATTTTCTAGAACATAAGCAACTTGAGAGTGAGACAGTTGTGATGTATGTTTAAAATAGGGCTGCCTAATGATTAGTCACGACTATTGCAAAATAAAAGTTTTTGTTTACATAATTATTATTCACAGTACATCAACAAATTTTATGTATATAAATACAAACACATGTATGTATATTTTTAAGGAAAATATATTCATATAATAAATATTTATATTTATATATGATATAAATTATATGTAAATATACAAATGTTTATACACATGCAAATATTTCTTAAATATATACTTGCATGTGTGTGCATTTATATATACATAATAATTATACACATTTAATATGTAAACAAAAACTTTTATTCTGCAAACGATTAGTCAGTTCTAGTTTAAAATGACTGTAGAGAGCTTTGGTTGTACCGTAAACACCCATACAATGAAATAACTAACAATAGTGGTTTGAAATGTGAGACATTTCCTGTGTGTGTATAAACTTACTTAATATTCACACTTACTCTAGTTTAATTGGAGATGATTCACATTGCATGATTTTGTGACACATGAAAGCCATATTTACAGAAGCTGTACGTGCGATTTGTTTCTTAATTTGTAGTTGATAAGTTCCCTGTTCCTAGTGGTTTCCCTTACAAAGCAGATATTTTTGCTTTTGTAAAGTAATTTTCTAACTATAAAAAATATGATTGCGTTGCTAATTACTGCATAATTTGTACATAAGTAATGTGGTCATCAATTAGTAACTATATAAATTAGGTATGTAATGTATGCGTTGGTCCCATTCTTATATTATTAAATCTAGGGCCAGATTTACTAAGCTTGCCCTTGTGCAAATGCCTCTCTTGGCTGTAAAAAAGATTGATGTAGTCTCTGTGACGTCACCCATAGGTCTCTGAAGATCGTTTTTGAAGCCAATAGTAGGTGGTGCCTGCCGTCACCATCTTGGCCGAACGTGAAGCTGAGGTGGCTGGTTGCTGAAATTATGCCTGCCTAGCTCGACTCTAGTGACAGCAGTGGCTGTTCACCCGTCACTCAAGTGGCCACACCCTTAATTATGCAGAACTTTAAAGGACAAGTTCAGTATTTTACACTTAAAGCCCTGTTTTCAGATTGTTTATGATGAAATAGAACGGTTTTGACTGAAATTTCGACCTATGCGGCTGCCCCAAGAATTTTCGGGTGTTTGTGTTTCACCTCCCACCCCTACAATGGTGCACTGGAACAATCCGTCCTAAAATGCTTTACAAAGACGTTTACAAAGACGTGAAACTCACCTGAGTGGTCAGGGGTGTTCACTGGTATGCTCACACAAAAATCGCTGCAAATTACGCATTCCAACAGGTTTTATCGTAGTTTTTGCCAACTTCATTGACTTGTAGTAGATGTGCTGTGAGGTACGGTATTACTCCACGCCGGAACGTTGTTTGTATTTTTGCAATTGGCAAAGGCGGATTAGCGCCACCACCTGGGCTGGAGTGTCTATTATTTAAGCTCTCGGCGGAAGAATATACAGGTGTGAGGCGTTTGGAAAAATAGGTCCACAAGTTAACAACGAATGCTAAAACACCTGTTGGAAAGCATCTTTTGCAGCGATTTTTGTGTGAGCACACCAGTGAACACCCCCGACCACTCGGTGAGTTTCACGTCTTTGTAAACAAAAGTTTAATGCATTTTAGGACTGATTGTTCCAGTGCACCATTAAACCCACTGCAGAGGTGGGAGGCGAAACACAAACACCCGAAAATTCTCGGGGCAGCCGCACACGTCGAAATTCCAGCCAAAACCATTCTATTTCATCATAAACAATCTGAAAACAGGGGTTTTAAGTGTGAAATACTGAACTTGTCCTTTAAGGGGTTGTGCACACCAAAACTTTTAAACGCGGCTGAAAATGCCTGGAGAATGGCGAATGCCAGCTGATTCTCAGCTGAGTGCCAGCTTTCTTTAGCTGAGCACTTTGGTAGCTCTGATACTTCAGCCGTGAGCCGATTGGTTGCTGTGGTAATGTCCAACACCTCCTCCACTGTGATTGGATGGCCGTGTGAGAACTGACATTGATGAGCAGAACTTTTCAGTTGAATCTCTTTCAACTCTCGATGCTCAGCGCAGAGCGCGGAAAAACCGCAGAGCGCCGGTTTCCAGCACGGAATAACCACTTATGAAAAATGCAGAGCTTCCATCGGAAACAATTGAAAACATGCGCCGACCGCAGGCGTAAAAGCTTTGGTGTGCACGCCCCCTAAGGCTTAAAATATTTTGAACGGACGAGTTACAAAAAAATTCACCCTCTCACAGTTGTCATGAAGGACAAAATTAACTATACAGACCAAAATACATTTTTGTACCAGGCTGTAAACATTTTTGTCTGCTCTAAAGATGCTCTAAACATGGAGGTCAATGGGAATTAACTACCTTTTGGAGCCAGCCTCTAGTGGCCAGTCAATGAATTGCAGTTTAAATCACTTCCATATAAGATCGAAGGTTGCCCCTCAGGTAGCTGTCAAAAGACAAACATGCCATCGTCTGAGACAACATAGTGACTAAACACAGTTAATATAGGCAGTGGCACATGAAATGTGCAAAAAAGGCATAATTAGTGTTTTGGCTTGCTTCTGTTTGAAGGTCTGGGTTATGGAAATCAGGTGGTCGTCTTATATTCCAGTATCTACTACATCGTTATTCTGGCCTGGGCTTTCTTCTATCTTTTTTCCTCTTTTAGCGGTGAACTACCTTGGGCCAGCTGCAAGAACTGGTGGAATTCAGGTATGTAACACATTTTTTTTTTTTTTAATTTTTAATGATAATGCTTTGTAGAGACTTTGCATTTGTATTCTACTCGCTTGCAGATACCTGTGTTGAGTTTGACCGAATGGCGGACGCAAAAAATTTAAGCTTTGCGGTGAACGCAACATCACCTGTTAAAGAATTTTGGGAGTAAGTTTTAGCCATCAAGTTTTAGTGTTATCATATCATTATCATTTATCACATACACATTTAAATCTGTTTTATTGATGCGTCTTGATATATAATTGAAATGACAGTAATTGTGGGTTTTGTAGGAGGCGGGTATTGAATTTAACAGGAAGTGTGAATGAGCTGGGCAGCGTAAGGTGGGAACTTGCCCTATGTCTCCTGTTGGCCTGGATCATCTGTTACTTCTGTGTGTGGAAGGGAGTGAAGTCCACAGGCAAGGTGAAGATTAATTTATATTTTTGTTAATAAAGCTTTGGGGAATTTTGTTGGCTGATATTGTAGCAGGTGACTGTATATTATCCTTCCTCATTTCCATTGATACAGGTCATGCAATATAAACTGATGACTTTAAGTAGTTAAAAGCATTCTGCTTGTTAGTTTTTCAAAGTAATCCTGCTTTGTTTTTAGATAAAAAGTGCATAGGGTAATATTATGTTATTTACCGTCGAATGCCAGGTTTATAAAACCTTTAATATACTGCTGATCAATCTGGTTGGATCCGCTTGTATGTGTTATTCGAAGCAAACAGGGTAACAGATTTTAGGTGTTGCCTCAGAATGCATCTCTGTCCCGGAGCTCATAGGTGTGTCCATAAACTGCCATGTCAATTAACACATGTCATGGAAAAGTAACACAATTTGACGTGTAGCAATATTGTATTGGATTACTTTTAAATTTAGCTTTCCCAACATTGCTGAGATTTCACAAGGGATGTTTGTTAACCTTTTATGATAACTGTAGTCTAATTTTCACAGAGTTGGCACAAATTTAAATTGAATTCTGTTATTATTGGGTCTAACAATGGGAGGGCGTGTTTTTATTTTTCAGGTTGTGTATTTCACCGCTACTTTTCCATATTTAATGCTGCTGGTACTTCTGATTCGAGGTCTTACGCTGCCTGGGGCCATAGATGGCATCACTTTCTACCTCTACCCTAATCCAACACGCCTCGCTGATCCGCAGGTAAACAAATCTGGAGACATTTGACTATTAGTGACAGTGTTATATTACTAACTGGTGGTCTCAAAGGGGTGCTAACCTAAAAAGTACATCGGAACTACTGAGGTCACTCTTAGGGCAATAACCTATGAGGTAGGATAAAAAAAATCTAGGGTCTCTCTTGTTTTGGACTATATGCAGAAAAATAATTTTAATTGTTGTTGATCATAGTCTCTATATGAAATGAGCTTATAAAGCTTGTGATGTAATGCTCAATAAAGCTTAGTGCTCCATATGTATCATGTTTTCTGAATACCGAATGCATTACATTTGCTTATTAGTGTTCCAGATGGTAGTTTCTCTTTGGAGGATTGTCTTTAAACTTGCTCTGTCTTGTCCTACAGGTGTGGATGGATGCTGGAACACAGATCTTTTATTCCTATGCGCTTTGCATTGGGTGTCTAACCGCTTTGGGAAGCTACAATAAGTATAACAACAACTGCTACAAGTAAGAAAACTCATGTCATGACTATGAGACAGACTGCTTTTGCTAATTGTGGATAAATCAGAATTAATTTTTTCTTTTTTTAAACGACCTGATACCACAGAAATTCGTATGTATTTTATAAGTTGGCCAATAGAGGGTTTTCACCGACGTCACGATCTGGGCGGTAACCCAGATGCGCGGCCATTGTGGAGGCACTCGGTGTAAAGAACTGAACGGAGTACAATGGATTATTGTGCGCTTTTGATACTTTAAGTGAAAGTAGACATGTCTAAACAACAGAAAACGCGTCCAAGATACAAAGGCATATAGGGAAGGACTTGGAGCACAAGAAAAGGCACGATATTTCGAGAAATTACAATTTATAGGCGGTGCAGATCCTTACGAGTTAGCTCTCTCTTCTTGGATCCGTGACGACGCGGCGATTCTTTCTTCAGTTGCATATCCCGATATAGTAAACTACTTGGTTTTCATGCCGAGCCCATATGTGATAAATATATAATATTTATTTATTTATATAAATATGTCAGCTTTATTTATATAGCAAATTTAAAATAGCCAGTGTCCTACCAAAGTGCTTTACAGTAAAATAAGCACACAGTAAAATAATAAAAGCAATAATTGTTTTTACCATTTACTATTAAAAATATTATTTTCATTACAATAGAAAATTTGTTATGAGCAATTAAGCACACTGGCATTAAGGCATTGCAGCGCAAATTTTAGTTGTGTTTAAGGACATTAAATTTTGTGCAAACACTAAAAGTACATATTAAATACTCTTTAAATAAGGCACAACAAGTAGAAGCATACTTGTTTTATACTTTATGTACTTCAATAATATTTATAATACAATACTACTCTTTTTCTTGAGCTTTGCCAACCACAAGCGCCTCCTCTGATAATTTCTTGCATTCCTTTCCCTGGTTTTAATAACTTTTGGAAGTCGATAATATTCCAAATGTTTTTCTCAAACTGTCCTAATGGTACAACCTCAAACACAGCAATAATTAACCATTTTCCTTGACAACGTTCGGGATATACATCAGTTTCTGTGCTCTGTCGTGATGCGGAGTGCCTCCAATATGGCGACTACCGCTCTGATGACGTTGTGAAAACCCTCTATTGTTATGAATTTGTACAAAGTAAATCCGTCCAAAACGTATACAATGCAAAAAAATTATTATCAAAAAAAAAAACTTAGTATTTAGTATATAGTCTTGTTTTCAGTAAAAAATCTAAATATCCTTAAATTAAGATGCTTTTTCTTGATGAGCAAAACAACCCAAGAAAATAAGTATTAAATTTAAGTAATTTTGTGCATAAAACAAGCAAAAAAAGTCTGCCAATGGGGTAAGAAAAGTTTTCTTGAATTTAGTTAAAAAAATTTTTTTTTTGCTAAATTACCTAAGAAAAAGTCTAGCTTTTAGGCAAAAATTATACATTTTAAGTGAATTTGTGCATAAAACAAGCTAAAAAGTCTGCCAATGGGGTAAAAAAAATTGAAGTGAGAAAATTTAGCTTGAATTAAGTGTTTTAGAAAAAAATAAATCTCATTTTAAGATTTTTTTCTCACCTCATTGGCAGATATTTTTGCTTGTTTTAAAGGAATAGTCTACCCTTTTGCCATATTAAACTATGTTACTACCTCAACTTAGACGAATTAATAAATATCTGTCTTTTTTCAATGCGTACACTGTACAGCGCATTGTGAATGTGTTAGCATTTAGCCTAGACCCATTCATTCATATGGTACCAAACAGGGAAGCCACCAAACACTTCTGTGTTTTCCCTATTTAAAGACTGTTACATGAGGAGTTATACCAGTAAGTATGGTGCCACAAAATAAAATTTTTTTTGGTACCATAGGAATGAATGGGACTAGGCTAAATGCTAACACATTCACAACGCGCTCTACAGTGCATGCATTGAAAAAAGATAGGTATGTATTAATTTGTCTAGGTTGAGGTAATAATAACACAGTTTAATATGGCAAAAGGGTAGACTATTCCTTTAAGCGCAAATTCACTTAAAGGTGCAGTGTGTAAATTTTAGCCACATCTGGTGGTGGGGTTGCGAATTGCAACCAATGGCTCAGTCCACTGCTCACCTCTCGCTTTTATAACGCATAGAGAAGCTACGGTAGCCGACAAACGTCATCATCGGAGACAACTTCGTAAAAACAGTTTGGGCTTCTGTAAAAACATGGCGGCACAAAATGGCGACTTCCATGTGGGAGGACCCTCGTGTATGTAGGTAAAAAGTCTCATTTTAAGGTAATAAACGCATAACGGTTCATTATGAAAGGTCTTTATACACCCCTGATAATATAGTTTTGTATATTATTTTGGATTTCTGTCAAAAGAGCTTTCTAAAAAATACACACTGCACCTTTAAATTGTATAATTTTTGCCTAAAAACTAGACTCTTTTTTTATTAGGTAATTTTTTTTGTCAAGAAAATACATCTTGATTTACGAACTTTTAGATATTTTTACTGAAAACAAGACAGAAAGTCATTTTTTTGCAGTGTACGGTTGTTAAAAATACGTCACAGGCTGAAAGCAAATCGTACACATACGAAGTTGGTTGTAGAATTAATACAAATTCTTAAATTAAGATGCTTTTTCATGATGAGCAAAACGACCCAAGAAAATTAAGTCTAGTTTTTAGACCAAAACTATCAAATTTAAGTGATTTGTGCATAAAACAAGCAAAAAAAATCTTGAAATTTTTTCTTAAACACTAAATTCAAGAAAACGTTTTTTACTTATCCTATTGGCAGATTTTTTTTGCTTGTTTTAAGCACAAAATCACTTGAATTTGATATTTTTGGTATAAAAACTAGACTTATTTTCTTGGGCCGTTTTGCTCATCAAGAGGAAGCGTCTTGGTTTGGGAATTTTTAGATATTTTTACTGAAAACAAGACAAAAATGCTAAGAATGTTTTTTTTTCTTGAAAATAATTATTTTTGCAGTGATTGTGTTGGTTTTTATGGTATGTTTGTCTTTTTTTTGTAGAGATTGCGTGTATCTGTGCCTGTTAAACAGTGGAACCAGTTTTGTGGCTGGCTTTGCCATCTTTTCAGTTTTGGGTTTTATGGCGTTCGAACAGGGGGTTGATATTTCAACGGTGGCAGAGTCAGGTAACTCAAACTTAACAGCAGCTCCCACGTCACATGCATGGGCACTCTTACATTCGTTTGCTCATGATTTCCATACACTTTAAACCCCTACCAATTCCTCTTGTTTTGCCAGGTCCTGGTCTGGCCTTCATCGCATACCCGAGAGCTGTAGCGATGATGCCCGTGCCTCAGCTGTGGTCTGTATGTTTCTTCCTCATGATTATTCTGCTGGGGCTTGACAGCGAGGTGAGAGCTGGTCTCATGATATGTGTGTGATGATATCTTTAGCTTTGGCAGTACATTCATTTCTCTCTTTCAGTTTGTAGGTCTGGAGGCTCTCATGACAGCCATATCGGACATGTATCCAACATTCTTCCTTCAAGGACACCGTCGGAAACTCTTTCTTCTCCTCATTTGTGTGTGCAGCTTCCTCATTGGCCTTTTAATGGTGACAGAGGTACTCTTGATTTATTATTGCATCTTTATTTATTCTTAAAATATGTGACACTGGACCACAAAACCAGTCTTAAGTAGCACAGGTATATTTGTAGCAATATCCAACAATACATTGTGTAGGTCAAAATTATCCAGTTTTCATTTATGCCCAAATCATATGCCCAAAGATATTATGTAAAGATCATGATCCATTAAAAAGATATTGAGGTAATTTCCGATTCCTACCATTAATATATAAAAACTTTATTTTTGTGAGTGGATGCAATTGCTAAGGACATTTGGACAACTTTAAAGGTGATTTTTTTCAATATTTAGATTTTTAGCACCCTCAGATTCCAGAAGTTCAAATACTTGTCTCTTGGCCAAATATTTTCCAATCCTAACAAACCATACATCAATGGAAAGCTAATGTATCCAAATTTCCAATGATGTATTAGTCTCAATTTTCAAAAAATTGATCCAGGGTCCTGTGTTATATTGTTACAACAAATGTGTATTATGTTAAAAGATATCGTTCGGATTTCTTATAATAATATAATATGTACATACATATGTATGGGTAGGTGATGCATAAATAACAGGAACTTGAAGATTTTGGGTTAAAATGAATGTATAAGAAATGTTTTAAGTGTATACCATTTAAATGTGTCACAATTTTAAATCTCCTTTCGTGTAACAAGATTTTAGTTTAGGATGTCAAATCACATGACATGATCCCAAAAGTATTTAAAATCTACCCATGTATGTATTAAAAACCATTTTTTCTGTTCTATAGGGTGGCCTGTATATCTTCCAGTTATTTGATTATTATGCCTGTAGTGGAATGACACTCCTGCTATTTGCTATTGCACAGTCAATATGTATTGGCTGGTTTTATGGTAAGTGGGTCAATGACATGACGTTAATTATTTTGTGTCGTATGGTTCAATTAAATTTGACAAGGTTAAAATTTCAAAATGGTTTTATTTCATTTTAAAAGAATATTTGGGGGATAATTGCAAAATGTCAATGTGGTATAACCGGTTTGTGTCAATTGGTGTAACTAGTTTTTTTTAAATATAAATATATTCATAAAAAATGTGGAATAAAATATAATCATCTAGTTTAGTGTAATATAATATATCTTTTTTTACATACATTTTAACATAATTTGTCAAAGATTATTTAGAGAACAGAGCTGTTTTCAGCTTTTGTCAGGACAAGTATTTCAAAAACGCATACAATTTTTATTTACATAAAATTATATTTTAAAATTATTTTTTATTATTACCTTTGCATGCAATTAAGGTGGATAATAACACATTTAATATTTCTCATTCTTTGGCACAACTGGCGGTTACACCATTTTACATTTTCAGGTCCATTCAGTCTTAACTTTCATAAAAATTGTGCAAATGTAATTTTTTATTGCATAAAATTAACATAAATACACTATGGGCCCTATTTTAACGATCTGAAACGCAAGTGTGAAGCGCAAAGCGCAAGTGACTTTGTGGGTGGATCCTTGGCGCTGTTGTTATTTTCCCAGCGGGAGAAATAACTCTTGCGCCATGCGCAAATCAATAAGGGGTTGGTCTGAAGTAGGTTCATTATTCATAGGTGTGGTTTGGGCGTAACGTCAAATAAACCAATCAGAACGTCATCCAACATTACCTTTAAACGCAAGTGCGCAAGTTCCATGGCGGGTTGCTATTATTATGATGGATTTACCAGGCGCACGCCAGGAGACAGACGTTCTTGTAAGAGCAGTCAAAGACAGAGAAGTTGTTTTGTATGGGGATGGGAGAAACCCGCCCAAACCAGCGTCGGTTAAACAGGCGTGGGAGGAAATAGCCACAATTGTCTCATCAGCTGGCATCCCCATCGTTGTGCCAAGCACTACAATGATGTCAGGAGACGGGGGAATCCCAAGCTTGCCAGCATAAATCGGGCATGCCGTGTAACGGGAGGTGGATCTGCCTCTTCACATGACCTGACGGCAGCAGAGGACATCGCTGCGTACACCCTCACCGCTGAAAGTGTTGAAGGGTTTGGGGGCTTTGAAATCGGACCCAAGAAACGCAAGCAGTCCAACCCCAAAGTACACTTACAAATCAAGTTCACATACATAAGGTTTCTTATGAAACATTTTAATTATTATTTACATAAAATAAACGTAATACAGCCACACAACAAACTTATGAAAATATTTGTTATTTGCATGATAATTTTTTAACGCAGCCACACAATAAATGCTCACCACAATGATTTCCCTTATCTCATGTGTTAATATTTTTTATTGTAACAATTTATGATTTACAAAAATAACTGTTGCATCTGTGTAGATTAGATAAGCAAAGTGTGTGTGCGTTGTGCACACTATACATTATGGTCAAGCATGCGCCCTTAAAATAGCATAATGAACCACGCGCAACGCGCCACTGACTTTAGACTAGTTTTTTTTGGTCAGTGGCGCAATTGTTTTTTGAAACTGCAAAATAGCATCAGGGATGGTTTGCACCAGAACACGCCTCCTTTTTTGCACTGAACCGCCCAGGGAGCCCAAGTTCATTCCCTAGTTTGCCGACATGCATCTGTGGAGGGAAAAACCGGCTGTGCGCCGGTGCAAAATACAAATGATACATGCGTCACTGACAAATCAATTGCGCTGGGTGCAAGATAGGGCCCTATGTGCGTTTAAATAAACCTGATGCGTGTTTTTAAAACAAGTTTCTTAAAAAGATTTTTGAATTTCTCATCTTCCCAAACTGTTTTTGTCACTGACCCAAGTAACACATAAAACACCCCCATTCATGGTTTGTAGGATATACTGCATAATATATTTTACCCTACCTTTGAAAATCCAGATAAAGTTTTTTTTCTGTTTTGTACATAAAATCATATGTTTACATATTTTAATGAACATTCTGTGAAAATACAACCTTGATGTATTTAATATTGGCTGACTAAGGTCAAACTTTGTTGCTCCTAATCTTAACATACTGTAAGATAAGACTTTAGCCTTAATTTCACATATAGCATCACTTATATAGGTTACATGCATGTAGCAGATGCGATTCAAACTGAAATTCTAGACTATACAGTTATAGACCTACTATTAGTAGCACTCCGATGCTTTACGCAGCTTGTTCACAAGGACAAAATGGTGTGGGAAATTTCAGGGTCACCCTTATTTAGGTTTAATCTTGTGACCTATAAGCCTAGCTTCTCACCACCATATTGACATGTTGTGTACAGTAAAGTTAAATCACGTAATGAATAATACAAACAACTGGGCACAAAACTTTCAATAATTTACAGGAGTGTTATCTCAACTAGTAGATTGGTTTCAGAATAATAATTTACCATCACTTTGGTTAACGGCATGCCAAATGCATTCAAGTGTAAAGTGAGTATAAAGGTAATGTACATGGTTAGTTTTATGTATTATCATGTAAACAATTCTGCATTTTTCAATTTTTTATAGGCGCTGATCGTCTGTATGAAAACATTGTAGACATGATTGGTTATCGTCCTTTGTCTCTCATGAAATACTGCTGGAAGTACATCACTCCTATTGTGTGTATAGTAAGTAAAGTTTTTCCTCTCTAACTCTCAGCATCTCCCGAGCTTACCGTAAAGGGAAATTAAACCTTATCAGTTTCAAGGTCATGCGTAGTTTAGAAGTACTGTAAGCAACGTTAGGTATTCTGGAACTTTGCCAAGACATTTCTTAAAGTCTTGATTATAAAATCTAAAAATTTGACCATTTGCATATTTATGGCTGTCACAAAAGCATGTGGGATATTTGTCAGGTATTGGGGATATTTTTTTGCATAAATCTATTTTAGCACCTTTATTATTTCACATATTCTAATAATGGTATTTCATCTTTTTAGAATTAAGAATTAAACTTTTTTTATAATGTTAAATCCCTGTGTATCTTTGGCATGAATTCAAAGATTGTATTTTCTCCTCTAGGCCACATTCATTTTCTCTTTGGTTAAGTTCACTCCTTTAAAGTTTAACAACTCATTTGAATACCCATGGTGGGGCTACGCTGTCGGCTTGTGGTTCACCCTATCCTCAACCTTGCTGATTCCCTTATGGATGATCTATGTTATTGTCATTACTCCTGGTACACTGAAACAGGTAATCCCGTAAGAAAAATCGTAGATGAAATCTCTCAAATATCTCAGCAATGACGTTACATGGAAACAAGTTGAAATTTTTGCTGGAAAGGATTCGGTGTCCCAAATATTTCTTCTGAGTAAAAGCAACAGAAATCTTGCATTGTTTCCACTAGAGGTTGAAAATAGATCCCAACAATCTCACAAAATGTGCTCAGAAAATAATTAAGTAAATTTTATTGAATATATATATATATATATATTATGTGTATATATTATGTGTATATATTTGTGTATATATGTGTGTATATATATATATATATATATATATATATAGATATATACATACATACATACATACATACATACACACACACACACACACACACACACACACACACACACACACACACACACACACACACACACACACACACACACACACACACACACACACACACACACACACACACACACACACACACACACACACACACACACACACACACACACACACACACACACACACACACACACACACACACACACACACACACACACACACACACACACACACACACACACACACACACACACACACACACACACACACACACACACACACACACACACACACACACACACACACACACACACACACACACACATATATATTATGTGTATATATGTGTGTGTATATATATATATACATACATACACACACACACACACACACACACACACACACACACACACACACATATACATGGGTCAAAGACGAGACGTCACCATTTTGGTGTCCGCATCAAATATAATTTACAAAAGTGATTTTACATACAAAAAACACCTATAAAATGAAAGTAAAATGTCTACTTTTATGTTTCAAATAACTTTTGTGAAAATACAATGACGAAATATGAGTTTAATAATGATCCAAAGTGTAAAATCGTCATTCAGCGTAATGGTCCGGACTATGATTTTACTAATAGATTTTTAAATAAACGTATAAAATACCATGTTAAAAAAATTTTTTCTTCCTTGGCATGTTCACATAAGTGTTGGCTGTTTTATATTAATAGGACTATGTGTTATTTTTTTCGTTAAATATTGAAACAACTAGGGGACTTTTGTCCCGAATATGCAGTTTGTCAGAGGTCATTCAGTGTAACGGGATCAGGAAACCATTTTGAAATTAAATAAACAAACAATATTCATCAAGCAGTCTGTGACATCATCAAAAGACCCCCTGAAGACCATGTGGTGATTCAGCAAGGTAAGTTCATTGCTCTTAAATATTTGATAATTTCACCTTTTCATAGTGTGGTATCTTGAGTTACAAAAACGACTGTCATTCAGTGAAATGCAAAAAAACACTTTTATTGTTAGATTTTTTGAAAAATAAGATGATGTTGTTAATAATGATGATAAACCTTTCTGGTCAAGTTCACTGTTTGATATAGGTATCTAGTTGTTAACTTTTAATATTAGCTTAAGTAAAAGTTTCGTCATTCAGGGTAATGTTTTGTCATTCGGTGTAATGCAAATTGTATGTTACACCACAGTGTCATCCATTACACTGAATGATAGTGTCACTGTTTAGATAACATTTTTAGCATTTTATTTCTATTTCAGATAAATGAGGGATGTTTAGCACAAAAAATATATCAAACTTTATCAATATTAATGTTTTAATGTATTTTTGTCGTTTTGGTACTGATTTCTTTTAGATGCCCACAAACAAAGAGAAAGTTTCTAGGCACTGGCAGAAAGTTAATGCAGACCCAGTAGCTAGGGCAATGCATTTAGCAAGGAGACGAGAAAGGTATTGAGGAGTGCAATGTAAAAATAATAGGGCTGGGTTTAAAAAGATAGATTTCTCGATTTTAATCAGTTCTAATTTTGAAGAAACAATAGTGATTTGTAAATCCCAATAATCAATCTTTCAGTCTATGCTGTTTTCAGATGATGTTAATCAATATCAAATTGATTTGAAATTGAATCAAATCGTAAAATTTGTGTCCAAGCCTTGCCCTACAGAATAATAGTTTACTGCTGTTTTTAGATAGAGACTCCACCCTATACCACAAGTTAAAGGGATAGTTCACCCAAAAATGAAAATTTGGTCATTATTCACTCACTCTCATGTTGGTAAAAACCTGAATGATTTTTTTTGTTCTGATAAACACAAAGGAAGATATTTTGAGTAATGTTTGTAACCAAACCGTTCGTGGACCCCATTTACTTCCATAGTATTATTTTTAGTATCATAGTATGGGGTCCACAAAAGGTTTGGTTACAAACATTTCTCAAAATATCTTCCTTCCATTTATGCGGGTTTGAAACAACACGAGAGTGAGTAAATGATGACAGAATTTTCATTTTTGGGTGAACTATCCCTTTAAGAGAGGCCACTGAGGGGATTCTCCGCCCATAATACAAATCCTGATAACATGTCATTTATGTTGCCAAACAGAAAGTATTTTTAATTAATAACACGTTTTATATAGATCTGTGTCAATAATTTTATGTCAATAATTACATGGAATCTGTATTTCAGCAACCAGAGAAGAAAGCAAGCTGCCTTGGCTGCAAATCCTGATCACCTGTCAATCAGGAATTTATCAGATGCTGCAGCTGAGAAGAAGCGAAAGCAATGGTGAGAAAATCAAAGAAAACACAGGGCAGAAGCTAAACGTATAAGGGCAGTTCTGGATCTTATTATACAGTATTACCACCTGTTCAGTTAATTTTTACGACTATGATATGCATTATGGAATAAAAATGATTATTAATTTCAGCATCTACTTCTGTGATTTGTTAAGGAATAAAATGATACAGAATAATATTCAAAACATTGCAATAATGGAAACAATGACACTATTTTTGTCAAAAATGTCATTCAGTGTAACAAACCATGGTCATTCGGTGTAACACATATATTTATGTAGAAATGAAACAATATACTTATTCTGAGCTGTACTTATTAAAATATGTATAATAATGTGTGATCCTTCAAAAATTTTATTTGATTTGAATTGATTTTCACTTCCTTACAAAAACTTCTTGCTGACAAATGGGTAAAACCTAATGGTTTAAAGGATATTGGCGAAGTAAAATGCTTTAAAATGACAAATAGTTAGTATTTGATGTCTGCACTGTGATCTATAAATAGAGTCTTGTAATGTGTCATCAAATAATAGTTTTTCTAAAAATGTCTGATAATATTTTTTTGCATAAAAATATTGTTACACTGAATGACATTTTAGTTGGTGTCTTCTGTACAATTCCAGTAAAAATGTATGGTAGTAATTATTTTTTGCTCAGAAAAACATATAGTTAAACAGGACATATTCTAATGTATGTGAAAAAGACTAAATTTAAAGCTCTTTTACACTTTTAATTTTTTTATGCTTTAAACCCCCTTTTCGTCTTTGACCCACATACATATATACATATATATACATATATATATACATTTTTAATATTTTGAGCTATAAATCTTTCATGTGGTATAACATGATTTAGAATTACAGAAAACTATTTTAAACTTAAACGATGTATAACAAAGCACACAGTGACCCATTTTCCTTGAGGTACTTTTTGTACAAATTTTGCTGCCACTCTTTTCATCTTTTAAAAGCTTTCTACGCTTTACCTTTTTCAGAGAATGAAAACCCTCTGCACTCCATCCAATGACCTGCTTTTGATATCAGAAAGACAAAAGGAAAGCCTATGACCTCAACATGAAGTACAACATGTTCATTAAGTCCTGATAGAGACACATTACAAAAAGCATCCTTTGACTGTAACAGGACAACTGTAGATATGGTCAGTGCCTTTTAAGATACACGTTCACGTGGGATTCCAAGAAGGCAACACAATCTGTTAACTACTGACTATACTTTATAAACAGTATTTACTGTAATATACTGAGGTGGGGATTCACTAATAATTAATTGTGCCTACTGATAGTTCGGTTTATTTGCACATTTTAACAGCTGATATGCTAAAAGAATTTTAAATCTGGAAAAGACACAAACACATCCAAAAATCTGTGCTAAAAGTTGTTGGCATGGTTTCCTAGTTGAAGGCTGTGAAAAATTGGACCTCTACAGACAAATGTGTCTACCTTGGGACCCTAGAGCTATTCTATTGGCTTTGACCATTGACAATTGGTTTTGGCTGGAAACCTTTAGTGTGAATTCTGTATGAATATGCCAACTACATAAATACGACTAATAATGTCGATAAAAAATCTTTATTCGTTCCCCACTTTCGACAGATTTTGTCTTTAAAAATCATTGAAACTTTGCATTGCACTTCTCATATTATTGCCTCTCTAAGATCAATCGCATTATAAGTTGCTTTGAATAAAAGCATCTGCTAAATGTAAGTTATTTTATGTTAAATATAACTGAAGCTATGCGTTGTAAAATTAAATATAGCCTGTTATTTTTTATTTTGTTAGCTTATGTTTTAAAGTCAACCATTATTTAGGCTAGTTTATCATATACTGTACACTTAAGCAAATCCCTTCACACTTACAGCATTACCTAATGCAGGAGTCCTAAGGTGGACAAATTTGACTGGTCCTAGTACGGGGTCATGGAGGACACCATTACCACAACCTATACATCATCAATTTAGCACTGCAACTTGAATTGCCACTTAAGAAAAATGAAAGTCTGATTATATGCATTGTTCTACATTGTAATTTATTCTTTAATGATCGCTTGAAAATGTACAAAAATATTTATTTAAACAATCACTTGCATTTAATGGGGATAACTGCAGATAACACTGGGTTTTGCAAATAAGACTCAACTTTAGTGATAAGTTAAAAATATAGTGACCCTTATTTACAAAGGAAAAATCAAAATTGTGCTACAAAGTAATTTATTACTATATATGAGAATTAGTTCATCTGTTTAAATACTTAAAACACAATTTTTTAGTTTTTGAGCTAAAATATCACATGCCTTGGTTTTTAGTTATCAGAACACTAAAAGTAGCACATTATAAAAGTTATCAAATACAAAATATAGAAGCACAATATCTATAGAACTGTATCTAAAGACATCTGTTGTCCTTAACTTTTACAGCGTCATGAACTCTCTGTATTATAAACAGCTGTACGAAATAAGATAGCAGTGGGCACAGCTGATACTAAAAAACATCACAATATTAAGAAAAGGGACCAGTGACATTTTGCATGGACCAGTGTTCATTAACTGAAAGTAAAACATATTATCAAAACCTTTCTTATCATATACTAACTGTAGACAGTCTGCAGGAAATGGTTAAAGCAAAATGATAAGTACAAGGTACGCTCTGTTAATTTAATCAAGTCGAGAAACTTATTTGTATAGCATTTTTTTACAATAAGCATTATTTTGAAGCAGCTTTACAGAAAATCATATTACATAATCATAAGCATAATTCAAATCAATGTTCCCAAACAAGGAACATTAAAAGTTTTAAAAAATATTCAAGATTGTTTTGTCAGTCAACCTTTGCTCTGCTGTGCCTAAGGCAATTACATGTGTTTAAGCAATGTTGATTGTGTTGTGTTTTAATGTTACAAATGTTATAAAATCACAGAACTGTTAAATAGAATTATATTTTGGTCCTTAAATTGTCTTAAATGTACAGATTGTTTATTTTTTTAGTAAGGGAATATTTGTAGGGTATTTAAACTTAAATGTACATAGTTACATAAAATGAACTGATTCACTAGAAAGGGAAATGTTTGACAATGTGCCATGAAATTTTAATAAACACTTTTCAAATTAACAACCAAATGACTGAACTGTTTGCTGAATGCTGCCTTATGACTGATGGCAGCTTGTTTAAGCATCCATAGCAGATGTTGGGTCAGGTCAAATTATAAAACATAATACTTGAATTTGTAGGAGAATGATGTGGCTTGGATTGTCATCAGATTTAATGCCAGTTAAATTAAATTTTTATTAAAGGCAGGGTGCATGATTTTTGAAAAACACTTTGGAAAAGGGAGTCAGGCTGAGTACCAAAACACTTGTAGCCAATCAGCAGTAAGGGGCATGTCTACTAACAGACATCGTTGCCTGAGTTTGCATATGTGAGGGTGGGTCTATCAAAAGAAGGTCCAGATTCTATTGGGGTGGGGGCGTGTTTGTTTATGTGATTTCAAATTGGCTTTCAGAGATCATGAACCCCGCCTTAAGTTGTATTAATGTGCTGAGCAATTCCAAATGTCAACCTTCCCATGAAAATATAGTTTTTACCAGGTTTTTAACCATACTGATATCTCAGATGACGATATTTGGTGGCTTAAATACCAACGTGAGGTTTTTCAAATTGTGTTTCATATTTAGGTAAGTGTAGTTTTTAGAATTGTCATGTCCATAAAAATGTCACATTCATAACGATGTTTCTTCTTCCATAAATGTGCACACACAAAATTAAAAAAATATATTTTTCTAGTTGTTCATTCCCAATTATTTTTGGGTATTATATAGTTTCTGGTTTGTGCATTTTAATTTACAAAATTCTTACGGAGTGTGTTGTTTCCCAAAAACTTCCTTATTTGTCAAATCCATATATCACATGTTTAATTCTCTTATCTAAAATACAAAACATGAGCGTAGACTGAAATGAGTTAATGTCTGGACTCTTTCATCGGTGGTTTAGGAAATATAAGCAGATATTGGCCAATATATTTGTAATAAATACATTCAAAGAGTTATATTTACATTAATAATTAAAGCAGAGCAATGTAAATACAATGTTATTTGTGTGTGGTGTGTGTGTGTGTGTGTGTGTGTGTGTGTGTGTGTGTGTGTGTGTGTGTGTACAGTACTCTGTTTAATACCACTAGATGTGTTGTTTTTGCAATTGTATAGTGATCATATATAATTATTTAATTATTTCTCAGTCTCTTTATTAGAATGCATACAGAAAATAAATGAAATGTGTATGTAGTATTAAAAACAATATAAAAGTATAAGCTGAAGTGTCAAGTTTTTAGGGTAAACTCCCCTTCCACTTGAGCAATAGCAGGCAGCTGCAGGATCTCTTGAAACCTAAATTAAATTAAATCCTAATTTCTCATTTTAATCGAATGACTTCAGGATTTCAGTCTCCTCAAAAAAGCTCAAGATGTGTTTTGTCCCAAGAAAGGTCACACTAAATACTGACTGATGTCTGAAGAAGACATTTAGTTCTGAAAATTGTTTCGTTTTGTTTTAATTTTCTGTTTGGTTTGTATCTTATAAAAAGAGTGAAAAATAAATATGGATGGACAACAAATATTGCTAAAACAACAAAGCTGGTGGTGGTGGCCTAAAACTGTGTGTCTGTGTGTGCGTGTGTGTGTTTGTGTGTAATTTAATAAAATTCTGTATCTGAAATACTGTGAAAATTTGTAATCAAGACTATATAACATGCTTACAATGACACATTTTTCTAGGGTACAGCATATTTATACTGTCCAGTTATTTTAAGAGGTGCCCATTCTACTAAAACATTCCTGCCATGTATGTAATAATTTTAAATGGTACAATATTACACATTAATTGAAAATGATAACAAAAGTTTGAACAGTCTGTTCTCTTTTTATTGACAGGCCAGCTGTAATGCATCAAACTGTAAACACAAAATTGTTAACAAACCATTTATTATTATTATTATTATTATTTAATCTATCTGAAACATGGGGAACAAAGTGGAAAAAAACATGCGAACTGCACTAGTTAGTATTTAAAGGAATAAACAAGTGGGTTTCAAGAGGACAGTTATTCGAAATATTCCTTTCTTTTCAAAAGATTTATCTAAAAAGCGTCCGAGCCCCAAAGCTTCAAAGTGTTAACGGAACTTAATTCAAAAAATATTGGCAATGAACTTCAGTCAAAGATTCCAGGTTTAAACTAACCCGTTGAAATATATTCCCGAATCTAGGATGTTCCCAGAATGCAGTCAAGAAGCATGCAGAAGTCTCAAAAGTATCAAAAATGTGGATGTAGGCTTGTTGCAACTCTAAACCCTTCGGCTGGGAGAGCAGCAAAGTAGGTTTTTTCGGTGGGAAGATTGCACTTCTAGGTCCAGCTATCCGTATCTAGTATATTATCATATCATACACACCTATACAAATACTATACAAAAAACATCAAGTCTCCAGTAGACGCCTCGCCGCTGCAAATGTAATCCCCTAATCTGATTATGCACGCCAATGCGGTTAAACTGAATACCATACAGTACAAGTCAAGGTACGACGTTGTATTCAAGTCTATAATGAAGTATATCAAACCGTATGATATCACATAAATGCAACTGATGAATGCCTTTTTAGGGCTGAGGCATGCACCACTGCGGTTTACAGATGGTCACAGACTTGTGCGCTTTGGATGTTTATGTTGATTTTTTTTGTAGGAATGTCATTTCAGCTTGTAGCTCTTCAGTGCCCATAAACCTTAGTTAGAATCTTCTCCAACATCTGTTGTTTCAGTCTTAGGATATTGAGGTCATAGGTCATCAAAGTGCATAGGGGTACATCAACGCCCCTATACGTCACCTCTCTTGTGGCTTCAGCGAGGAAGTCCCAGCCTAACCCCATCAATGGGGTCTCCTGGATCGCATCTGAAACCTTAGGAGCCATTTTCAATCAAATGTGGTCTCTTTAGGCTCGGCTTATTTTGATCTGAATGTACACTGTCTTCCTTCTTCCTTTTTAATGTGACCACCTAGAAGCAAAGACAAACAGCTCATTAGACATTTTTTAACTTTTACCCTTAAGGTTTAAGGCTAATGGGACGTTCACATTATAACGATAATTATGATTATAGTTTTGAAATTCGTTTTATATTAAAGAGAATAGCGGAGTTCACGCCACACCTATAACGATAAATATACAATGAACGATATCGTTAGGATCACTTTCCGAGTGATTTTTCCCACCTGAAGAACGATAAACAATTGACAGCCAATCAAATCTACTTGAACTTAAAGTGCACGCGCACTTAAATACCAGTGGAGACGCCTGATCCATAACATAAAATTACCTCAGTTATCCAACGCTGATGCAGTTGCTGCGAAATTCACTAAGTAGCCTAATGCTTTTTCCTCCCACACGGACTTCGCCAAAGGTAAGATATTATAACGTAAACTAACGTTACTAGATTCACTGTTTAGTTACGTGAAACGCAGCATGCTAGTATGTTGAAGACATCTGCTGCTGGTTAACCGCTGAGTAAATGCAACAAGAACAGCATATTCAGTGACATGAAAACTTTTGCAACTGTTTACATTACAAGAAATATCCTATATTACCGTAGTTAATTCCATTAAAGGGAAGTGATTTGCCAGAGTGCCGCGCGCGCGAGCGAATTAGCATAAAGTTATCGTTATGTGGACGCTAATATATTTATCGTTGGTTAACGTTATAGTTATTATCGTTATAATGTAAACGGCCCTTTTATCCTAAATTAAGACACATGTTTGAGGTGTCTCAACTGAAAATAACTTGCACTAACAGATCTTAAAATATGCCAGTGCCATATTGAATTGTGTATACAGATGCACACCAGTAATGTCTAAGGCATGTTTATAAAAGATGCTCAAACATCTTAAAGGAACACGCCGACTTTTTGGGACTTTAGCTTATTCACTGTGTCCCCCAGAGTTAGATAAGTCCATGCATACCCTTTTCTTCATCGTGCATCCCGTAACGCTGTATGATGCACCCACCGTTAGCATAGCTTAGCACAAAAACTGGAAGTAAATGGCTCCAGCTAGCATGGCTGCTCCCAATAAGTGACAAAATAATTACATTTCGAATAACTAGATTTCGACCAGCCTTATGAATCGGATGGTATTTGGCACGAGCCAATGGTGGTGCCTGATTGGCCGTTTATCATTAAATATTTATTATCTCATTTCCTGTCATTCAATTGTTTGTTATCATCAATCAAAAGTTTGGACACACTTGTTAATTCTTCATTAATTATTGCTCATTATATTTTTGTATGAAGTGTTATATGAAATAACATAATAAGAATAGGCTATAATACAATAAATAATCGAATTTGAGATGTGGTGTTCAAAGAGTTCCCATATATAATTTCATATGATGTAAAAAGTCATACATAGTTCCCACAAAACTAAAAAATCTCATGTTTTATTTACTCTCATGCCAATCTTTCTTCTGCGTAATAGAAAAGAAGATATTTTGCAAAATTCCTCAATGGTTTTGTTTCCACACAATGAAAGTCAACAGTTTTCAATGTTTATCTGGTTACCATTGTTCTTCAAATATCTTCTTGTGTGTTTTGCAGATTTTTTAAATATCGGTTTTGAATGACATGAGGATTAATTTTCAGTTTTTGGGTAAACTATCCCTTAAATTAAACATAAAAAGCACAATTATTAATCTGACTAATATGTCAAAATGTCAATAAGCTTCGCCACAAGCCCCTCCGAATTTGGTTTGCTTTGTCGAGAACAACCAAGGGCACTGTTCCCTCCAGTAAAGAATTCAGTTGGATTAAGTATTTCCCAATACCACATTTCTGAAATACCATTGTCAAGAATTTGTCAGGAATAAAACTTTCCCATCTGGCCATTGTGATCATTGGCATACCTTGGCATCGTGTTCTGCAAACCTCTGGAACATGTTTGCATAGATCTTCTTATCACGCTCGTGATGCTCACGAATCTTGCGCCGGCAAATGGCGATCTGGCTTCGGGCGGCATGATTGAAGGAGTTGACTTGCAAAACCCGCCTGAAGTCCATGAGGGCCATGCTGTACTCGTTCCGCAAAAGGCGTGCTTCACCTCGCCGATATAGAGCTTTCTCATTATCTGAGTCCAGCTCCATCACCTAGAAACCAAAAAAAGTGTGACAAAAGTTAAAATTAAATCAAATAAGCACCTCTTAAAGCTTATTGCTAACGGTTATTCAAAAGCAAAATGTAACTAAAAAAAAGTATTGTTCTGTCAAGCAATGCAACAATTGACTTTAAATGCAGCTCAGCCAATCACAACAAAAGACCAGAACTCTTCGTTTTCTAATTTAATGTAGCAGGTCTGTGTATTTTTTCAGACACTACCTTGTTGCAGTTTTCCACGGTCTGAGAGTACTCGTGCAAACGCAGGTAGCACAGTGCGAGATTCAGATGGGCCACTAACAGAAGAGATTGGATGACTTGTTGCTGCTCCTCCTTTGTCCCACACTCCATCTCTAACCAGTTTACAATCTGTTGGTACTGAATTACAGCATGGTTGTACCGTCCAGCCTTGAATAAACGTTATTAAAAAAAAAAAACACTGTCAATCAAACAACTCCTGCTATCAAAACATCACTGTATAAAACATAAGACAATATCTATAACACACACTGATGCCGTAAAGGGATTGTTCATCCCCAAATGTCCGTGAACATTACAAACCTTGAAATACTGTGTCCCTTTTTGTTTGACCAAATCGGCACGTTCAAGTTTTTCCTTAAGGTCCATTTCCCAGGAATCTTTGGCCTGGGAAAACAAAAGAAACGGTGTAAACTTGCGTTCAAGCAAATATGTAATAAATATTGGTTGACCACTAGAGGGGGCACTTGATCTGTATTTTGGGATTTTCAGCTACTTTTTCGAGGTATTTCTTGAAAAGATGAACAATTTTTAGCTTGTATGATCTCTTTTGTAATTGTAATAAAAAACAGTAATAAAATTTTTAGAGGGACAAATGTGACCCTGGACCACAAAATCAGTCAAGCTAAATAATAAATTAATATTTATTGATGGATAGGGCAGTATTTGGCAGAGATATAAATATTTAAATACATTTTTAATATAGTTACAGTAGAAATGTACAAAATATAACATTTTTGGAATGATTATTTTGACCCATACAATGTATTGTTGGCTATTGCTGAAAATATACCCCTGCGACTTATGGTCCAGGGTCATATATTCAGTGGAGCCAAAGGTCAAGTTGTGGCAAGTTTTTTTCCGTCATTTTTCTAATTTAATATTTTTTATTATATTTCCTTATAATTCCCTCTTTTGCTTTAAGAACAGCATGGACTTGCCAATTTTGTGCACAACCTGATGATCCATTTCATGTCAGATATTTCGGCAGAAATTGAGAATGTTCCAAAGAGCATCGTGTGAGATCCAATAGGAGCACAGAAATATGATCTTTTGTATGAATGAGTTTACTTATATTTGATTACTGACCCCCAAAACGTACAAAATCGTAGAATTTGAATGAATTTAAAATATAAATGGAAACTGACCTTTTCAAAGTCTTTAAGTGTGACTTCATATAGCAGTTCTGCATTTGATCCAATGTTATATTCTTTCTTGCCCTCTTTGCCATAACCGTACCTGCAATTAAAACCGACTGGGTAAGACTGTAAAAATATTGAGCATGCAAATACCTCTTTTTATGGACTGATTTTGTATATTTAAAGGTGGGGTGCATGATTTTTGGAAAACACTTTGGAAAAGGGAGTCGGGCCGAGTACACAAACAGAAAATACAGGAAATATGTACAGAAAAAAAATACTTTTTTAGGACTAAATGTCTTCTTTAGGCATCCGTCGGTGTTTAGTGTGACCTCTTTTGGCACGAAACACATTTTGAGCGTTTTGAGAAGAATGAAGTAAAAAAGACAATTTTCTTTAAAATTAGAAATTAGGATTGAATTTTATTTAGGTTTAAGAGATCCTGCACTTTCCTGCTATTGCTCAAATTTAAGGGGAGTTTACCCTAAAAACTTTAGGTTTACATTTTTATACAGTTTTTAATACTATATACACATTTCCTGTATTTTCTGGAAGTATTCTATTAAAGATACTGAGAAACAATTATATATGGTCACTTTAACGTTGTAAAAACAACCAATCTAATTTTGGCATGGTGGCCTAAGACTTTTGCACCGTATCAGTGCCATTGTTTTTTGTAAGGTATGTTTATAAAAAGTACTTAAATTTCCTAATATAACTAAAGGCCTAGTCCCGGATTAATCTAAACCCTGTCTGGGAAACCGCCCATTCAACATGTATTTCCTTGATAGTTTCAAGTCTAATCTTTTTTAACGCATATGGTAAGATCAGTTAACCAAAATTAAATTTTTTTACTGTAGATATTTTACATAATTTCAGTTAAACTACTAATATGTTTACTTACTTGGGTATTAGGTATAACAGACAGCATTCCCCCTTTTGCATTTTCTCCATGGCCCTGTCCACTCCCAGGGGTACACCCACGTCCTCTGATTCACCCACCACAAATGTGACATCACGGGAATCAAACAAACAGCCTCCGCACCAACCCTTCAAGTGTACTGAAGGTCAAAAATTAAACCAGATGTTAATTCACTTTTTAACCAAAAGACCAGTGAAATCCGAATTCTGACTTACCGTGGACTGTGGCCCCTTCATTTGGATTGTAATAGCCTTCACCTTTGACCTTTATCCTCCTAACGATTCCGCCATCGTCTGTTAGCTCCTCCCCCTTGAAGCTCAGTAGCTCGATCTAATTGTGAAACATTTGCACTTTTAGGCATTATATACACCACCGCAGGGCATTTAAATTCCATTCCTAGAGAGGTACCACCCCGCCGAGTTTAGTTCCACCCGTGCTTTTGCACACCTGTAACCCTCAAGATTAGCCGGTTCAAGCGTGTTTGATTTAAGGGTGCAGCTAACCTCTGCAGGAAGTCACTCTACAGCTACAGAAACAACATTTTGTAATGGTTTATAGATGTACACGTTTATTAAATCGCTTGTCAAACCTACCTCAAACAGGAGAGTTGCATTAGGAGGAACTTTAGGGGGGCTACCAGCTGAACCATACGCATATTCGGGTTTACAAAGCAGTACGCACATCTCTCCTTTCTGCATGGAACATACGCCAATGTCCAACGCCTTGATTACCTGACCTGTGTGAATTCAACAAACATAAATTCATAAGAAATCTATGCCTAAGCATGATTATACCATCATAAGGTTTTCCTTTTGTATTATTTGTATTCAATTTGCATTCATTAATATCCTCCACCATCACAGTACATAAAAATGTCTTCTTGAGAACAAAACAAATAACAGGAAAGGAACCTCCTATCTAATCAACAGCAGATAGGGTGTATTTTGACTTTTAAACCTGTTATTAAATGCCAACCATACACATCATTACACAAGTATGTCAGTCATTGTCTGGGAAAATGTTTGTTACCGATCCTTAAATGATGAATGGGAGTTACATGTATTAGACAATTCAGGTAAAAACATGTCAGTGTTTAGGATTAACTAATATAAAAAATATAATAGCATGCATGATTCTTGTTCATAATGATTTATCTTTTTATAAATAGACATCACATTGCTCTATTTTCCCTAAAAAATGTGACAAAAAAAGTGAATACTATTACTTCATTGGATGAAAAGAATGGAATCTGTTACCTTTGCCCACGTTGAAAACAAAAGGTTCTTTGCGGTCAAGGCTGGAGTCAAACATCTTTCCGTTGAGTAGTTTTCCTGTGTAGTGGACACACACTTTGTCCCCAATCATCGGTCTTTCACCCTCCGCACCATGCTGTTTCACAATCTTTAATGGGAGAAAAAGTAAACTGTTTGTTTTTGGGTCATACTTATTTTGATTTAATCAACACCGGATCATTCTCAAGCGCACATAGCGCCTGAATAACAATACAGCTTTTATATCATGTTTTCCAGCAGACTTTTTCATAAAATTCCTACACTGTAAAAAATACTTTGCTGCCTTAAAATTTTTGTTAAATCAACTCAGATTTACAAGTCATGTCAACAGAGTTGAGTTGTCACAACTTATAAAATATAGTTAAAAAGTCAACTTAACTTTATAAGTTATAACAACTCACCTGTAGTTGTAGAAAACTCATCTCTAGTCAAGATAAATAATAGTAAGTTGAAATGACTTGTAAATCCGAGTTGATTCAACAAAACAGCAAAGTATTTTTACAGTGTTCCTTACATTGAGAGCACAAGTACACATACAGTAAAGTCCAAACGTTTGATCATTCAAACTCCAGATTTTTCATATTAATCTGAACTTAAACAGAAGATGATGATTTTGAAAACAAAGAAAAGTTGATGTAACATCTTTAATAAAAAAGCATAATCTCCTCAGTATTGCTTTTAATGATACTGTGTACATTCTCGTATCATGCTGGGATAACATGGATCATTAAGTTCTGCACAAAACCTCACTGTAAAAATATTTTCATCCTGCTATTACAACATTTTCCTTTAATGTCAATGTCTTTCATTTTGCCCTAGTTTTACAAGTTTTTGGAGTTTTAACTTGATTTCGAAAAAGTTAAAAGATATTACATTTAGAGGGGTCAAGAACGGCAGGATACAATTTTAGCAATACTTAAACTGAGGCTTTTAATATATGAGCCTTAAATGCCAGAAGTCCATGCTGGCTCGAGTGCTAACTAAAGTATATTCACTACTCTGTATTCACACATGGAAAACGTTATACTTGATTTGTTTTATATAATTAAGTAATTTATATATGGAACGCAGCTACACTGTAAAAAATACTTTGCTGCCTTAAATTTTTTGTTGAATCAACTCGGATTTACAAGTCATTTTAACTTACTATTATTTATCTTGACTAGAGATGAGTTGTTATAACTACAAGTGAGTTGATATACTTAAAAAATTATTAACTTAATAATTAACTTATAAAATTAAGTTGACTTTTTTCAACTATATTTTATAAATTGTGACAACTCATCTCTGTTGACATGACTTGTAAATCTGAGTTGATTCAACAAAAAAAATTTAAGGCAGCAAAGTATTTTTTACACTGTATTGACTAATAACTATTTTATAAAAATGTGACCCTATTATATCATGGGCATATATGGAAACAATTAACTCATAATAAACTAATAGTAGCAATAGATTGCCTTTCTACATTTCTTTGATCAAGTGGACCAGACATCAGATTATTTTAAGACGCACACGGTTTCTATTTATTTTAAGTTCCAGAATAATTTCGTTTTATTTTGGTTTTCTTGATGTCTTCTATTGTGGTCTTGTTTTGATGTTAAACAAAACCCAATAAATATAGTTTGGGAGAAAATCCCAAACTAGTAATAAAGTTAGTGAGGTAATGACTGGATCACCTTGCATACTCCACGGTCCTTCTTTGGAGTTACATCAGTGCCTTGGGACGTAAAGACAGCAGTTGGGCACTGGTTACCGGATAAAATATCCTCTAAAGATGACATTTCATCACTTGTACATACCCGTGTTCCCCTGAAAAACAAAAAATACAGTATTTAACTGTGAATCTTATACAAACTCATTCATATGTTACCTTATGCTTGGGACATATACTTGGACAGTTACATTTCTGTATATTATTTTATACAAAATATTTTGTACTTTTTTATGAGATCTAAACTGTTAGGTAATGTATACAGGGTTAAAAATATAACACAAAGTACATTACCAACAAATACGTGAGTGTGCATATGTGTGCACGTGTTTGCCTTTTTGAAAATGTTCACAAAGTTGGCTCTTTTATTCCAGAAAAACTCAATTGAAACCTGCCCATAGTGTATGAGGTATATATGTGTATATGTATGTGTGTAGAGTTTGGGGGTATGTGTGTTAAAGCGTACACGAAAGCTTGTGAACGTGCGTAGCAGAACACTATGTTCCCTTTATTCAGAGTTCCTGGCACAAGTTCATATTGTGGAAAAGGATGTCTTAGATTTATATAGTAAAAAGACACAGGAACAAAACAAAAACAAGCAGGGAACATACAGTGCCGTCCGTTATAATTCAGGCGCAGTGATGCATCAATTACTCAAGGCTCTTAATGTAAAACCTTAATTTGTATCCACATGTACAATCCTGTGAATACAAGCAGATAGGAGAGCGTATCTATATAAAGACCCTATAAATAAGTCTATTGTTTTTGGCTGTTGACTTACAGGGTGCTCGTTGCCAAACTGATGTTTGGACTGGAATGTTTAAGTCGTAACATGTGGCCAAGATAACGTATTGATAACATCAAAGTATAATGTATTCATTAATATAAACGTTACCCTTCACTGAAAGCATGTTTTGACCTTTGGAAAGTTAAGGAGTTAAAACAGTAATGGATGTTTGACACTAACAAAAGAACCGTTTAGTCTGGTTGCTGTTACTGTAGATATTTCTCTCTTCTGATCTCTAACCAATTCCCATCCTGGTTATGACATTAAAGCTGTGGAAACTAACCATGCTTGAGAAAGATTTAGACTGAAACATTTAAATATGTACGACAGTAAGCCGACAAACCCAAGAGCCACAAGTACGGCTTTAATTTGATTATCGTATAGGAAGTTGTTTGGGGTAATTGACCAACTTGCTCTTACTAATTTTATTTTTGTCCTAACATACAAACACAAAGTAACCACCTATGTTCTCGATTGTTCTTCTCTAATGCTGCTTAAGCAAGGTTTTTGTTGAAGACATTTAACTAAATTCTGACCTTAGGCAATGCACATTAATCACCAAAAATATCTGAAAGTCCTCAACAAACCTTCTTGGAATCGAATGTTGAGTTCCTCTATTAAATGTTAAGTAACATTAAAAATTAACCATAAGACTTGTTAGTTAAAATGTTAGTTGCTCTCGCATTTGGATAAAAGTGTCTGCTAAATGAAGAAATGTAAATGCCATGTAAATCTAATGTATTTGTAACCACATAAAGTTCCTTTGTTGTCCAGTCTGTTTGTTTCTGGTCTGTTTGTCTCGGTTATCTCTTCATAATTTTCCAGCCAACTGTCCCTAAGTCTTTCTCTCCTTTTTAAATCACTTGTTTAAAGGTGGTGGTGTTTTTCCAAGCTTTTATTAGGGATCCATCTCAGATGTCCGCAGCGTGGTGAGATTGCAAGGATGAGCGTACAACGACAGTTGACTCATTCCATCCTTGAACATTATGTCGACATAATAAAATAAAACATGATGTGCACACAAAGATTACTTGTAAATCATCCAGTCAGGTACAAGGACTTTTCCGTTAAAACATTACATTTAAATGATCAAAAATAACAGATCATCATTAAAATTAATGAGTATTTTGTTTTAAAGGCAGCTTACATTAAAGTAAGACAAACAGCCACCTCAGACAGCCCCAGAATACTTAAAATAAATGTATATTTATAGAAATGTGCTTTTCAGCAGCTGATTCCTAAATAATCACATTCAGTTCCTCTCGATTTTTAATACGTGGCAACATCTTTGTCTGAAAGAGATTTATCAAACAACAGTAGACATCCACTTTTTAACCACAATAATGCTTCATGAGTCTAAACAAAGAATGCAGTACAATTAATCAGGAGGAAGATCAACTTAAACAAGTTTTGAGCCATATCTGGTCAGTGATGTAACGATTACGAGAACATGATGCAGCATCCTTCACAATTCTAAGAAAAACCTTCAGACCGGCTCCTCAGGGCTTTGCAAATTAAAAATTAAAAATGATGCAGAGACACAACACATTATCAATCAATTAAACAGCCTTCTCATTTTACACCATGTACACTTAAACAGTCCTAGGGCTTTCGTGGACTGATGGGGAGAGGTTTGAGAAGAATGATGAAAATGTCAATTCAACATAAAAGAATATAAAATACAATATAAATTGATTGAATAAGTTCTCCTACACCAATAATACACTAGTACAAGGATATTTAACGTGTCCTCATTTTCGTACAAACGTCCCTCAGTACATCTATGGCACGTAGGCTACAATCTCTTGTAAACGGCATTATTGGGATAAATGTAAATTGAACTACAGTTGTCTATCCAACAGTGTTTAATGATATTTTCTTTATTAGAAATGTTTCTCACGAACACTGTTTTAAAAGAAGTGGCTCATTAATTGCTATTATCAAAATCACGTTTTATCCTGACAAAACGTTCAAATACATGATGACATCGTGTAGCAAGTAAAACATTTCATTTGTGCCTTGTGATAAAACCTGTGTTCAGAAATCGTCATTTCAGGCTACTTTAAATATGGAACGCAGCTTTAACTATAAAAAGAGACGCGGTGGATGAAAATGTTAAAAAAAAAACATGAAACGCATAAATACTTACAATATTTCCCTTTTGTAGCTCGTTCCTCTCATGTGTTTCACCATGTATCCGTACGTGCGTAACTTCAGATAGTCTTGCCGGTAAATACAACCTGTGCCTAGCGGCTTAAAGGGGAACGAGCCCGCCCTCTTTCTGCACGAGAGTACTAGATGTTCTACCGGCAGTATTTTACACTTCTGCACAGCAGTAATGATCAACACGCTACGCCTCTACGAGACATTTGGACGGGGAAATGAAATGATAAAAGAAGGAGGAGTGAGCGCAGGGGGAGGGCGGTTTGGTGTAAAAATTAAGGGCAGGCCTTGGAAACTGTCCACAAAGTAACACAATGTTCCGGCTGTACTGTAGCTCGCGCTGATGAGAACACAGTGTCCTAGTAGACACCCTGACCCGTAACCCGTTGTGTGCTGACTGAACAGCTCAAGTTGGGAACAGCGTGTACAACCGCACGCATCACGGCGATACGCCGAGAGAACAACACGAATATATTAAGTTGTGAGGAAATAAGTTTATTGCGTTTACCCTTAATGAAGAGAACCCGTGTTTTCTGGTGATGCTGATGCGTTGGTTTCTTTTATTAGGAATATTATTGGAAAATTCCAGACATTTTTAAGTAATATATGTGATTTGCATTCCATATAGCTTATTTAATTTTAACAATGTGTGTTGAGTAAAATCACAAAAATGCAGCTTTTTAAATCAGAGTGTTGAATAACACATGGCAACCCACCTTACATTGTATTGCAACATCTTTAATACATCGATTTGTATATATTATTTATAACACAGTATGAGCCACAAACAAATCCAGCTTTTTTAAATCAGAATGTCTAATGCTAAATAACAAGGACAGGCAAGCATAAATCTTTAATTGATTTGTATATCTAATGTTTTGTGAGTTTAATGACATTAAAATGTCATTCAATGACTGTCTGACAGAAGAGGATGAGCCAAAATCAGATCCTGTCGAGTCAGAATGGCTTATTAAATAACGTAATTACTGGCAACGTGTTACCTGACTCAAAGTGCTTTCTTAGACCGGAATGGTTACAAAATGTTCCCAACCCACTCACCGGAGGAACAAGAGGTGTTAGTGTGAATACAATAGGTGATTGTTTGCATTTTAGTGTTTCCCTTTTTAAGCCATTACAGATATACAGTTGATCTAGGAATGTTATATATATTGACATTCAATAAAGCATCTGTACATACACATGAGGAAGATCTGATTGATTTGATCTATTTGTAATTGTAAGATACAGAATAATAAACTTTCATGCTGAAGTAGTTAAAATGACTTTTCCTAAATTTAACCTCAACAGGTTTAGCCAAGATGATGTAAATGTAGTACATTGTAGCATGAAAGATAGTAAAACTAAATGTTGCCTTAGTTTGGTATCTTAGCAGCAAGGATCTGCAGCACACCATAGAATGTGAAACCGCTCAGTACGGATGGCACAAGCAAACAAATGGGGAGCATTTGAGGATAGGGATTCAGACCAAAGTGACACACTGCCAACAAGGTGCAAGTGGGGACAGTCCATCCAAACTTCCATGACCTTTTTAGCATTATTGTTGTTTGAAATTATAATGAAATATAAAGTCATAAGCAAAAGATTCTAAACAAAACCTGGGGCTCATATGTAGGCATGTTCTCATGTTACAGATTCTGATCTGTAGTTATAGTAGTTATAGAAATGACATCATTCTTGCATGAGGCATTCCTATAACATTCATTACATGATGACATTTTGGTTTTCGTTTCAGTATGCATATTAAATTGGTCATCAGGACAACTAAAGAAAAATGTTTAGTATCTAAGGCGTATGATTAGGGACTCTACCTTTTTTGGGTTTGAGTCATAAACATTTGCTTGCATGCAATACCAAGCAGTTATAATAACTGTGTGTTATTTCTTGAAGGAAATGTGATTAGTTTACCCTTAATGGTAAACAATATTATGAATTTGGTCATCAGTAATAGTTATTTATATGTTGACATAACTGATTAAATTATACTTTACTGATTCACAAATCACATCAATTAATTGATTTGATAAAAATATGGAAAATTGCTACAAAATAACAATAAAAAATATAAAAAATGTACAGTGCATACTAATTTTACACTTTCATATATAAAATTAATTACAACTTAACATAAATTTTATAGTGTTTATTAGTTTATGGTAAGACTTAGATGCACGCCAAAATATTTAAATTTGTAACTTTTTAGCAGGGTACGTGTTTCTTTAAACAGAGCACTTGGGATAATTGAACCTTCGCATACGGAGTAGACTATCAGTAGTAGACGGAAATGATAGACAGGTTGTGTATGCTGGGATCGGGAAAAACAAACTGGAGCTAAATTTTATTTTATTGTTTTACGTAACCTATAACATGTCAGTTTCTCTGTCTTGGTCCGCGCGCTAAGACTTCTGTTCTTGTTCATTCTAGTGGCACTTGCGGGTATAGAGACTCAGCGCACCTATGATTGAATCATCGCTGTAAAAGAGGTAAGTCTTGTTTTTGAACACGCGTCTATTTTAAAAATTTCATGAAGTATAACGTACAACCTAAAAAACCAGGATGTAGTGTGTCACGACGTCTTAAGCACTAACTCACGGACCTGCTTTTTTAAGGGCATACGGATCCAGCATCCTAGATCGTAGGCTACGCAACTAAATTTATTTATGCGTTTACAAGTACGTGTAGGCTACAGCAAACAAGCAAACGGTTTAATAATTCATAATATATAATTATTTTAAATAATGTTATATGTGAATTTCTTATGGGTTGTGTTAAAGCTTAAACGAATGTGTGTGTAAATGACATACTAAAACGCTATTAAAACGCCTGTCGAAAACAAACACCTTGTTTTATGTCTGTTGCAAACAAGAACACTCTGAAATCTTGCATAATTTCGTGATACAGGGTTGCAACTGTTCTCTTTGAAATAATAAAAACAATAGTTATGCCATGCCAAACTACTTTTTAAACAGTACTATGCAAGATTGTCACATGACCTCATTACATTGCAGTTATCCAAGGCTGTTTTTCACTTTTGAGTACTGGGTTTTAAAAGTTTTGGGAAATGTTGTACTTTGGGCAGTCCCATCAAGTATTGAGTCACAATGTTTTTGCAAAAGTTGTTTTGTGACTGATGCTACTTCTCTGTAAAGGAAGGTCACATCAGCGTCTTTCATGTGCAGTGCATGTGGTAAATGTATTAGGTCATCTGGGTAGTCCAAACATACAAAAACTGCATGCTGTGCACACTGTAGATAAGTTATATGTTAGCTTTACTGAATTAAACCACTTCTGCTCCCCAAAGTCCCACTATGATGTCACCATCAAAAGACTGACAGGCAGAAAGTCTTCTTAGTGGCACAACAACAGCATACTATGCTGTTTGCATGAGTTTGTGGCTACAGTAGAAACAGACTAAAAGTGTTATGTCACTCAGTGTGCTTGTCCTGTGAGTGGTTTTTGGCCCGTTTAAGCCTCAAAAAGCACCTAAACGTTTGCTGCCCAACACTAGGCACTCACGGACCAATCACAATTCATGTACGAAATATATAAATCATAATAATACAGTGAAATTATAACAGTGATGTCATCACCCATTACATTTTGAATGCAATACAATCTGTCACTGTAAATCAGCCTCATATTAAAATGTTCCTATAAGGGTAAAGATTACAAAAAATCTTAAAGGGTTATTAAACAAATTTTTTATTGAAAACATCATTTTTGAAAATATCTTAACGGTTGAAGATCACTGCATCTACATTTGTTCTTGCTGTTTAATATATGTCATTAAGTATCAGTGTCATGTTACTGACGTGTGTGTTTCAGTATGTATATTTTGGTTTATGGAGTCTGTGAGGGTGGGTTCATGGGAGGCTAACCAATCATCAGGAAGTGAAACAGAACAGAATGTGCAGTACTAATCTGAGAAAAAACACATTCTGTGTCGTGTGTGGTAACACACACACATATTCACACTTGCATAAAAAAACAAACAACTTTAGCATATGATAAAAATATATTATTGCTTTTATCTCTTTGTTGAGACACATAAGAAAAACAGCACTAAATTGGAATAACAAATCTCACTTACAAACTGGGGGTGTAACTAGAGAGAGGTGAATGTAAACACACGTCCACAATAACAGGCCTGCCCAGTGTGACAAAAATAAAGACTGGCGTAATGCTCCTTCTATGAATACAAGGCATTTATGTTGAATAACATTCATGGTGTTTGCTTTATCCACACAATGGCTAAACTTTTGCTCCCAAAATGTATTTAGTTCACTATTATTACGCTTATTGAACTCAGATTATAGGTTATATCATCATGGACACATCAAAATAACATAAAAATATTTGTAGTATTTTTGTCTTAAACGCTGATTTTTGCATAGTATGCTGTGTATTTTTAAATTCAATGTTGATATTTCTAAAACGATATCCAGAGTAGTTATATTAAAGTAACTTTTTTTAGTTAATTTGTTTAGCTGATCTAAGGTTTAAGAGACTGTGAAAAAATGGTGCATCAACAACACAAAGAAATAGTGCGGTTTGCTCTATTGTTTTAGACGCATACATTAGTTACATTGATTATTTTACGTTGAAATATAAATATGATTAATACTAAAAACATTCACATGTCAGCTTTTCAGTTGTGTGATGGCTGTTGTCTTCCGCCATTTCTACGCGTGAGAACGTTTCCTGTGACGTCGTTGAAGAAAAGCGGAAATGCGTTTACTTTTCAACTCGCGCTCGAAAGCCCTACTATTAGCTTGCTAGCAACGCAGCGCTTTGCAGCGGTCGCGTGTCTTCGATTTCGGTAACATATTTGCCGGTAAGAAAACAATAATTTACTGCATTAGTGCAAATTATCACTGTTTTATTGAAAATACTTGTGTTTGTGTCTCATGATTGCTTTATGGCGGTCGCGTGTAGGCCTTTAAGCATAGAAGTTAGCATATTAGCTTGATAGCTTTGTCTGTACTAATACATTCATCACTAACAATTGCTTTTGCATTTTCTGTTTGTTTCAGCAAGTTTTGTAACTTGATTAATTCGGCGCTGTCCGGTTATTTGCAGTTTTTCGTCTTAACGTGAATTTTGCCGTTTTTATTTATTAACGGTTCGCACAGAATCAGTTTTGTACTGTGGATTGAATCGGTGTAGATATACCCCAAATTTGTGATGTTAAAGTTAGGCCTCTCTCATCCAAGTTAACTTATTACTTAATTGTTCTATTTTGATTTTTGATCCTTGTAGGTTTTTTCTACTGTGAAGTTTGGATCGGTGCAAACATGGGAGGTGAGTCCTAATTTAATTTGTCAAAAAAAACTGCACTCATTTGCGTTATTTTGTCCTCTGAATATGCTGGATTTATTTCTGACACACAGTAATCCTGTAAAATTTACGCTTTCCCTATTTCTCTCCCATTACATAGATCCTTCTTTACAAAGGGACTGTCCACTGGATTGTAAGGTCTATGTTGGCAATTTGGGAAACAGTGGTAACAAAAATGAGTTGGAGAGATCGTTTGGATATTACGGTCCACTCCGAAGTGTTTGGGTGGCCAGAAATCCTCCGGGCTTTGCTTTTGTGGAGTTTGAAGATCCAAGAGATGCAGCCGATGCTGTGAGAGAGCTTGATGGAAGGTAAAGACGTCCATTTATAATCTTTTGTCCTGAAGAAGCATTAAAGCATCACAGATTAGCATTTTGTGTGAATAAACGTGCCATTTAAAAAAAGTTGAGTTGTCATAAAAAATGGGATCAGCAACGAACGCTTAAAGAAATATTGTTTTTTACAATCTTTGTGACCCTGCATGTTTGGTTGCCGTTTCAGGACAGTTTGTGGTTGTCGAGTGAGAGTTGAAATGTCCAGCGGTGAAAAACGTTCTAGGTATCGAGGACCACCTCCATCTTGGAATCGCCGTCCACGTGATGATGCGAGACGTCGCAGTCCACCTCAACGACGCCGGTACAACCTCTCTCTCCGCTCTCAATGAACATTTAGTGGCCTAGATGGTCTTAATCGTAACACAGTGACCTGTGTCTGAACCCAATCCCTACAAGCACTAACGTGGGTGGAATAATAAGCATAGGTGTGGGGTTTGAAGAAAACGACTTTGCGTCATAAAATTTGGCTGACCTGGTCGACCACAAAATCCTCTCGGCGCTCTGCTTGCCCTGATCTGTTTACAGCTTTTTTGTTTCAGTGTAGATCAGACATTGCACTACCTTAACCTATGCTTCATTCCCAAAGCACAGCCTCATGTCATGTCCTGTCCTCTCTAAATTGGCGCGTTCGATTTTTTTGGGATGGTGCTGTTCAATATCTTGAACTCTAGTCAAAGGTGCACAGTAGCATAATTTGGTAGTCGTCTTATTGTTTGGGTTTTGTGTCATTTTTATCTCTATTGATGAAGCTGACCACCCCACCCCCCTTTCAGAGACATCACCACGCCTCTTCTCATCTACCTCTGAGTCAGTCAACTAGCCCTCTTTCAGCATCATGTGACCAGCGTGCACCAATCAGCTCACATGATCCAAGCATGGCCACCAGCCCATTGGTTCCTGAGCATGCCTCTTTCAGGCTTCTTCACCTCCTCCGACGTTAACCTGATCGGCAAAACCTACCAAGCCACACTTACAACCAATCGACGGGTCTTATGCCCCCCCAAATGTCTACATGACAACATATCCTCAGCAATCCTCATCTAACTGACATCTTCAACCACGTACTGTATAGCGGTCAACAATGTTAACATCTAGCAACCATCTGGCAAAATCTCCCCGCAAATTACGCCCTCCTGACCAGCACTCAGCTTCACTGCATCATAACTAGCTTGTTGAAAACCATACAAAATAGTAAGTTAATGCCTTTTCCTCCCGCTTAATGACATTTGAATTTCATTTGTTTGTTTTGTTGGTGGTTTTAAGGTATGACCTTTTCCTTGATGGTATTCTTTGTAGTACAATATCTAAAGTGAAGTTTTTTCCCAAAACAATATATTTACATCTCTTTGGATTTCAGTTTTCTTACTGAAATCTTTTTGGGGGAGTGCATTTACCGTGAAAGTCTGTCCAAAATGTGCAAACTAGAACAGCCAGGTCTGATAAGTAGTTAAAGTGGATTTATTAAGTTGAGTGGTAATGGTTAACATTGGTGAGCATAACAGTGGTGATGAGACAAGCATAGTGTTTTCAATCAAAGATTGTCATTGCGTGGTCCCTCATGAGTTTGAATGCTTTTGCCAAAAGAAAGTGCATGATAATTGACTTCTGACTTGTTGTCCTGTCTTGTTGCTATACTTAGTTCTCCCAGGAGGCAGAGCTTCAGTCGTAGCCGGAGCAGGTGAGTTGTAATGATGTTTTGGGAACGCTTACAAAAGTGTTGACATCACGTTATTAGTCATGCTTGCTTAGGCAAGCATAACCATTTTCATTATTTATCTTCATTATACTTTGCTATTTATTCTAACCTTGACTAGTGAAATTATGCAGATAACTCACCAAATCATAGTTTGGAGGTGGTGATTCTGACTGATTATAAAACAAGTGATTTTTAAAGTTTCAGTATTTTTTTTGTTTTTGTAACACAAGTTGGTATTCCCAGGTGGAAAGGTGGTGCACTTCCATGGTGTACTTGGGGTGCTTTATTTTCCACACAAATTTTGTACTTAATATACTGTAAATTAAACTTTAGTACTTCTTAAGATCATCTAAGTGTACTTTCCTGTTCTATTTTGAGACACCATAAATATGAACTGAAATGTGCTAAAAATGTATTTACGTACCAATTGTAGTAAACTTGAACCCATCTTTGTATGAAAGTTGAGTTCAAGTTTAATACAAGTGTTAACTAAATACTAGGGCCGGGACTTTAACGCGTTAATTAAGATTAATTAATTACACACAAAATAACGCGTTAAACATTTTTAACGGAGCACCAACTAGCGTTCATGACTTCAGACAACAACAAACCACAGTGAACATGAACGAAGAAGCTGATGAGATCGCTTTGGTTGGTCTCGTGGATGGGAATTTTTTTAATAAAAACGAACGGATGGAAGCGTCGATAAGAGCATGGTTGTGTGTAAGCTATGCAACAAGGAATTCACATATCACCGCAGCACATCGAGCCTCAAGTATCATCTCAATGCAAAACATATAGCAGCTAGTGTGGACGTTAGCCCGACTCAGAGTACAACGACTTGGTTGAACAAAAATAAACAATATTTTGTTCAGTCATTATTCATGGTATACTAAAAATCCATGTGAAAAAATAACTTCTCAATGTTCTCAGGTCAAATATTTATGTGATTAAAATGTGATTAATTTCGATTAATTAATTACAAAGCCTCTAATTAATTAGATTAATTTTTTTAATCGAGTCCCGGCCCTACTAAGTAAATTTTTTTTAATACAGATATAGTATGTTAAAAGTGCATTTTGGTTCATATTCGTGGTGTCTCGGAATAGCACACTGAAGTACACTTGGATAATTTTAAGAACATATTAAGATGTACTGGAGATGAATTTTCAGTATATTGGGTACAAATTAGTGTGCAAAAGTAAAGCGCTTTGAGTACACTATGGAGGTGTACTACTTTTTCACCTGGGTTTGCAATGCCTGACATGAACTAACAATGAAAATGTGTCATTTTTTAATCTTAGTTCATGTTAATTTCAGCATTTATTTAAATGTTTTTAAAATTAAGCACAACTAACATGAGCAATTGTACTGACAATTAACAAAGATTATTAAATGCTGAAAACTACATTGTTCACTGTAAGTTCATGTCAGCTAATGCAGTACTAAGATTAACAAATACAATGTGAAGTGTTAGAGTTTCTCCTATGGGAAAAGGTCTAGCAATCCTAATTTTACTCAACTTAACCAGTCTCTTGTTTTCAAACAGATGGAATTGCCATAATTGGCACATGGGCATTTATGCATATTTACATTTCCTTTATAGGTCCCTGTCCAGGGAGAAGAGAAGAGAGAGGTCTTTATCCCGAGATAGAACCTATAAACCTTCTAGGTCTTTCTCAAGATCACGCAGGTACGTTTACACTTGTGAATAATTTTGTGACGGGATATAGACGGTGTATTTACAGTAATGCTTATGTAACATGTCTTTTTTTTCCAGTCGTTCACGATCTGCTGGAAGGAAATGAGATGGGTCAATGCAGCCCTGTTGAGAAAAGCGTGTACAGGCCCTATCAACATAACAGGATTATGGAAAAGAATGATGGATGCGGGTGTTTTTTTTTTTTTTGCTCATGAAGTATTTTAAAATGTCTTGTTCCCTTAGTATTTTCCCCTAAGGTATCTGTACTTCAGTGGGTAGCAAGGGCTTTGTTCTGCCTGAATGCCTGGACTGTCATTTTTAGCTTTTTAGGCAGTGAAACCTCTGAATGGAATAACTCGTGTCTGACTTAGACGATCGGTTGTAACCAGTTTTGTATTTTTTGTTTGTATTCGAATTAAACAAAATTCTTCACTCTTTTCTTGTAGGACTGACTTCTTTTGTCTAACATATAATGAGATTATTCAGTGTTACCTTTATTAAAAGTACCCCATTGATTTCAGTGTGTGAATTTTCTTGTCTTCTTCTTTGGTGATTTCCAAGCTAAAACAAAAATAGAATAGATTTTAGACATTGTGTAGTATCTGCATCCTTTTATAGAAATTTGGTAGCAAGAGTTAAGCTTTAAATATACACAGAAGTGCCAGTAGGGGGCTGTGGTGTTTTAAACATGCTTATAAAACTACTGAGAACCACATGAATCTAATATCTCGTGAGACGTTATTGTTAACTTCGTACTTATAATGCCAAAGTGCATGCACAAATGCAATAAAACATTTCTCAAAGTTAAGGTTCTCGTTAGCACGTTCACACAGGAAAATCGGTCAGCAGCTTATTTTTGTGAACATACAGTTCACACTTAACTCGCTACGCATTGTGTGTCAACAGTGCAGGAAGTTGAGGGTTGCGTTAAGAAGGAAGCCATGCAAGCTCAGAGCTAAAAAGGAATACTGGCAGCCAAGGCTTCTCTGTTGTCTATGCTTAGCAAGACTGAAAAGTGGATAGATCCTTGAAGGGTCAGCAGAAGGTAACATTTCTGTTTATCGTGTACTTCTGCAAAATAATTTAGGGGATGTCTGCTATATCGCTTTGTTGCCCTTTATCATTATCATCCTTTATCAAGATGCAAAGCGTTGCATGTAAAGATGTGGTTGGTCGCACCTCATATAAATAGTCTTTACTAGCTTTCGGATTACTATGTTTTATAGTTGAGAGCTTGTGTTGTTTTCAGATTGTGTATATGTTTTAAGTGAAATTTCTGTGAGAGTTTATTCAAAGGCTTTTTTCATATATCACAACAGGATCTTAGTCCATCCAATCGTTTATGTATATAGTGTTTCATTATTAGTCATAAGTTCAAAGTAGATTCAGAATTCCATGTTTTCAATTTATTTCTTGTTGCACAGGTCAGATACAATACATCACCCACAAAAATGTTGTTTACAGATGCAGAATAATCACAAAATATATTACTTTACTAATTATATACTTGTTTGTGTAAATAAGGTAAATAAGTGAGAAACATGATGCATGTCACATAAACATTGCAAGGTGCAAATATAACTCTTAAAATTTTATAATAGACCTGTCATGACACTGTGTTAAACATTTCCATTAAAAAAAGATTCATGAAGAATCATACATTTTAGCTCATACGTGACATTTGCAATGAGTCACACGTGACGCATTTTTAATGCACTCTGGTTTCGTTTTTATTGACGTTCTTATAAAGATGTCAAAGATATTTTGAAATGTGTTTGTCTCACCATAGCCACATGTGAGCAGCCATGTCAGGCAGAAGATCTAAAAAGAACCAGAAGCTTGGTTCATCTAGACGAGGTACAAGAGGTCTCAAACTTAATGAGGACAAAGATAACGATGATGGGCAGGATGAGGTTCACACCAAAACTGAAAACCAATCAGAAGCCACTGTTTCACAAACCCAGTCTGCTGATCATCTTCCAAGCTTGAACATTGATCGCCTAACACCAGTCTTAGAAAGTTCTCCAGACGCATTGATTCACAAGGATTTAGAAGCGGAAGCCGAAGTGCCTGAAAGAAAACGAAAAATAGGTTCAACGCGCAAGAATACTGGTGGGAGAAAACTTAAACCATGTGATGAGGTAAAAACAACAGAAGAGTTTGGTGAAGAACAAGTAACTCAACCGAACCCATCAGCCATTGAAGAAGAACACATCTCCTTTACAGAAGATGAACGGAGTAATCCTCATGAGCAGTCAACAATCGATTTGCCAATTGACGTGCCGATGGGGCAACCTATACCCCATTATGGTGATGTCACAGCAGCAGAAAGTGGCCAAGAAACCCCACTGGCAAGCAACTCTGGACAGAAAAGAAAAATGGGCTCGACCCGTAAGCCTCGTGGAGGAAATAGAGGATGGGAAAATGTAGAGGTACAAGATCTTTTAAGTGATGTGACAGGGGATGTATGGAAAGCAGAAGTCAAAAGCAGTAGTGAAGCAGAGTTCGGCCTGTTAACAGAGATGATGCAAACGTGGGATGATGTGAAACGAAGGGACAGTCCTACAAATACAACAAACCACACAGAATCAGCTTTTGTTTCAGGTGAATCCCTCTCATATGAAAGAGCCGAAGAGCCTGAAGCTTTGGCTGGAACTGAAACCAACAACCTATCAGTTACTTTTTCGGTTGTTAATCCAACAAAGCCAGCATCTGAAACATCTAGTCATCACACTGAGGAGTTTATAGTGTGTCAAAATGTGACTGCCTCACCTCCTACTCGTTCAGCACTAAATGCAGATTTCACAGATTTCAACAGTAGCTACCAAGATTTAAGACACGATACAAACACTTCACATGACTGCAATTCTGTAAAATTAGGAGAAGCTGATGAGGAACTATGTAGAAATAGTCCAAATATTTCATCATCAAAACAAGATGAATTAGATAAACTTGTGGTTATTGACAAAGAACCTCTTTCTTCATCCTGTACTTTTGGTGGTGCTCCTAAAGATAATAAATGTGAAATTTTTACTGATGTACTTACAGCAGAAGACAGCAAAGTGTCTGATACACAGATAGTAACAGATTCAACAGCCGAAATGAGCAATACACCCCCTGACATTAGCAGTTTAGAGGATGAAGAGATTATAAGGTCAAACATTTTAGGACAAAGTATGAGGATGGAGGAAGAGTCTACCAGACTGCAAATGAAGCACATAGAGGAGAATTTGTATATGGAGGCAACTGAAGAATGTACAGAAATACAGTCAGAGATGCAGCAGGGAGAAACGTCTGCTTTTTCTGCAGACTATAATTTGGCAAATTTGCCACCTGTAACAGGGGATTTACATAATAGCAATATAAAGCTTAGTAGTCTGTTGCCTGAGGACGGTATATTATCTTGTGATGTCATGGCTGAGATTGTGATTTCAAATAATCCTACAATAAATAGTGAAGAGTCATCTGCGAGTTTTCCCGAGGTGGAAAATGTTCGAGAAAGTCAGGAGATTTATGTGGAAATCAAAGAGGAAAAGGACGTTAATGATGTTATTGACACATCAGTAACATTTGATGTTTCTATGACTGAAATTGTGACGGATGTGGAGGATTTTACAGAACAAGGTGTAGATCTCCAAACTTCGGCTGCTAAAACAGGACCTGAAATGATAGCATTTGAAATGATAGACCAGGATAATGTCAAAGGCGACAATACTGAGCAAATATTTATGGATGCAAAAGATAATGTAGAAGGGGAGAGAGATACAATGACTGAAATGGTCATGGATGCAAAGTATTTTACAGAAAAAGGTGTAGATCTCCAGACTGTGGCTACGAGGGAAATTGAGAGTGTGGGTACTAAAACAAGACCTGAAACAGATGCATTTGAAATGATAGACCAGGATATTGTCAAAGACAATGTTAAAGATGACAATATGTTGCAGAACATTATGGATGCAGAAGATAATGAAGGAGAGGAGGGAGGTACCACACAGTTTTGTGAGGTTTCTACACAACAAGAGATAGAACAACAGCAATGTCTACATCAGATACATCTCAAATACAAGTCGACCCATCACAGGATGATACAGAGAGGATGGAAAATAGGACAGAGGTTCTAGAAGATGTGGGATCTCTACTTCTTGATGAAAGAAGCTATGATTTCACCCAAGGTATCTTTGAGAAAAATGCAGAAGAAAAGATATTTCTAAATGCAAAATCAGAGGATCCAGCTTTTGATAAAAAAGATGAGAGTAGTGAAATATACAAAGTAATTGAAGAATTTGAAGAAACAGGAGAACATGAGAAGATTGATGGATCACATGTCGCCACATTAGATGTGGCAGAACCTTTAGCAAGTGTTCAGGATGAAGATAAAAAGCATTTTTCTGATATTAACCTTGAGGCATTTCATGCATCTGAAAGTGCTGAGAACATTTCTGAAAGTTCGCTAGAGTCAAATACAGTTCACGAGCAAACAGTAATCAACATCATTCCTGAAGATTCTCATGGAGACGACTTAAATCAGATTGTTCTCAAGCCAAAAATGGACTTAAGCGTGAATAAAGATGCTGATCTTGTTGTAGTTTTAGATTCTGCTCTCATGCCATCATCATGTAGTTCAGATACAATGTCTGAGGAATCCACTGAAGAGAGAACCTGTGACATCACACAATCAGAAACTCCCATAAAATTCCATGGAGAATCTCAGGAAAATGCTGGAGATGTTAAAATTGTACCAGTAGAGGGAGACACAGAACCACGCTTAGGAATTCAAACAGCGTTTATGTTGGACTCAACAGTAGTTGAAGAAGAAACAGAAAAGATAAACTTGGACTTTAATGTTCTTGTTAGTCAAGTTGAGTTTGTTGAAGATAAAGTTACAGTTGAAAGTAATATGACTAGTAATACATCTTATACAAATAAGGAAGCGTTGGAAGGATCTGAAAATGTTGAGGATGTTTCTGTTGTGACTGCTACTGGTCATCTGCAAGATGTTTTCTTAGCTGGTTCAGAAGAGACAAACACAGGTTCTGAGAAAACTGAAATCTTCATCAATCCAGATGATTCTCAAGAAGACGAGGAAAAAGATAGAGGTGATGAAAGAGTGACAGCGGCGGCCACAGGCCTAGATTCAGAATCTCAAGAGCAGAAAAATGTGATAGATCACGACATATTACAAACTATAGTTTATGTAAGAGATAATGAAAAACATGAGATCGCAGAAAGTTCAGTACAGGAACTGTATGATGAAGTGGCTGAGAAGTGGCATGGAGACGATACATCTAAACATGAGCAAAAGTCTTTAATAAATATATCTGACACACAAGATGATCCACCACAAACTGATTCTGACAACTGCCTGGAAAGTGAGTGGGAAGTTGTAGAAGTGAGAGATGGAGAAACTGAAGATACAGCAGTTTATGATGAAGCCACAAAGTTAGAGGAAATATTAACTGTTGAAGAAATGAACTCAACAGTTACCGTTACATCTGTCACACATCAACAAAGTGAAGAGGAGGAGACGTCTCTCAGTGCAAACACAGAAAATGCAGCGATTGACAGGACGAATGAGACAAGTGATGTCAATGACAATGACAGTCAACCAGATTTACAAAAAATATTAACAGAAGAAGAAAATTATACCACCCTTCAAATGAACCTGGACGAACTTCAAGTAACTGAACATGCTGAGAGTGTTTCTACTGTGACTGAATCTGGTCCTTCATTTGGAGATATTTCAGGAGAATCACACACAGTACATGAGAACATCACCAAAATCCCAGAAGATTCTCAGAAAGAGGAGATACAATCAGAATTTAATCCATTTGTTCACAAACGAAAAATGGGCTCCACTCGAAGACCTCTTAGAGGAAACAAAGGGCAAAGAAAAAACAGGGAACAATATGAAGAAAGTGAGTCACTTAACAGTGAAAGTTTGATCGATGAGGAGAAAGAACAGGAAAGAGAAATAAGTGTGGAGAAAGATGCTGCTCCTGTTGAAGTGTTGGACTTTGCTCTCATGCCGTCATCATGTAGTTCAGATTTAGTGTCTGAGGAATCCACCATAGAGAGAATCTCTGACATCACACAATCACAAACTGCCATAAAATGTCATACAGAATCACAGGAAAATGCTGGAGATATTGATAGAGAACCAACAGAGCAAAACACAGAAGCTATTGTTGGAGCTACAGTTACAGTGGATAGTAATATGACAATTGAGTCAGATTTTCTGCATTATAATCCACATGATACAAATGAGGAGGAGTTGAAAGGATCTGATAATGTTGAAGGTATTTCTGCCAAAACTGATGCTGGTCTTCTTCAGCAAGGTGTTGATTCAGAAAAGACAGATGCAGTTTCAGAAAACACTGAAATTAGCATCAATCCAGATGATTCTCAAGGAGAAGATTCACAATCGAAATTGAGTCCAGTTGTTCACAAACGAAAAATGGGCTCAACTCGCAGACCACTCAGAGGAAACAAAGAGAAAGGCCAAGATGTCAAGGAAAAGGAAGAAAAAACAAATAAGGACGAAACAGAACCACATTCAGAAATTCAAGAACCGAAAAATGTTGTAGATCCCATGATGCAGGAAATTATTGATGTAGGATACAAAAAAGATGAAGATATCTCAGAGACAGTAAAAGTTGCAGAAGAGAAGCCATCTGAACATCCATTTGAAAATAAGGAGTGGCATGGAGAGATAACATCAGAACAAGAGCAAAAATCTTCATCAGTTATATCTCAGACACAAGATGATCCACCACAAGTTGACACTGAGAGGACAATGGAAAATGAAAGTGAAGCTGGAGAGGAGAAAGATGGAGAAACTGAAAATACAGCAGTAAATGATGAAGACATAACATCAGAGGAAATACTTACTCCTGAGGACATGAACTTAACAGTTACTGTCACGTCTGTCACACATCAACAAAATGAAGAGGAAGAGACTTCTCTCAGTGCAAACACAGAAAATGCAGCGTTTGAGAGGACTAATGAGACAAGTGATGAAAGAAAAGAGATTGAAGATTTCACAGAAAGCAAAGTAGCAGAACATCTAACCAATGTTAATGTTCAGGATAATGACAGTCAATCAGATTTACAAACAGAAAACCCAGAAAATAATAGAGTATTAACAGAAGAGGAAAATGATACAACCCTTCATATGAACCTGGAAGAACTTCAAGTAACTGAACATGCTCAGAATATTTTTAATGTGACTGAAACTGACCTTTCATATGGAGATGAAGTCAAAGTTGATTCAGGAGAATTACTTACTGTACATGAGAACATCACCGAAATCCCAGAAGATTCTCAGAAAGAGGAGATACAATCAGAATTGAATCCATTTGTTCACAAACGAAAAATGGGCTCAACTCGAAGACCTCTTAGAGGAAACAAGGGGCAAAGAAAAAACAGGGAACAATATGAAGAAAGTGAGTCACTTAACAGTAAAAGTTTGATTGATGAGGAGAAAGAACAGGAAAGAGAAATAAGTGTGGAGAAAGATGCTGCTCCTGTTGAAATGTTGGACTCTCCTCTCATGCCGTCATCATGTAGTTCAGATTTCGTGTCTGAGGAATCCACTGAAGAGAGAATCTCTGACATCACACAATCACAAACTACCATAGAATGTCAAACAGAATCACAGGAAAATGCGGGAGATGTTGAAAGAGAACCAATAGACCAAGACACAAAACCACACTTAGAAATTCAGACAGAGATTAAAATGCTTGACTCATCAACTACTGAAGGAGAAGGAACAGAAGAAAGCATCTTTGAAGTTAATGTTGTCAACAAACAAGTTAAGTTTGTTGGAGATACAGTTACAGTTCAGAGTAGTATTACAGTTGAGTCAGATTTTCTTCAAAATAATACATCTGATACAAACAAGGAATCATTTGAAGCATCTGAAAATGTTGAAAGTGTTTCTGCTCTGACTGATGCTGGTCTTCTTCTGCAAGATGTTGATTCAGAAAAGACAGACCCAGTTTCAGAGAAAACTGAAATCAGCATCAATCCAGAAGATTCTCAAGGAGAAGATTCACAATCGAAATTGAATCCATTTGTTCACAAACGAAAAATGGGCTCAACTCGCAGACCACTCAAAGGAAACAAAGAGAAAATCAAAAGTGGACAGGAGATAAAGGAAGGAGCTAGTGAAGAAGTGTCAGAAGAGGACACAGGCCTACATTTAGAAACTCGGGATCAGAATAATGTGATAGATCACAACATAATGCAAACTATAATCAATGTAAGAGATAATGAAGAACATGAGATCACAGAGACAGTGAGCAGGTCAACACAGGAACTTTGTGGTTATGCCGCTGATAAAGAGAAGTTGCATGGAGAGATTACATCTGAACAGCAGCAAATGTCTTCATCAAATTTATCTCAGACACAAGATGATCCACCACATGTTGACACTGTGGTGATGCTGGAAAGTATAAGAGAAGTTGGAGAAGAGAAAGATGGAGAAACTGAAGACACAGCAGTTAATGATGAAGCCACAAAGTCAGAAGAAATATTTGCTCTTGAAAATAAGACTTTAACAGTTCCTGTCACATCTGTCACACATCAACACAGTGAAGAGGAAGAGACGTCTCTCAGTGTAAACACAGAAAATGCAGCGTTTGACATGATAAATGAGACAGGTGATGAAAGCAAAGACATTGAAGATTTCACAGAAAGAAAAGAAGCAGAACATCTAACCAATGCGAACATTCAGGATGATAACAGTCAACCAGATTTACAAACAGTATTAACAAAAGAGGAAAATGATACAACGACTTATATGAACCTGGAAGAAATTCCAGCTGAGAGTATTTCTACTGTGACTGAATCTGGTCTCTCATATGGAGATGTTTCAGGAGAATCACACACAGTACATGAAAACATCACCGAAATCCCAGAAGATTCTCAGAAAGAGGAGATACAATCAGAATTGAATCCATTTGTTCACAAACGAAAAATGGGCTCAACTCGAAGACCACTCAGAGGAAACAAAGGGCAAAGAAAAAACAGGGAACAATATGAAGAAAGTGAGACACTTAACAGAGAAAGTTTGATCAGTGATGAGACAGAACAGGAAAGAGAAATAAGTGTGGAGAAAGATGCTGCTTCTCTTGAAGTGTTAGACTCTGCTCTCATGCCATCATCACATAGTTCAGATTTAGTGTCTGAGAAATCCACCGCAGAGAGAATCTCTGACATCACACAATCACAAACTCCCATAAAATGTCATACAGAATCACAGGAAAATGCTGGAGATGTTGAAGGGGAACCAATAGAGCAAAACACAGAAGCTACTGTTGAAACTACAGTTATAATGCAGAGTAATATTACAATTGAGCAAAATAATCCACATGATACAAATGAGGAGATGTTGAAAGGATCTGTTAATGTTGAAGGTGTTTCTGTTGTAACTGATGCTGGTCTTTTTATGCAAGATGTTGATTCAGAAAAGACAGATGCAACTTCTGAGAAAACTAAAATCAGCATCAATCCAGAAGATTCTCAAGAAGAAGATTCACAATCGAAATTGAATCCAGTTGTTCACAAACGAAAAATGGGCTCAACTCGCAGACCACTCAAAGGAAACAAAGAGAAAGGACAAGATGTCAAGGAAAAGGAAGAAAAAACATTTGAGGACGAAACAGAACCACATATAGAAAGTCAAGAACAGAAAATTTGTGTAGATCCCATTATGCAGAAAAATATGGATGTAGGCTACAATAAAGAAGAAGAAACCCCAGAGACAGTAAGAGTTGCAGAAGAGGAGCTAACTGAACATCTATTTAAAAATAAGGAGTGGCATGGAGAGATAACATCAGAACAAGAGCAAAAATCTTCATCAGATATATCTCAGACACAAGATGATCCACCACAAGTTGACACCAAGAGGACAATGGAAAATGAAAGTGAAGCTGGAGAAAAGAAAGATGGAGAAACTGAAAATACAGCAGTAAATGATGATGCAGGAGGTACTGAAAAAATACTAACTATTGAAGACATGAACTCAACAGTCACATTTGTCACACATCAACAAAGTGAAGACGAAGAGACGTCTCACAGTGCAAACACAGAACATGCAGCGTTTGACAGGACGAATGAGACAAGTGATGAAAGCAAACAGTTTAAAGATTTTACAGAAACAGAAGTAGCAGAACATCTAATCAATGTCAATGTTCAGGATAATGACAATCAGCCAGATTTACAAACAGAAAACCAAGAGAATAACAAAGTATTAACAGAAGATGAAAATTATACAACCCTTCATATGAACCAGGAAGAACTTCAAGTAACTGAACATGCTGAGAATATTTCTACTGTGACTGAATCTGGTCTCTCATACAGAGATGTTGTCACTGTAGTTTCAGAAGAATCACTTACAGTAGATGAAAACATCACAGAAATCCCAGAAGATTCTCAGAAAGAGGAGATACAATCAGAATTAAATCCAATTTTTCACAAGAGAAAAATGGGCTCAACTCGTAGACCTCTAAGAGGAAACAAAGGGCAAAGAGAAAACAGAGAACAATATGAAGAAAGTGAGTCACTTAACAGTGAAAGTTTGATCGATGAGGAGAAAGAACAGGAAAGAGAAATAAGTGTGGAGAAAGATGCTGCTCCTGTTGAAGTGTTGGACTCTGCTCTCATGCCGTCATATAGTTCAGATTTAGTGTCTGAGGAATCCACTAAAGAGAGAATCTGTGATATCACACAATCACAAACTCTTATGAAAGTTCATGCAGATACTCAGGATAAAGAACCAATAGAGCAAGACACAGAAGCTTCTGTTGGAGTTACAGTTACAATGGAGAGTAGTATGACAATCGAGTCAGGTTTTCTGCATGATAATCCACTTGATACAAATCAGAAGGCGTTCAACGCATCTGAAAATGTTGAAAGTGTTTCTGCTTTGACTGATGCTGGTCTTCTTCTGCAAGATGTTGATTCAGGAGAGACAAGCAGAATTTCAGAGAAAACTGAAATCAGCACCAATCCAGAAGATTCTCAAGAAGAAAATTCACAATCGAAATTGACTCCAGTTGTTCACAAACGAAAAATGGGCTCAACTCGCAGACCACTCAAGGGAAACAAAGAGAAAATCAAAAGTGGAAAAGAGATAAAGGAAGGAGCTAGTGAAGAAGTGTCAGAGGAGGGCACAGGCCTACATTTAGAAACTCCGGATCAGAATAATTTGACAGATCACGACCTACAAACTATAATGGATTTAAGACATAATGAAGAACATGAGATCACAGAGACAGTGAGCAGGTCAACACAGGAACTGTATGATGATGCCGCTCATGAAGAGAAGTGGCATGGAGAGATTACATCTGAACAACAGCAAATGTCTTCATCAAATTTATCTCAGACACAAGATGATTCACCACAATTTGACACTGTGAGGTTGCTAGAAAGTAAGAGAGAAGTTAGAGAAGAGAAAGAAGGAGAAACTGAAGATATAGCAGTTAATGATGAAGCCACAATGTCAGAAGAAATATTTACTCTTGAAAATATGACCTTAACAGTTCCTGTCACATCTGTCACACATCAACAAAGTGAAGAGGAGGAGACGTCTCTCAGTGTAAACACAGAAAATGCAGCGTTTGATAGGAAGAATGAGACAAGTGAGGGAAGCAAAGAGATTGAAAATTTCACAGAAAGAAAAGAAGCAGAACATCTAACCAATGTGAACATTCAGGACAATTACAGTCAACCAGATTTACAAACAGTATTAACAGAAGAGGAAACTGATACAATGCCTCATATGAACCTGGAAGAACTTAACAAAACCGAAAATGCTGAGTGTGTTTCTACTGTGACTGAATCTGGTCTCTCGTATAGAGATATTTTAGGAGAATCACACACAGTACATGAGAACATCACCGAAATCCCAGAAGATTCTCAGAAGAAAGAGGAGATACAATCAGAATTAAATCCGATTGTTCACAAGAGAAAAATGGGCTCAACCCGAAGACCTCTTAGAGGAAACAAAGGGCAAAGAAAAAACAGGGAACAATATGAAGAAAGTGAGACACTTAACAGAGAAAGTTTGATCAGTGATGAGACAGAACAGGAAAGGGAAATAAGTGTTGAGAAAGATGCTGCTCCTGTTGAAGTGTTGGACTCTGCTCTCATGCTGTCATCATATAGTTCAGATTTTGTGTCTGAGGAACCCACCGCAGAGAGAATCTGTGACCTCACACAATCACAAACTCCCTTAAAATGTCATACAGAATCACAGGAAAATGGTGGAGATGTTGAAGGGGAACAACTAGACCAAGATACAGAAACTACAGTTACAATGCAGAGTAATATTACAATTGAGTCAGATTTTTTTCAAAATAATACATCTGATACAAACCAGGAATCATTTGAAGCATCTGATAATGTTGAAGGTGTTTCTGCTCTAAGTGATGCTGGTCTTCTTCTGCATGTTGATTTAGGAGAGACAAGCAGAGTTCCAGAGAAAACTGAAATCAGCATCAATCCAGAAGATTCTCAAGGAGAAGATTCACAATCGAAAATGAATCCAGTTATTCCCAAACGAAAAATGGGCTCAACTCGCAGACCACTCAGAGGAAACAAAGAGAAAGGACAAGTTGTCAAGGAAAAGGAAGAAAAAACATTTGAGGACGAAACAGAACCACATATAGAAAATCAAGAACAGAAAATTTGTGTAGATCCCATGATGCAGGAAATTATTGATGTAGGATACAACAAAGAAGAAGAGATCTCAGAGACAGTAAGAGTTGCAGAAGAGAAGCTATCTGAACATCCATTTGAAAATAAGGAGTGGCATGGAGAGATAACATCAGAACAAGAGCAAAAATCTTCATCAATTATATCTCAAACACAAGATGATCCACAAGAAGTTGACACTGAGAGGACAATAGAAGGTGAGAGTGAAGCTAGAGAAAAGACAGAGGGAGAAACTGAAAATACAGCATTAAAAATACTACCTATTGAAGACGTGCACTCAACAGTCACATCTGTTACAAAACAACAAAGTGAAGAGGAAGAGGTGTCTCACAGTGCAAACACAGAACATAAGAAGTTTGAAGATTTCACAGAAACAGAAGTAGCAGAACATCTAACCAATGTCAATGTTCAGGATAATGACAGTCAAACAGATTTACAAACAGAAAACCCAGAGAATAACAAAGTATTAACAGAAGAGGAAAATGATACAACCCCTAATATGAACCTGGAAGAACTTCATGTAACTGAACATGCTGAGAGTGTTTCTACTGTGACTGAATCTGGTCTCTCATACAGAGATGTTGTCACTGTAGTTTCAGAAGAATCACTTACAGTACAGGAAAACATCACAGAAATCCCAGAAGATTCTCAGGAAGAGGAGATACAATCAGAATTAAATCCAATTGTTCACAAGAGAAAAATGGGCTCAACTCGTAGACCTCTTAGAGGTAACAAAGGGCAAAGAAAAAACAGGGAACAGTATGAAGAAAGTGAGACACTTAACAGTGAAAGTTTGATCGATGAGGAGAAAGAACAGGAAAGGAACATTAGTGTGGATGCTGCTCTTGTTGAAGTTCATGCAGATACTCAGGAAAGAGAACCAATAGAGCAAGACACAGAAGCTTTTGTTGGAGCTACAGTTACAGTGAAGAGTAATATGACAATTGAGTCAGATTTTCTGCATGATGATACAAATCAGGAGGCGTTGAAAGCATCTGAAAATGTTGAAAGTGTTTCTGCTGTGACTGATGCTGGTCTTCTTCTGCAAGATGTTGATTCAGGAGAGACAAGCAGAGTTTCAGAGAAAACAGAAATCAGCTTCAATCCAAATGATTCTCAAGAAGATTCACAATTAAAATTGAGTCCAGTTGTTCCCAAACGAAAAATGGGCTCAACTCGCAGACCACTCAGAGGAAACAAAGAGAAAGGACAAGATGTCAAGGAAAAGGAAGAAAAAATTAATGAGGTAGAAACAGAACCACATTATAAAATTCAAGAACAGAACATTTTTGTAGATCCTATGATGCCAAAAATGCTGGATGTTGGATACAACAAAGAAGAAGAGATCTCAGAGACAAATTATCAAATCAATCAGACTAAACAAGCAGGAGTAGAAGAACATCTAACCAATGTTAATGCCCTGGATAATGACAGCCAATCAGATTTACAATTAGAAAATCCAGATAAAAATATATTACCAGCAGAGAGAGACACACATGCACATTTAGAAATCCAAACAGAGATCAAAATGTTTGACTCGGCAATTGTTGGAAGAGAAGGAACAGAAGAGAGCCTTGGTGATGTTAATGATCCCATGAGACAAGTTGAATTTGTTGTATCTGATATAATCCAGCAGGCGTTGGAAGCATCCAAAAATGTTGAAAGTGTTTCTGCTGTCAGTGATGCTGGTCTTCAGAAAGATGTTGGTTCAGAAGAGACAAACACAGAAGATTCACAATCAAAATTTACTCCAGTTGTTCAAAAACGAAAAATGGGCTCAACTCGCAGACCACTCAGAGGGAAGACAGAGAAAGAAAATGATGGAGAAAGAAAGGCAAATGAGGATGACACAAAACCACACTCAGAAATTCAAGACCAGAATAATGTTGTAGTTAAAACACTGATGAATGTTGAACATATAGTATTAACAGAAGAGGGAAATGATTCAACCCCTCATACGAACTTGGAAGAACTTCAAGAAACTGAACATGCTGAGAGTATTTCTACTTTGACGACCTGTGGTTTCTCATATGGAGATGTTGTCACTGGAGAGTCACAAACAGTACAGGAAACCATCACTGAAATTCCAGAAGATTCCCAGAAAGAGGAGATACAATCAAATTTGAACCCACTTGTTCAAAAACGAAAAATGGGCTCAACCCGGAAACCTCTGAGAGGAAACAAAGGGCAAAGAAAAAACAGAGAACAATATGATGAAAGTGAGACACTTAACCGTGAAAGTTTAATTAGTGATGAGAAAGAACAGGAAAGGGAAATAAGTGTGGAGAAAGATGCTGCTTCTGTTGAAGTGTTGGGCTCTGCTCTCATCCCGTCATCAGATTTTGTGTCTGAGGAATCCACCGCAGAGAGAATCTGTGACATCACACAATCACAAACCCTACATGCAGATACTCAGGATAATACTGGTAATGTTGAAAGTTTACCAGCAGAGAGAGACACAAATGCACATTTGGAATTCCAAACAGAGATCAAAATGTTTGACACTGCAATTGTTGGAAGAGAAGGAACAGAGATGAAGATCTGTGATGTTAATGTTCTCATGAGACAAGTTGAGTTTGTTACATCCGAAAATGTTGAGAGTGTTTCTGCTGTCAGTGATGCTGGTCTTCAGAAAGATGTTGGTTCAGAAGAGACAAACACAATTTCTGTGAAAACTGAAATCGGCATCAATCCAGAAGATACTCAGCGAGAAGATTCCCAATCGAAATTAAGTCCAGTTGTTCAAAAACGAAAAATGGGCTCAACTCGCAGACCACTAAGAGGAAACAAAGAAAAAGAAGATTTTCAAGAAAAAGATGGAGAAGAAAAGGCAAATAAGGAAGATACAGAACCACACTTAGAAATTCAAGACCAGAATAATGTTGTGGATCAAAAAATGAAGAATGTTGAACATAATGAAGATAAAGAGACTTCAGAGACCGTAAAAATCGCAGAACAGGAAATAAGTGAACATCCATCTGAAAATAAGGAGTGGCACAGAAGGATTACATTAGAAGAAGAGCAAAAATCTTCATCAGATATATTTCAAACACAAACTGGACCATCACAGGATGATAATCATCATCAGAATTTACCAGAGATCCAAGAAAAAAGGTCTGATGTCCTGCTCATGGAAGAAAACCAAATTCACATCTTATCTCAGCCAGTTGTCATGGTTGAAAGTCCTCAAACTGAAGATGGAGAAATCCATTCGGTCTCTAGCAGTTCCATGCAGAAGAGAAGGATGGGGTCAACCCGCAAGACTCTTAGAGGAAAAAAGTCAGAAAATGAGAGAGAAGTTGGAAACGAAAACAATGGAGAAATACAAAATGTACAAACTGATGATGGGGCTACAAAATCAGAGGAAAAGTTTACTCTCGAAGAAGCGACATCATTAACAATTACAAGAACTTATGTATGTCATCAGCAACCATTTAATTCAACCCCTAAACAAGGCCATGACATTCAGGATAATGAAAGCGAATTAGACAAGCAGACAGAAAACCCAGAAGAAAATGAAGGATCAGAGGAGCGAAGTGATCCAAATTCTTATACAAACCCAGAACCATTGAACGTACCTGAATGTGCTGACCCTACTCGACCAACAGAACCAGAAACTGTTACCACTGATAAAAGAAGAAAGATGGGCTCGACTCGCAAAAATTTTCGAGGAAAGAGAGAGGTGAAGAGAGAAGAATCTGAAGGCACAGATTCACATGTGCAGATACAGATTGCACCAAGAGATGACCAGAACAGCGACCAAATAATTCATGATAGTCCTGAGCACTCAGAAAGCTCACTTCTCAGTGAGATAGAGAGAGTGTTAAATCAGACTTCTCAAAGTTCACAAAATCAGTTGATCATCAATGACCCAAATTCAGGTGGCTTGGTGAATGCTCCTGTTGAAACGTCAGACAAAGACTCTCTCCAGGTGACACAATCGCAGCGTCCCGAAAGTCCATCTGAGCTCGGCTCACCAGGACGACGAAGAAAAATGGGTTCGACTCGCAAGAGTCCCAGACAGCAACTGCAAGTGAAAAGGGAAGATGAGGAGATGGCAGAGGACTTGGAGAAAAATAAGCAAGAACCAAAAGTTCTCAAAAAGGACCTTGAAACAGCTGAGGAATCTAAAGTGTGTGAGATCGAAGATCAAGAGGGGAATAAAGAATGTCTTGATGTACCCATTGGACTCAAAACTAGCTGTCAACTAGAGGAAAGTGCTAAGTCTGGCATCCAAGAAAGTACTTCACCATCAACTAAAAGGAAATTTGGGTCAAGGCGCACCAACATGGCCAAGAGGGACTTGGGTGAGCTGAACCCATCTGAATGTGAGAATGAAGAACGCCACAGTGATGACATAATGGTATCTATCTATCTATCTATCTATCTATCTATCTATCTATCTATCTATCTATCTATCTATCTATCTATCTATCTATCGTTCTATCGTTCTATCGTTCTATCTATCGTTCTATCTATTGTTCTATCTATCATCCTATCTATCGTTCTATCTATCTATTGTTCTATCTATTGTTGTATCCTATCTATCTACTGGATCTATCTATCTATCTATCTATCTACTGTATCTATCTATCTATCTATCTATCTATCTATCTATCGTTCTATCGTTCTATCGTTCTATCTATCTATCTATCTATCTATCTATCTATCTATCTATCTATCTATCTATCTATCTATCTACCTATCTATCTATCTATCTATCTATCTATCTATCTATCTATCTATCTATCTACTGTATCAGTCAATCTATCTACTGTATCTATCTATCATTCTATCGTTCTATCTATTGCTCTATCTATCTATCGTTCTATCTATCTATCGTTCTATCTATCGTTGTATCGTATCTATCCACTCTATCTATCTATCTATATATCTATCTATCTATCTATCTATTGTATCTATCTACTGTATCTATATATCTACTGTATCTATCTATCTATCTATCTATCTATCTATCTATCTATCTATCTATCTATCTATCTATCTATCTATCTATCTACTGTATCTATCAACTCTATCTATCTATCTATCTATCTATCTATCTATCTATCTATCTATCTATCTATCTATCTATCTATCTACTGTATCAATCAATCTATCTACTGTATCTATCTATCTATCTATCTATCTACTGTATCTATCAACTCTATCTATCTATCTATCTATCTATCTATCTATCTATCTATCTATCTATCTATCTATCTATCTATCTATCTATCTATCTACTGTATCAATCAATCTATCTACTGTATCTATCTATCGTTCTATCTATCTATCTATCTATCTATCTATCTATCTATCTATCTATCTATCTATCTATCTATCTATCTATCTATCTATCTATCTATCTATCTATCTACTGTATCTATCAACTCTATCTATCTATCTATCTATCTATCTATCTATCTATCTATCTATCTATCTATCTATCTATCTATCTATCTATCATCTATCTATCTACTGTATCAATCAATCTATCTACTGTATCTATCTATCATTCTATCTATTGTTCTATCGTTCTATCTATCTATTGTTCTATCTATCATTGTATCGTATCTATCTACTGTATCTATCTATCTATCTATCTATCTATCTATCTATCTATCTATCTATCTATCTATCTATATATCTATCTATCTATCTATCATTCTACCTATCTATCTATCTATCTATCTATCTATCTATCTATCTATCTATCTATCTATCTATCTATCTATCTATCTATCTATCTATCTATCTATCTATCTATCTATCTATCTATCTATCTATCTATCTATCATTCTACCTACATATCTATCTATCTATCTATCTATCTATCTATCTATCTATCTATCTATCTATCTACTGTGCATTCAGTAATATTTTTCTTTTGTTCACCAGATCAAAAAAGCAGGACAAACTGGCAGAAGTCCTGGACAAAAACAGGCAATTGATTTAAAGAACAGGACTGAACAAGGTAAAAAATCATCCTGAATATGAATTATTATTGGAGTCATATTTCTATTTCTTATATGAACACAAACTGTTAAAACGTTTCAGATATGGAAATGGTTCAGTTTAATGTGGTGATGGTGGGAGACAGCTGCGTGGGAAAGACATCTTTCGTAAGACGCTTCCATAAAGGATACTTCACTCCAGATTACTCTTCTACTATTGGTGAGTCTTAAGACCAAACATGTACTTTCTCACCTTTTGAGATAATTGCATATAAATCAGTTTAAAATCAAATGTGTCACGCCCAGGTGTTGACACCTGTGTACAGAATGTTGTGTTGGGTGACAGAGTTGTTAAACTGCATATATGGGACACAGCGGGTCAAGAGAGGTATGACATCATAGCGGAAAAATAAAATGTGACCCTAACAATAATATTATAAGCGTCTAAGTTTGATTTCAATCATTGAGTTCACATTAATTTCAATCTTTGACATGATCTTACTCAATACAGTCAATATTAACGATATCAAGGTTACATTTTTTACAGAAGGTTCATTTGTGTCACACCCAGTTGTTGACACCTGCGTACAGTACATAATGTTATCAATATAACTTAGTCGATATAAAAGATATAAAGGTTATATTTTTACAGAATGTTCATATGTGTCACCTAGGTGTTGACACCTGCGTACAGAATGTTGTGTTGGATGAAAGAGTCGTTAAACTGCACATATGGGACACAGCGGGTCAAGAAAGGTATGACATCATAGCAAAAAATTCAAAAGAGAATAAAATGTGTCCATGTCTGTGAAATCCAGGGAATAATCTAATTATGAGATTAGGAACAGCAAAGGTTGATTTCAATCGTTAACATGACCTCGATCATATCAAAGATATCAAGGTTATATTTTCACAGAATGTTCTTTACATTATCTAGGATAATTTTATGTATAAAACAGTAAATCACAAACAAAATGACTTTAGCTGGGATTTCACGGACTGGTTCTCAAATATGTAATAGTGAGTAGGTTTATCAATGTGTATATTTTAACAACAAAAAATATGTTTTTAAAGGTTTCACAGCATTACCACCCAGGTGTTTCACAGGGCCAATGGCCTTTTGCTCATGTATGACATTACATCATCAAAGAGTTTTATGTCTGTGAGAAATTGGATTACTCAGGTTCAGGTAGATAATGTTTTCATTTATTATTTCCTTATGTGAGTTATTGCTCTATTATAATAACATTTAAAAATGTTTAAAATAAATAAATATAATATTTATCACTAAACTAACATTGCATTAAACATCTACATGCTACATCTAGTTTATATTATAATACTTTTCTGAATTGTTTTTCTAATGATTGACAATGTCAAACAGGAAAAGGCTCCTGATGATGTCGTCATGATGTTGCTCGGCAACAAGAACGATTCTGTGGAGCGTGAAGTCCAGGTTCAGGAAGGGGAGGATCTCGCTAGAGTAAGAAAACATATTGACCTCATTCTCTTCAAACAGATGTAGTCTCTGAACTAGTGTTGCATGAATACTGTTGTCTGGGTTTGCGTGATACCACAACTCCACTGACCTTAATAAATGTTATATATATAACCTTGTTTGTATCTCTTTATTTAGGAGTATAAGATTCATTTCATGGAGTGCAGTGCTGCGACTGGAGATAATGTGTCAGAATGCATGAAGAGTTTAGCTGAGTAAGATTCAAAGCAAACTAAATCTGTCATACCATTTGTTCACCCAATATGTGTGCATTGTGTTATTTATAATGACCTATTTTTCTGCCATTAGGTTGTTAGTGCAGCGGAAGAGACAAAAGGTGGAAAAACACACAGCGTTGAAGAGAGAACAACCACAGAAGAAGTCTGGTTGCTGTTGAAGTCACAAGACCACACAAATAAATACATACACTTCTCAAAATACAAATCATATATTTATATGATTTGTATTTTGAGAAGTGTTTGTGACCTCATTCTCTATGAGCAGATGTAGGCTATGTCCACACGAAGCCGGTGCATTCCCTATCCGATCATTTTTTTTCCTTGCTCTTAAAAAATAATCCGTAAAACCGAAACCACTGAAATCGACTGAAAGTGTTGTAGTATATATTCCGGACCAGTATGGGGCGTTGTAATTCTGCCACAGATATACACTATACACGGAGAAGAAGACTTTGAGCATGCGCATAACCAACATATGGTGTTGTCCATTATCGCTTGTTGGTCACCACAATTGCATAGAAGCAATAGATTTTGCTGTAATAAAGCTAGTAGGCTTTAGTAGCTTCTGTAGCACGAACACAATCACGTAGTCCGCCGTTATTGTTGTTGCTGTTACGTGTGACGCTTCCGACACGTGATGTGATGACGTTTTCGCTTCACAAAATATACGGATTGGCTGTACAGACGAAACCGCCAGGGTGTCGGTTTCAGATTTATCCACTTTAGGACCCGGTTTCAAATAATAGCGGATTCAGTCTCCCAAAACGCCGGATCCGTGTGGATGAAACGCCAATACGATAACAAATTTATATGTATAAAGTGATACGCGTCTCCGTGTGGACAGCCCCGTAGTCTCTGAACTAGTGTTGCATGAATACTAAATGACATTTTGTATTTTATAAATATGTATAAAGCACATTATTGTACAATATGTATGACTTAAAACATCACAGATGTAACTATTATTTTATATCATGTTTTTAAATGCTTTAAGCTAAGTGGAGGTGAATCCAAACAAATAAATGCTGATAGAAGTAAAAAAAAATGTTTCTGGTGAGTTTATAAAAACAACATTTTAATTCATGGAGTAAGCAAGTACAGAATAAATCATTGAGGGATAACTAGTCAACCTTCAGTTCCAAACAAAGACAATACATAAATAACTATCCTTAATTCTATCACAGAAGTCACATTTTATGCTAATGTTAGTAAAACAAAGAAACAACAACACTGTAAAAAATTCTTAGCTGCCATAAGTTTATTTAAATCGACTGTGTAAGTCATATTAACATACTTATTTAAATTTACTTAACGAAATTAAATTTTAGCTATTTCAACTTGTTACAGCCACTCGTAAAAACAAGTTGAAATTGCTCAACTTAATCTAATAAGGTAAAGTGGGTTGTACAAAGGTGGGTTGTAAATTAACCTATACTGGGGGGTTTTAACCCATTGTTAGGTCAAATATAAACATTTCACAGTTAAATTAACCCAACAGCTGGGTTTGTCCCTTTATGGCCCAACTCAATAAACCAGCATAGAGTTCACAAAGTCAATTTGAATAAACTTAAAAATTTAAGGCAGCAAAGAATTTTTACAACAAACACATATCATTCGTTAATCATTAGATCTATAGCAACAATATTGAGCTGTTTGTGAGGTCTTTTATTTTTTGTGCAGAGAACAAAAGAGGTCATGTCTGTAACATGATAAATGTGACCCTGTCTGTCAAATCCAGGTAAAAGTCTCATAATCTAATCATGAGATGTGCATCAGAGTTTGATTTCGATCATTTATTTCACTTTAGGCTATGTTTACACGTACACGTAAACGGACATTTCAACCTCTACGGTTTCAAAAATAATATCGTGCACACATGTCAGTTTTCAGAAAAGTGTTTATTTACACGTACCCGTGCATATATGCCATCAAGAGAAGCTCAAGCCCACGTAAGCCAATCACCGGCAGCGCTGGTGGTGACGCGAACTGGTTCTTCATGTTGGAGGGAGGAGTTGTTGCAGTAGGTGATCGATGACGTCAAAGTACCGCGAGAGCGAGTTGAGGAATCACACGTAGAGGTCTAATTTCGAATCGCTCTCGCGGTACTTTGACTGACATCATCCGTCTGTCGGTTCTTGCAGCGCCGCATGAAGTCAAACCACGCGTAAAATTGCTGACCTCCGAGCACTCGTCTCTGCTCCTCGACATAATGGAGCAGCTATATTTGCAAATACAAACACACGAAACGAGTTTGCACGAACATAAATGTGAACTTAGAAGCGTTCAGAGTAGCAATCACATGTAAACATAGGTCGCACTTTTGACGTAGGTGCGAGCTCTGGCGCATACTCTGTGACGTTGCCTCTCCTCCTCCGTTTGCGTGTAAACGAGGGGCACAAACGAAGGTAAATCTCTCAGTTTTTAAAAATAACCATGTACGTGTAAACAGGGCCTTAATTTCAATCTTTGACATGACCTTACTCAGTCAATATTATAGATATTAAGATTATATTTTAAAAGAATGTTCTTTTGTAGGAAAAGGGTCACAAATATTATTGCACGCACCCATGATACACACAACTTAGTGCTTTGACTTGTTAACAAACATGAAAATGATAACAAGTAGACTGATGAAGAGGGCCAATACGATGAAGAAAATCTGAGCGATCCATTGACTGTGTGGCACCGCTGTCGCTGCTTTGGGAAGCTCAGAAGGAATCAGGTTGGTCAGGTTAAGCATGTATCCCAATGTCCAACCAATATCTGTGTCTGCCACCTGTTACCATCATAATACCAGAGTGAGTAAACTCATGAATGAAAGGAAAAAATAATGGAACAATATTCAGGAAATTAAGCAAGATTTTTTGTCAAGGTTTTTACCTGTTTTACAAAGGAGATTTGATCCCAAGTGTTATTGAACTTGTATCCTTTCAGGAGAATAGTCATAATATAATGACCAGACGCACAGTAGTCTTTCAGATATTTTGGCTTAATGTTTGGAAATTGACCAAGAAGCTGCAGAAAGAAATTGATCAGCATTACAAAGAATAATGGTAATATATGTTAAAATAATGTTAAATATATTAAATATAAATTAGTGCTGGGCAAAGATTAATTGCATACAAAATTAAAGTGAATTTTTGCACAATATGTGTGTGTACTGTGTGTAATTATAATCAGTGTTGGGGAAAGTTACTTTTAAAAGTAATTCATTACAATATTAAGTTACTTCCAAAAAAGTAACTAATTTCGTTACTTAGTTACTTTTCATGGAAAGTAATGCTTACGTTACTTTTGCGTTACTTTTGCGTTACTTTTTCTTGGCGTAGGCTTGATCTCTTTCAGGCCTTGCAGGTGTTTTATAACTGAACGTTCTGCATTCAGAAATTGCATATTTCATCACAAAAATGTCGAGCTTTTGCCTGTCATCTCAGTTTCTGACTCAACTTATTACTTTTTAAGAAAAGTAACTCAAATATTAATGTGTGCATTTAAAAAGTAATGCGTTACTTTACTCGTTACTTAAGAAAAATAATATTATTACGTAATGCACGTTACTTGTAATGCGTTACCCCCAACACTGAATATTATGTATATTTAAGCACACATACATATTCCAGAAATGTTTTATTTATATATCATTTATTTAATTTATATATAATTTAAAATATATAAAAATAAATATATACCCATGTAAATGTTTGTTAAATACATACATGAATTTGTGTGTATTCATATATACATAATTACACACAGCACACACACATATATTATGCAAAAAAGTCACTTTTATTTTGTATGCCATTAACCGCGATTAATGTTTGCCCAGCACTAATATAAATCAAACATACTAACTAATAAAAAAATTCTCAGGAATTTATGGAAACATTTTTTACGGTGACTTTTTAAAAGTTTTTTTTTTTAATAAAAACATAATTTTAATTATATTTTACATGTATTCTCTTGTTATTATAGAGATGTCACTGTGGTAATTAATACCTTTTACTTTTAAAGGTACTTTACTTTTTTTTTGATGTCCTGGTCATGACGTTAAACTGATCCAATAGGGTCTAGTTTGGGTAACCTACCAGAGGATCACATATCAATATGGTTATGGGGACCGACCTAGTGTAACTATTGAAGTACCTGGGCAGAAGCAGTACAGCAATAGCCAAAAAATCTAGAGTCGAACACAAGCTAACGATTAACGATTTATAACGATTTAGCATTTGCAGACGATATTTCACTCCAGGAAAATGGTCTCACTAGGGCACCAGTGTTGGGGAAAGTTACTTTTAAAAGTAATGCATTACAATATTAAGTTACTCCCCAAAAAGTAGCTAATTGCGTTACTTAGTTACTTTTCATGGAACGTAATGCTTACGTTACTTTTAAGTTACTTTTGCGTTACTTTTTCTTCCTTGGCTGAGGATTGATCTCTTTCAGGCCTTCCATGTTTTTTTTATGATCGCAAAACTGTCAAGCTCTGGCTTGCTATCTCCATTTCTGACTCAAACTGTTCCTGCTCAGGCGTAATACTACGTTAATATGTTCAGTTTAATTCAGTACATTATTTTATTTTTTAATTAAATTAATGAAACTGAAAAGTAACTCGCATTAATACTCAAATATTAATGGGTACATTTATAAGGTAATGTGTTACTTTACTCGTTACTTCAGAAAAGTAATATTATTACGTAATGCGCGTTACTTGTAATGTGTTACCCCAACACTGTAGGGCACAACAACAGCTCACCCAACTACAACAAAAAGCTGGCACACTCGGACTAGAATTAAAGGCGGAGTCCACGATGTTTGAAAGTCAATGTTGATATATGAAATCACCTAAACAAACACGCCCCTACCCCAATAGAATCTGGACCTTCTGTTGATAGACCCGCCCCACACATACGCAACCCAGCAAGGATGTCGTTTAGTAGATACGCTCCTTACTGCTGATTGGCTATAAGTGTGTTTTGGTAGTCAGCCCGTCTCCTTTTCCAAAGCGTTTTTCAAACATCGTGGACTCCGCCTTTAAATGAGGAGAAGACTGTCCAAGTGCAAATAAATGCTTCCAGTGGCAATGAACAACATCTACTAATAAATGGAAAGAATGTAGAAATCATCGATGAATTCAAGTATCTTTGATCCTACTTCATATCGACGGAGAAAGACGTCAAAAATCGTATCTCTCTTGCATGGGTGGCCTTTACCAAGTTAAAGAATTTGCTCACCACTCCAGCATCCAAGCCAACAATGGAATTCAGGACTCGGCTCTTTAATGCAACTTGTCTATCTGTGTTGCTTTATAGTTGAAAGACATGGGTTCTAACGAAAGCTCTAGAGGACGAACTGGATGTGTTATCGAATATGCTGGGAATTAGACAAGCAGACGCCCATATGACAAACAAGGAATTCTAAAGACTGACCAAACAACGTTCAGTCAGCGTGACCAACCGCAAGTGTGTTTTAATTCAGCACTTTCAGTCACAGTAGGCTATGTGGTTTCGGACACAGGGTATGCGTATACAAAGTATGCATGCGACTCACAGTGCTCCAGGATTTGCTGCAGTGAGTGTCTATACTGGAAAGAACCTGACCCAGTGGAGCTTTCGGGATAAGGCCGAGAAATTCAAAGGTGTAGAAGTATGCAGAAAAAGCCTTGGACACAAAAAAGTGTAGTTATTATAAACAAACATACACCACATTCCCATATTGAAATATACATCTATACTGTAATACATATAGGAACTCATGTAAAACACATGACAAAAATGTTTTGTATAACACATCGTACAGCACTACAAATTTCCTTATTATTAAAATCCAAGATTTAAATGTAAAACTACAGATAGCTAATAAAGCTGATTTTATTAGGAAGAAAAAAATACTCACAAAGAATTCCCCATTGACAGGAGGCTGATAAACACCATTAAATCCACAATCTGGAGAAAGTGCGCAGTCGGACACATTAACAACATTTTCCATTAAAGAAAGACAGAGGGTGGAATTTCCGGTCCCTGAAAAAGTGATAACAGCCGTAGGAACATAACTGGCTGGTTTGTCCACACATGGGGAGTTGTATAGGTCAGCCTGAGTAACACTGAGGTTGTATCCTGTATGATAGCATGGGTGACTGACAGTTGATGTATCAGCAGTCTGGATAGAATAAAGACATTGATTGTAAATATATTTATCACACCCTCATATACACAAACCATCACCTTAAAAAACCAACCTTGTGAAGATAGACCTGAAGTTTCCTCAGAGCTTGGTCTTGACCATAGCACAGATAACTGTGTGTGTACACCTCATACTTGTACCCGTAGAGCTGCAGATTATACGCTGATTCTGGGACTTTCACTGGGTTATTTGGGATGAATGTGATTTGCGTGGATGCGCCACCCAGATCGAGAGCGCCAATGATTTGAGCCGCATTGGGGTGGACCCAGTTTCCCTCAAATGTGTGCTGCATGGAAAATCATATAGAGTTGAATGTTCCAACAGAAAAGAAGCTCTGAGGGATTTAAGAGCAATTGATTGATTGACCAAACTTGTATTATGGATCCTTTTGTGCCTCAATACCTTTTGTAAAATATTGAATTAAAGGTGCAGTGTGTAAATTTTAGCGGCATCTAGTGGTGAACTCACAGACGAAAAGGGGGATGAGTTAAATAAAAACGTTTTGTGAGAAATGGAGATAATGGAGTTTCAAGAGGCTGGCTCCGATATGATTCTGATGCCGTCATGATGAGTTGTTCGGTGTGTCGCCAGTATGCTAAAGATAAAAACAGAAACAACTCATTTGTCATCGGAAATAAAACGATGAAACTTGAGAACATTCGTGACCATAAACAGAAAATGAAATTAATGTGACAAAAAAAGGATGTTTATTATTCTGGCTGGTAAAAGATATGCTTGGCTGGTGGATTTTTTCATCTACCAGTCCCCATGGCAGGTGAGCCAAAAAGTTAATTTCGGACCCTGGTGGTGAGGTTGCGAATTGCAGCCAACGGCTCAGTTCACTCCTCACCCCTCGTTTTGAAACGCATAGAGAAGCTACAGTAGCCATCACCGGACAAACATGTTATCATCGGAGACAACTTAGTAAAAAAAGTTTGTCCGTTAAGGGCTTCTGTAGAAACATGGCGTCACAAAATGGCGACTGGGACCCTCTGTGCATGTAGATAAAAATGTCTCATTCTAAGGTAATAAAAACATAACGGTTCATTATAAAAAGGGCTTTATACACCCCTGATAATATAGTTTTGTATATTGTTTTGCATTTCTGTCAAGAGATCTTTCTAAAAATTACACACTGCAGCTTTACTTGTATTCACCTTGATAAATCTCTCTAAGAGGTAGTTGATGGTTATCCAGCCAAAAGCCCCCTCCTCCATCCCAGTGAGTATTCTGGCCCCTCGGAAATCAAAAGAATAACTTTGGATTGTTTTGGTGACCTCTGCAAGGATGGAGTCGGCCTGACTTTGGTTCTGTAAGCTGCAAAACAAATGACAATTGTTACATATTCATTTATTATAAGAATTCTAGGAAATATGACCAAATAATCAGACAAAATATGTTGAAAATTTACTTGAGAAGTCGCATGCCAGCAGTGGCACCAAGATATACAGGTGTGGCCTTCTGCGCTTCTGCTGGTATAGCTGCTTTGGCAACATCTAAGCATTTTTTAAGACTTTCTCCGGCCCCAGGAGGATTCTGGACATAACTGGATATGCCGCCACCTATAAAATAACAATAATAAAACACACTCACGGGGTAAAATAAAAAAATGAATATAATCCAAAATAGCCAAATTTTTTCACTTTGAACATGTTATAATTATTTTTACAAGTCTCATTCATTATGCAACAGTAAAGATTTGCATAGCGATTCTGGTAAAGCTGCATGCCAGCACTAGACTCACCGTCTACATCGCAGCTCAGTTTTTGAGAAACTATTCCTGTGCTGTTATCTTTGTTCCCCGGCCACTGGTACAGGAAGAGGGCTGTGTGACTGGAGCCGGCATCAAAAACAATCCCATACTGAGGAAGTCAGACAAAGAGTTTTAAAATTTGACTTGTTGCGTGCGAGTACTTTCCAGGAGCTACACACAGACATATCCAGGGTTATTGTTTTTTTATTCATTAAACTAACAAAATTAATAATTTAGTGTTTGGAGCGCTAAAGTGTTTAAGTGTTTGAATATAAACACAGTTGTAGCGTTTACATGTTTGTTTTTATGCCTCCATTATAAATTATGGCTTTTGAAATGTTCAATTCAAGCAAAACTGAGGTATATGAAATGACGGAAAATAAATACTTCCTATTATATTATATTTTACAAACAAACGTATGAATACTAAGTGTATATATTACTACATTATTTTGTTGCCTATCCAATGTAGTATATATCAGCAAAAAATTATATTGTTTTAACATAATAATAAAGTATGGTCAGTGTTGGGGGTAAAGCATTACAACTAATGTGCATTACGTTTTATTATTACTTTTCTGAAGTAACCAGTAAAGTAACACATTTCTTTATACATGTACACATTCATATTTGAGTTACTTTTTAAATAAATAATGCAAGTTACTTTTCATTTTAATTTATTATATTTTAAAAAAATAATGTAAGGTATTAAACTGAACGTAGTCACGTAAGATTACGTACTCTGTTTTTTTTAAATGCGGATCTTCTCAGTCATAAAAACACCAGCGATGCCGAAAGAGATCAAGCCTCAGCCAAATTAGAAAAAGTAACGCAAAAGTAACTTAAAAGTAACGTAAGTATTACTTTCTATGAAAAGTAATCAAGTAACGCAATTAGTTACTTTTTTTGTGTAGTAACTTAATATTGCAATCCATTACTTTTAAAAGTAACTTTCCCCAACACTGAATATTAAGTTTGTCAAGTTTGATTGGGTCCACATTTTCTAACCTATTACTGATGCACTTTTAATATGATTAATACAATTTTTGATTTAGATTTAAATTTAGATTTAAAAGTCTAAATTAAGATAATATGTGATGTTCCTGCAAATTTTAAAAGAAAAGTTGGTTTAGTGAATGGATGAATGGACATCTATCAATGAAGAGTAAGAGCCATATTTGAAAGGACAATCTGATAAAACAAAAAGGACATCTAGTTTAGGTAAACCACAACCAACAGTTCCAGCAGATATGAAAATTCATTTTGCCTCATGTCTGTGTCTGTTGAATACTATGCAAATTCCCCACTATTGCAACTTATGCATGATTTGGTAACACTTTGCAATAAGTTTCCATTTATTAACATTATTTGCATTGAAATAATGCATTATATTTTTACATTATTTATTCTAATATCAATTAATCAATACAATTGTTCATTGTTTGTTCATCTTAGTTCACTGCGCATTAATCAATGTTAACAGATACCACTTTTGATAAAAAGGATCAACTTAAAAATTATTTCAATTGATAACACCTAAAAAATTATGTTCTTTTTTAACTTATATGTTTAAGTAAAAAATACTTTAAGTAAAAATTTGAAACATTTTTGGGTGTTACCAATTTAAGTATTTTTTTGAAGTTGATCCAGCTTTTTACTTTTTACAGTGTAAGTTGAAAATGTTTACATATTTGTTGTCAATGATGTTACCAATTAAAGTAATTTAAAAAATGTAAATTTTTCTCATTTTAGATTTTTCACTTAAAGTGAGAAAATGTAAGTTTATAAAACTTCATTTTTATGTGTTACCAATTGAAGTAAGTTTTTGCAGCTTTCACTTACTACAGTGCAATAAATGGTGTGAAAATATTATTTATTGTTATGTAGTTAACAAATATTCACAAACCTTATTGTAAAGTGTTACCCATGAAACTATAAAACCACATCTTAACTGGCAGTTGAGCGTCTTTGCACCTGTGTTGAGTACTGCTGATCCAACGTCTTACGATTAACAAGAGACAGAATCAGAGCGATGATGGTCGTGCAAGCTACAGCTGCGAACGCTACGCCCAGCAAAATCGGCTTCATCTGCATTCCCATGTCTATGATGTCTGTCCTAAAATAAAACAAACACACAAAGTCCAGACCCAAATGCCAATAAGAAAAGTCATGATAGTCAAATAATGACAATCCGGTTCAGACTCATTTATTTTCTTTGCTTTGTTTGTACTTTCTAAACCTGTCAAGGAAATGCTTTAAAAAGTCAATGATTAACTTAGAGCTGCTCGTGATCTTTGCTATTTTAATGCTGATTGGTGGGTAGAGAAACATAACAGTAATCGATCAGAAAGAACGCGAGAGTCTTACCTAGGTTTGTGTTCTGTATAAACAAACTCCTTTGTGCACGTAAAATGGTAACAGGTGAAGTCACACAATGTTACCTCCACACCTTTACTCCAGTTGAGGCGTTTGGGAAATGAAGCTGTACTCCCACTGCCAAAGTATATATACACACACACAACACACTCACAGAGATAGGTATATCTATCTCTGTGTGTGAAAGAGGAAAAAGGGAGCGAGTGTGTACCCATATGCCGACACACACACACCCTGTACAACCACATTGCTTTATTGAACAAAATGTCCTTTCTCTTTTTGTTTTATGTATTTTTGGCATGCTGAATAAAGTTCAGAAAGCTTTTATGAGAAAGTTGACAAGATGTCCTCCGTGATCTGAAGACTAATAGACAATCATATTAATAACCAGAAAACCAATTCATTAACCAGGAATGTTTGTTAGTTAATAACTAATCTCTCTGTGCCAAAATCCTTGACTCAACAGAGTGTTTGGTGCTTATCACATACCTACACACAGATGAATTTCTTTTAAACTTTTTCTGCAAGTTGGATTTACCTAAAAATTAACCTAAAAAGAACACACTGCTGGGTTAAAATTTTAACCCAAATGCTGGGTTATTATAATAACCCATGATTGCATAACAACAATCCAACATTGGGTCATTTTAACCCAGCCTGGGGTAATTTTTAACTCGGCATATTCTGTCCAATATTTACCCATTATGGGTTAAAAATAACCCAGTCATTTTTAGAGTGTGGTTGGAAGAAATCTTTATTAACCTGATTGAAAAACACTGAACAAAATTATATTAAATAAACATATATTTGTATGTTACTATAACTTAACAAATTAAGTTTCAATTTCAACTTGTTATTCAACTAATCACAAGTCAAAACTTAAAATAGTAGGTTGCATTGACTTACATAATCAGTTGTTTAGTTTAAAAAACAGGAAAAATACAAATATTTGAAGAGTTTGGTTCCAAAATTAGATAACTTTTTCATTTACTCAATTTTTTTAAATCTAGTTTTTTTAATTATGCATTTCAGTTAATATCAATCAAATTGCTGTTGGTTTGTTTTGATTTAAGCCTAAATACAGCACAACTAGCACAATAAAACACAATAAAAACATGATAACATAATAAACATGTATTGACAAAAAATGTTATCTCGTTTTGGAACCAAACTCTTAATTTCTTTCAAATATGTGAAAAAAATTTATGTCTTAAAATGTTTAGTTGAATCAACTTAGATTTTCTAATAATTTAAACTTACTATTATTTATCTTGACTAGAGAGGAGGTGTAATGACTTATAAAATATAGTTGAATAAAGGTCAACTTTATTTTATAAGTTGTAGCAACTCATCTCTTGTCAAGATAAATAATAGTAAAATTACATGACTAAGAATTTTTTATAGTGTAGTATAACTAGCAAAATTAGTTTAATGAACAAAAACAAAAACTTAACTGTTACAGACCTTTTTTGTTTTCTATAACAAGAACTAAATCTTTTTAAGCTTTAATAATTTTCTGTAAAATAAAGGTGCTAAAGAGGATCTTCACAGTGATACTATAGAATAAACTATTTTTGTTGTTCCTCAAAGAACCATTTCTTTCTTACCTTTTTATAATCTTTTTTCACCAAAAAGAGCCTTTCGTGGAAAAGATATGTTCTTTGGATGTTAAAGGTTCTTAATGGAACCATTTAGCAAAAAAATGTTTTTTTTTTAGTATTGTGAGAAGCACCTTTATTTTTAAGAGTGTAAATATTTATGACTAAACATCAAATCTTTTGGTCAAAGCTTTTTGTTTAAAATGGATTATATGATGATTATCATTCGTCCATTTATTCATTGATTTATTGATTGTTTATTTGTTCATAACCCTTTTTTTTATTATTGCTTAACATATAGGGATGGTTTCCAGGACAGGGCTTAAGTTTAGTCCAAAATGCTGACTGAAAACAGCTTGCACTGACACATGAAATATATTAGTGCCATTGTTTTGTCTTAAGATATATTGTTTTTTGTAAGGTATGTTTGTAAAAAAAATTCTAATTTAAGGCCTACTCCTGGCTTAATCTAAAAGCCACCCTGTTATGTTAACTCTTAATGACAAGAAAAAAATTTCTGTTGAATATGAAAACGACTGAACGTTTTGATAAGAGTATAGACGGACTATTTCTATAGCAATGGGCTATTAGTTACGTGTGCAAAACACTCTCATGTGTCCTTTTAGCTGAATCACACAGCATCCTGTTTAAGGTATTACAAAGGATTTGTGGCTAACCATGTAGTTCAACACAAAGAAAACTAATTGCCCACGGTCACGCTCGATTATAAATTAGCAAATAAAGACGTGGTTCAGTCTGGACGTATCGTAAAACCACCGCTTAACTCTTGTATGAATACCTTTTACTTTCTACTGTAGGAAGCTGTTGTTTTCAATCACGCAACAACACCTGTTGCTCTTTATTTTTCCACTCAAACATGCGTAATGTATGCAAACAAACTGTCTCTGAGAAACAAAATCAACTATGAAATGTGAAAAAGTCCTTCACTTTTTCCACATTTTATTCAATTCAATTCAATTTTATTTATATAGCGCTTTTCACAATTGGTAATTGTTTCAAAGCAGCTTAACATTATTAGAAGCAGGGAAAAGCATAGAAAAATCGACAGATAACATAATACAGATAGCAAAAGCAGCAAAATTTGCTGCGGCTATGAATCAACATTATAAGCGAGTGTATAGAAGAGGGTGCTAAGTTAAGCCAATGACTGCTGACTCCCGGGGTGAAAAAACACCCTAGGAGAAAATCCTCCTGACTTTTAGCCAGGGGAAAAGTCCTAGGAGGAAAAAACCCTTGGGAGATATATAAACGAAAAAGGAGATTACGTGGGTTCCGCCGATGGTCGTTGGTCAGGCATCAGCTGGGTATCACGTTGAAGGACGGCCAGTAGATCAGAGATGTGCCGACCTTCACATTACCGGCTGGTGACTTCTCTTCCGAGGGGCGCAAATTCAAAATATGTGTTCGGAGGGTTGTGTGTTTTACTTGTCATTTCAAAATAGGTGTTTGTTGAGTCATGTGAACCTATGTGCATCATGCGCCTTGTCAAAATACCTGCCTGCTGCACACACATCGAAAGTGTTTATGATAAAAGAGATGCACAGGGTTACAAAATATTCGCAAGACACTATTATTATTATTCACTTTATTTAACCAGATAAAACTTTTTGAGATTAAAAATCTCTTTTACAGAAGTGACCTGGGCTGGGTTTCCCGATAACGATTGAACTTAAGAGCGCTTTCTACGAGCTACTTAATGAACATTTGTTGTTCATTTACGTGCGTTTCCCAAAGATCGCAACTGGGTGTTAAAAGTGCTATTTACGAGTTGCTAATTGCATTGTGCGCCCTTAAAAAAAAAAGTCACCGGCCGCCACTGTTGTACACAAGTATACAGCCTTTGCTCAATACTTCATTGCAGCACCTTTGGCACCAATTATGGCCCCTAGTCTTGTTGGAGTATGATGCTACAACTTCTAGCCAAGCGTCATGCCTTTGGGAATGTTTTTAGCAGCAGTAACTGGGAGACTAGTCAGGAGCGGGGAATGATGAATACAGCAATGTACAAAGACATCCTTGATGAAAACCTCCTTCAGAACGCTCTGAACCTCACATTAGGGATAAACTAGGTTCATCTTCCAACAAGACAATGACCCTAAACACACAGCCATAAGATAACAAAGGAGTGGCTGAAGGAGCTTGGGAGGTCTTGCAAAAAATTAAGTGTGACAAGCTTGTAGGCTTTTTGGCATGACCTCTCAAGCTCCGTTAGGTTGGATGGGAAGCGTCGGTGCACAGGCAATTTCATATCTTTCCAGAGATTTTTAATTGAGTTCTTTCATAGCCACTCCTTTGTTATCTTGGCTTTATGCTTAGGGTCATTATTCTGTTGGAAAATGAACCTTCACCCCAGAGTGAGGTCCAGTGTGCTCTGGAGCAATCTCTGAAAATTGCTGCATTCATCTTTCCCTCGATCCTGACTAGTCTCCTAGTTCCTACTGTTGACAAACATCCCCAAAACATGTGCTGCCACCACTATGTTTCTTCACATGGTACTGGCTAGGTGATGAGCAGTGCCTAGGTTCCTCCAGATTTGACGCTTGGCATTGTCATTATGTGGTATTGTTTGGATTTACCTTCTCCTCGTTGTCAGCTGATGACTTTGAAAACTTCATCCATCAGTAGTCTATTCTCTTCACCACACACCTCAGAATGCAGCACACTTACATCTGACTTCCAGTGAAAACTTGTATTTGGGTATAAGCACGTTTTTTACTATTGCCAACCTATGACATATTTCTTTATTGTTTTTTAATCTTTGTAAGTCGCCTTGGATAAAAGCGTCTGCTAAATGCTTAAATGTAAAATGTCCTATCAATGGAAAGCTTATTTATACAGTTTTAAGCTGATGTATGAATCTTAATTTCAGAAAATTGACCCTTATGACTGTGTTTGTGCTTGAGTCACAATTATTATTTATTACATATAGCAAAGTTACAAAAACAAGGATCACTGCATTATCAGTATGTGCTTATCTTACACTGATTATTATGACTAATAAGCTGATTTCATAAACAATCAGCAAGCATTAATAAAACATTTACACACCTTAAACTAGCAACTCAGGAATTAACAACAATTTTAAACATATTTTTATTTGGTGGCTTGCCTGATTTATTTTAGTAAATAAATATAGTAGTGGCAGAGGCAAGTAATACATTTGCTCATCATAACTAACAAAACGTATTACAAAAAATGTTATATTTTTCTATGTAACCCAGGTTTTTTACTGATATCTTAGTTTATTTAATATTTTAAAAAGAAATACAGATTTTATAATGACCTATTTTATAATATAGACTAATACCGTAGGACTGTACAGCAGTTGTCATTCAGATCAAGTCAGTCTCTCATCCATCCGTTAGGGGGCGGTAATGTAGACATGATGGTATAAACGCAGTAGAAGAAGAAGAAGTTGCGCGTGTTGATTATGTGCAATTCCAGCGATCTTTTCTATAAAACTTTATAATTTTATACTGATGATTTTATTATTTGTTGTTCAACAAAGATGAGCACTCAAGCTGTGCGGCTTTTCCGTAAACTGGACGGACTGTTTGCTGTGTACAAACCGCAGGGAGTTCACTGGAAGCTTGTTCGTGACACCATTGAGTCACATTTACTCAAAGGTAAAACCAGCTGGACAGTATGACTAAAATGCTTGTAGATATAGATTATCCTCATATGATAATAGTATAGAAAATGCATCAGATAATTAAAACAAAGTTATTGTAAGGTGGTTGGCTGGTCCTCCTAGCCTGGTAAACTGTTTTTTTTTTACAGTCTATGGGTAAACCTGGTTAAAATTGTGTTTTGCTGGTTTTACCTGGTAGATAAGGTGGTCTTTCAGCTTTCCATAATGGCAAAAATATATATTTTCGAATATAATTTTAAATATTTTAAAATATATAAAAACTGTATATATATATATATTTTAAAGCATTTATATTCACGTTGCAACGGAAAAAAACTTTGGATTTTACAAACCTGTAAATAATAACATAATATATTTTAATTAAAATGAGAGACATTTCAACCGCAATATACTAATCTTTTTTTATATTATACATATACATTTTATACAAACTTTTTATATTTTGGCCAGGAAACTTATATTTTTTCTCCCAATGAGTTGTAAAATGCAAAACATTTTTTGAAATATATGGTAATAGATCAAGGTTAAAACTAAATATATTTTCTAATTTAAAAATATATTAGAATTAAGCTTTAATTCTACAAAATGTATTCATATTTAAAACATATTTTAGGCCAAATGGGTTGACCAGCTAAAAAGTGGTCAAGCCATCTCTAAAACCAGACTGCCAAACCAGCTGACCAAGCTAGGAGACCAAACAGTTTATATTGTTTTTAGCTGTTTTTCAGCAGGGGAAAGTATTATCTCATTTATAAATTTGCATAGAAGTACTATGAGGAATACCATGGTATTACAGTGGAATGTGTCCAAAACGTAACTTTCCATTGGTGTATCTTTGTTTTTGAAATCATGAACAGATGTAGTGGTGACTTGATACATTACACTGTGCATAATTCTACAAAATCAACTAAGACAGATTCCCTGTATTTGAAATTTTTTCGTCTTGTCTTGAAGAACTGAACTCTTGCCCTCCACCCGCTCCTCGGAAGGCTGTGCAGTTCCAGCTTTTGTCCAGTGGAGAGAACAGAAGCTGTACAGATCTCATATTATCACCCTCCATGGTTCCCTCTCTATCAGATCATCCTCTAGGTCAGTCTTTCTTATTAGCTTCATTCATAACTGTTTATCCCACACATACTGTTAGCTTCATACTTTGTTTTCTCGTGTTTTAGTGACAGGACCACAGTTTCACAAAGTTCACGTTGGAGTTGGACATCGCTTGGATGCCTTTTCCTCGGGAGTATTAGGTGACACTTAGCAATGTTTACATATAAATATATTTATTAAGATGTAATGTAGTGTGAAAAACAAATGCTTATTTCTCTATTCTTTATGTCAGTTTTAGGTTTGGGGAAATCAAATGGACTACTTGAGCATCTGTGCAAATCACATGTAACCAGGGTAAAAGTTGATCTCACATTTGATTTGTTCATTTTATGTACTATAGTAAATAATTTAATTATGGGTAAAGTAAGTGATTAGATCAAAGCTTGAATGTATTATGTATATGCTGTTTTGTAGGACTACACACTTGATGGGCAGTTTGGAATGGCCACAGATGATTTCTCTCACACAGGTCGAATCATAGAGAAAACAACATACGGTAATGAGTAGAATCAATTCAATTACATATGTATGAGTGACAGTTTGTACTAAAATGTGTCTTTGTTCCTTGCCGTTTCCTTTAGACCATGTAACCCAGGATAAGTTAGAGAGAGTCCTTGCCATGATACAAGGAGCCAATCAGAAAGCTTTAATTACGTGAGTGGTCATAACAATGTGCGATCAGATTCGGTCTGTACAAGTTACCTGGTTAATCCTCCATGTGTTTATTATATGTCATCTGTACAGGTATTCTCATGTAGACCTACAGACTCAAGAGGCCTATGAGCTTGCACTGAGGGGTTTATTGTATCCTGATGGTAAAAGTCCTCCTATTCTGACTGGCCTGCGATGCATACATTTCAAACCACCACATTTTACTTTGGGTTAGTACTTTTAACTTGTTAATAATTTTAACTTGTAAAGCCAAACAACCAAATAACTGTTTTCATTTCCTTTTTCACACCAGAGGTTCAGTGCGTAAATGAGACTCAGACGTATCTACGCAAATTCATTCACGAGGTGGGATTAGAGCTGCGGACGACTGCGGTCTGTTCCGGAGTGCGTCGGACAAGAGATGGTCCCTTTAAAGTAGAGAATGCATTGACACGCCAACAGTGGACTATTGATAACATCGTACAAGCGATCGGTCACTTTCGAGGCACTGCTCGCAAAATCAGGAAGTCTGGAATGTACAGACAGACTGCTGCCCAATCAAACACAAGTACAGAGCAAGAGCAAAGAAACCAAGAGCATCTTGACATCCAAAATTTAACTTGTGATACGATTGTAGACGGAGAGTTACCTGAAACACAGGATGAAAGGAGAACAAAATGTTAAGCAATTTTAATATTGTACCTAATTGAAAGGATTTCGAATATTTATGTTTGTATGTTGATTAAATAATGAATTTAATTTATTAACTTCAAATGCTTTAATTATTATACATCATCATTTAAAGTATGTTTGAGTATTTTACATACATTTCAGTGTCCAAAACATTTATGTTATCTTTACTGCAGCTCAATGTATTGTATTATTTACTGTAAAAAAATGAAACTATATATTTGAATGCTAGACTTGCTTTCAACATGATTTTTTTTTCTTTTAAAGGAAAACCACCGTTTTTCAATATTTTACTATGTTCTTATCTAGACTTAGATGAATAAATACATACCTATCTTATTTCGATGTGTGCATTTGATATTTGGACGGTGCATCGTGAATGTGTTGGCATTTGGCCTGGCCCCATTCATTCCTTAGGATCCAAACAGGGATGATTTGAGTAGCCACCAAACACTTCCATGTGCTCTTTCCCCATACAATATAGTTCTCATTTTTTATCTTTTTTAAAAATCGCCACGTTTTATTTTGTGCCATCATACTTACTCATGTAACTACTCATGTAACAGTCTTTAAATAGGAAAAACATGGAAGTGTTTGGTGGCTTTTGGGTTCATTCCTGTTTGGATCGTGGGAGATGAATGGGGCTGGGCTGGATGCTGGCGCATTTGCGATGCGCTGTTCAAGGAATAGGTGCACACATTGAAAAAAGATAGGTATGTATTCTTCTTAGTTTAGGTAAGAACATAGTAAAATATTGAAAAACTGGTGTTTTCCTTTAAGCCAGAAATTTAAAATAAAATCTTGTTTTTTGTTTCTTCCCAAAGTTTCATTTACATTATTATCTCTAAGCTTTGTTTTTGCAGGAAAACTTAAAATTATCTACCTGGAATGTAATTTGTACATCAAAATGTGATAACGTAAAAGATAAATAATTTTTTAAAATATAAAGAACTGTTTGTTGCTACGGAACCTTTGATCGCTTCATAAATGTTGCACGGACATTTATAACGCCGAACGCATTTACGCTGCTGTAGAAATATAATTGAATAGAAAGGCGAATAGCACTAAATGTGCTGTCAAAATTAAGCTGGGCGCATAGTTGCACACATCGTTTCTAAACACTGTTTATAGAGATTTGCATTTTGTTATAGCAGGTACAAATTATGTTTTGGAATTATACTTAAATAAATAATAGTTTCATATTACAAGTGCTTTCAGCGGCACAAAAGACTCCCCAGAATGTGAATGTTTCTCAACGTGTAATGTGGCTTTTTGAGCCTCCATGCGCCCCCTAGCGTTAAACAACAGTTTGTCTTTTATGATGCACGTAACTTTTCCAAGTATTGTAGTTTTCTGTGATTTTAAGTCTAAGAAACTGTTGACTTTTTAGTGCCTGTGTTGATTGTGTCATTTCTACCATCCGCGCACTAGCGTGATATTTATATAAGTGTGTCGGTTCATTTCCGTTTTACATTATCGTTTCGTTGCAAAGTGATGCGGGGGTCAGTGCGCTGGGTGTTGTGGGATGTGAAGGACACCCTGTTAAAGGTCCGTCGCTCGGTTGGGGAGCAGTACTGTACAGAAGCAGAGCGAGCCGGGCTGAAACTGCCAGCCGCACAGGTAGAAACCGCTTTCAGACAGGCTTACCGACAGCGATCGCATCTCTTTCCCAACTATGGCAGAGCTCAGGGAATGAATAGCCAGAACTGGTGGACTGGACTTGTGAAGGACACTTTTGCACACTGTGGGGTCACTGACCCAGCTGTGCTGGATAGACTGGCCAGCAACCTTTATCATAACTTCTGCGGAGCAGAAAACTGGGAGGTAAACGCACATTTCATTCATAAAATGTATGTCAGTCATCGGAATAGCTTTTTTTGATTGTCTCTAAATATTAATAGTTGTATTCCAATTTTTTGTATTATGCAATTCCTTAACACACCTGTAGAGGGCACTCACTGATTACAAGTGTACAATGACTCTCTAGGCTAATAATTGTCAGTGGATGTCTTTAATTATAATTTAATGACATATCTATCTATGTCTTTCTATACATCTATCCATTCATCCATCCATGTCAATCTCTCTCTCTCTCTTTCTACCTATTCTAATATCCAAAAACTAAATTTTCCTCAACTTCAGGTGTTTTCAGATTCTAATGGCGCTCTGAAGTCCTGCAGCTCTTTGGGATTGAAGCAAGGAATTGTCTCTAACTTTGATAAGCGTTTGGAAGGCATCCTGAGGGAATGTGGACTCCTCGCTCACTTCTCCTTTCATTTGACATCAGAGGAAGCTGGGGTGGCTAAACCAGACCCTGCTATTTTTTCCCAGGCTCTGGTGCGCTGTGCCGTGCCAGCCTCCAGTGTAGCCTATGTCGGGGACCATTACGTGAATGACTACCTGACCTCACGCTCACTGGGCATTCAAGGTTTTCTGCTTGACAGACAAAATCGTCATGGACACCTTGATATCCCCCCTCAGCATAGACTACAGAGCCTAAATGAATTACCAGCACGACTGCAACAGGAAATAGACTGAGTGCTGTGACTGTTAAATATGTAATGTGACGCTGTACCACAAAAACAGTCATAAGTACAGGTTTATTTGTACTGTAGCAAAAGCCAAAAATAAACCTTATGGGTCAAAAAAAAAATTAACGCCAAAAATCAGTCATGATCATGTTCCATGAAGATATTTAGTAAATTTTCTATCAAAACTGTATTTATTATTAGAAATATGTGTTGCTAAGGACTTTGTTTGGACAATAAAAGGAGATTTTCTCAATATTTAGATTATTTTTTGCACCCTCAGATTCTTTTTCCAATAGTTTTATCTTAATCAAATATTGTCCTATCCCAACAAACAATGTAATGGAAAGCTTATTTATTGAGCTTTCAAGTCACATAAAATGCCCATTACATTTTCATTGAACTCTCTTCTGAATTTTGTTGTTTTGTATATTTTGATATACAAAGTAAGATGAAACATCAGACTTATCTAAAAAACTTGTATATTTAAAAAAATATGCTGACTAAAATAGGTTAATGTTTTAGGGGTGCATGGTGTGCCTTATTCATGTCAGCCCATCATCAAATAATTTATAAAACTATTATGAACACATTAAGCGAGGTAATTTTATGGATTAATAAATAAGAAAATAATAATTCTAAATTGAGATATGTTATCTTTTAAGTCTAGGACATGGCACACACTTGTTTTTATTTTCTTGTTTCTGTGGTTGAAAATTTCTCCACCTTACAATGCGATAGTTACTAAATTCAACCTTCCTTTTTTACTTTGTTAACCAAACAAATCTCAGAGAATCTCCAGTAATACACTTTAAGACCATAAGATTATGAGACAAAAACGAAATCCAACAGTATATCCGTAGACTGCCGATATGGGTGATTCTCGCGAAATTAGACTTATGAGGTGTCATGAAACATTTTGATAAAAAAGTAAATGCAAAGTAAAAGTATCAAAATATGAAGCATACAGTTACGAACATCTCTTCGTGTACTATTTTGCACATGATTTCAAATGATATCATACAAACCAATTTTGTTGTTTTTTCCACATTTAAGGGAAAAAAAATTCATTACCGCAACTTGTCCATGACTGGATTTGGGTTCTTTGACATGGAAATATTTATAATGAAAAAATCTAAAAAATAAAAGCTTCAGGGCATGTTAATCTATAAACATTTACAGTAAAGAAACATGTGGTATTTGGTGATCATTGGTAAATGTAGAGACAATAATAAGGAATATAAATGTGTCCGAGACCAATTTTCTCATCCTCCGCAACAATTTTCAATCATCGTTTAAGCCCTCAAGGAACTAACATTTTCAAAAAAAAAAAATGTTGGAAGGGACATAATTGACTGGGACACTCAAGATGGCTACCAAGCAGTTCTTATTTTTTCTCTCCAGATAAAAGTTGAAATTTTGTTTGTCATAGTACCTAGACAACTTTTTAGTTCTCATTACCGAAACATGAGTTCGTAAATGCATATATTTAATGTAATATCATGTTGCGGTAATGATAATCTTTTAATAACGATAATCTAAGAAATGTAAATAATTCTATAGGAAACTTTTTTAAATCCTCTAAAAATAATGGTTATAGTAAGTTCAGACCTTAATCTGATTTCAATGGCTTTTTAAAAAAAAATCTGATGCGGGACACCTTCTAAGTCTGGATTTTGTGAGAATCACCCATATGTGTTTCGATACAGATGGGAGAGATCCTGTTGGGTAAAATCACTTAACCCTAATACCCAAATACTCTTATTCCTTTCCATCTGCTCTAACACATACCAGCTATGCCTACAAAACAATACATTGGGATGGAAATTAAAGGAAATAAAAATCATTTAGCTCTTTAGTTAAAGTGCAGGAACATCATAGAAGATTATACAAAGAGGGCAAACATGTTTGCATGCTTTGCTCATCTTTGAATTACAGAATCACTGTTCTCTTCAATTCTATAAGCTTGTTGTGTTTCTTATAGGAGTTCACTCAGCAGTGTGCCTAAAACAAAGCTGGCTTTAGAGGCTCAGCCTGTCGGCTATGAGGGACTGTGCTGCAATCCGATAGAAAACCTTAATGGGATTGGCAATGACAGCAGATCGTGACAGGGAAAAGAAAGGGAGAGGAAATTGAGGTTAAAAAAAGAGGGAAACCATTATAGACAAAAGCATACGGATATATGAAATTATTGATGCTATCACACTAAACTATTAAATACATGTTTTGAGTTGTAAAGAATAATGGGGAGAGTATTAAAGCTTAAAGGGACACTCCACATTTTTTGAAAATATTATCATTTTTGATTTTTACCGTTTTGGAATCCATTCAGCTGATCTCCGGGTCTGGCGGTACCCCTTTTAGCATAGCTTAGCACAATCTATTGATTCTGATTAGACCATTAGCATCGCCCTCAAGAATAACCGAAAATAGTCCTCTTAGTAACTTTCAATAGCAAGGGACTATTTTCGGGCACTGTATAATATCATTGTGCCTCCTGTAGCAATCTTATGGCAGCAAAGTCCTTGATTATTACACCAGAATGAGAGTATAGTTCCTAGCCATATCTACCTAGAAAATTGTAATATTTTAATTTTCCGTCGGTCTTAGTACACTGAAAATTTTTTTTGAATTTAATCAATTTTTTAAGGTAAGTGGTTGCAATCAATTTATTTAAGCTACATTTAAACAAAAAAGATTAGTAAAGTAAAATAAAATATAAAACTTTTGTTTAAATGTAAATAAATTGATTGCAACCACTTACCTTAAAAAAATGATTAAATTCAATGATTTTTTTTTTCAGTGTACATGATGTAACTACAGAAGAGTCAAGTTTTAAATAGGAAACATTTCAAAACTCTTTGGTTATTTTTCAGCGTGATGCTAATGGTCTAATTAAATTTAATGGATTGTGCTAAGCTATGCTAAAAGTGGTAGCGCCAGACCCGGAGATCAGCTGAATGGATTCCAAAACAGTAAAAATCAAATGTTTAACTCTAGAGTGTTCCTTAAAGAGGCAAAGACAAATGAACACTAAAAACAAGTAAACTTTGTGTAGTGTCCACCACACTTGCACTTTACATTACATACTCACTCATGCATGAACTTTCTTGATCTCTAGTGCCTTCCTCACAAAAGGTTTAACCAAACAAACAAAATAAATAAATAAATAAATAAACTGGCAAGTAAAAGGAGCTAAGCATTTCCTCTAGCAAAAACAGCACTCCAGCAGAATTTTCTTTGTTTAGTAGTGCCCGAGGTTTTCCGGTTTTACATTTCCAGTTTTTATTGGACCTTCTTGAAATACTTTTCTACGATAAAAGATGCACATGGATAGAAAGCCTTAGAAAAAAAATGATATTTTTGCAAACATTGTGTCCTTTGTGTTCAGCTCAACTGGTAGAGGATTGCATTACCAGCATAAAAGGTCAAGGGTTCGATTTCCAGGGAATAAACTTTAAGTCTGCCAAATGCATAAATATGATGTAAATGCAAAGAGAATAAGAATGGCTGATGTCATGGCTGGGTTTAATTCATACACTCTTAAAAATAAATATGCAAAATTTTTTTAAAAGTTCATAGAAGAGGAAGCTTAATTTTTAAGAGTGCAAGGAATACATCCAAAATCGATTTAAATAAAAAAGAAAAAAATGAGTCAACTCCAAAATCTGCAGCATTTAAGTGTTATTTGGAAAAATATGTAAACTTAAACAGATCAAAAACAGACATCATACAGTCATGTGAGAGACGTAGTGGAATCCCCCATTCTTTACAATTTCAATACGTCTACATGCTTGACTGACGATAAGTGAGTCAATAGAAAACAACTCATTCTCCATATACAATCAAAATAATTTTCCCACACTATTTACAAAGCCTTGTTAATGCATGAAACAACAGAATTTAAAGAGAAAGACATGCTGACAATGAATCAAATAAAGAAGATGTTTTTCAGCTGTTTTGTCGGCCAGTAAACAGCTAACCACGGTAAGTTTAAATGGGAGTCAGTTGGAAGAAAAAGCAAGAGATGAAACACTGAGCATCATCTTTGCTGTAAAGCACAATTCTGAACATCCATTTATCTATAACATCATCAGGGATGACTGAAATTTCATGTCTGGAAATTATGCAATTAAACAATTCACTTCAAAATACCCAATGCATCCAATTATTTTAACATTTTAAATCAAAGTCTTCTTATACAGAAAAAAATTGTTCTTTGTTGATTATAATAAATTACATTTCATCCTTTAACATTAACACTCTTATTCATCTTTTCTTTTTAATCACTTCATCTCTATCTCATTTAACAACTAAATATTCATGTATTACCATACAACCAATCCAATTTAGTTATTTACATAAATCAACTGATTAATTAATATTAAGTAGCACACTATGATCAGCCAAATTCAAAAATAAATAAACATTGATATATACATTTCAACCAATGCCTTTAACCTAAACATTCATTTACAAAGATGACAACTCAAGGGTCATCTTGATCTCCATGGTAAACAAAATGTTGGATTAGTCACATAGATTAATCCTCTCCGACCTACAAGGACTTTTGGGATCATTCTGTCAAATTCTCGAAACGCCACACAGTGATCAAACTTCATCACTTGCTTACATCATCTGAACATGATATAAGATGGTCAAAACAGACCAAATTATTGCTCACATTTTCTGTGCTGGACCAATCATTTGCCAATTTTGAATTGGGTTAGATTGTAAAGCGCCTATAGTAGCAAATGTTTATTTGGCCCAGCATATTATTTAAACAACTGTAGTTGTTAAAGACTGTATAAATAGTAAAGTTTTATAAATACCTCTGAAATACATTTATAAGGGACAACGCCTTATGTTTTCTTACATGAGATTATTGACAAAAGCACAGGGACAGGTTAGACAACAATAACAAAATAACATATAGTTTAAAATATTGAAGTGTAAAGCTTCTATATATATTGCATAATAATTCGACGTTGATAAAAGTTAAGCGTCACATTGATTATACTTTTATGGCAGGTTTTGAGACTCTGTATGTGTGCCATCTGTGAAAAACATGCATGGTGTTTATGATGTTAAAGTGAGAGAGTTATGCCCTTAAAGATACAGTGACGTATTTAAAGATGCACTTTAGGTTTAAAAATAATTTACAGAAATAATCATAATTTCTCCATCAGGGTTGTAAAACATTACTAAAGTGTCCATTTAAAGGTAACTGTATTGATACTGTGTTTGAAACTGTGCACAGTGAAATATTACGTGATCATACGCACCCAATCTTTCCAAAGTGAACATGCATTATATTAAAATCGTGATGTCATGTGATGTCGTACAGTTGCTAAATATAGTGATCAAACAGAGTCTCCCAAGATCGTACAATGTTGACACACACCTTTAAACGTCAACACACTCTTTTTATACTATGCAAACAAACACAATTTTTGTGCATGAACATACTGTGTGAAATTTGTGAATATATGCATAACTCAACAAGTTACATGTCATAAATGTGCATTTCAATAACAGCAAATGCTTTGATAAAAACATAAAAACTGAATTTCTTTAAAAGTAAAAAAGTGTAAATATTACTATTAGTCCCTAAAGTTGACTTTAGTCTCTCATGCTTGCTGTTAATCTCTGGAAATGATTTATGATTCCTCATTATTATTATTATTATTATTATTATAAAGAGATTGAGTTAAAAGAAATTGGCAAACGCTTTGGTAGGTCTAATATATGCTGTCTGCCAGCCAATATATGCTCTAATATATGCTAATTAATATCTCATTCTTAAAGGGACATTTCACTCTCTTTGAAAACACGCTCACCCTCCAGCTCCCCCAGAGCCAAACATTTGTTTCTTACCATTTTGGAATCCATTCAGCCGATCTCCGGGTCTGACGTTAGCACTTTTAGCATAGCTTAGCACAATCCATTGAATCTGATTAGACCAATAGCATCGCACTAAACAATAACTAAAGAGTTTCAATATTTTTTCTATTTAAAACTTGACTCTTCTGTAGTAACAACGTGATTTTCTGGGCAGATATGGCTAGGAACTATACTCTCTAATATATTCTGGTGTAATAATCAAGGACTTTTACTGCTGTAACATAGCTGCAGCAGGCGTAGTGATACTACGCACCGCCCGAAAATAGTCCCCTTGGTTACTTTCAATAGCAGGGGACTATTTTCAGGCAGTGCGTAATATCATTATGCCTGCTGCAGCCATGTTACATCACCAAAGTCCTTGATTATAACGCCAGAATGAGAGTATAGTTCCTAACCATATCTGCCTAGAAAATCGCAACTTTTAATTTTCTGTCGGTCTTAGTACACGATGTAACTACAGAAGAGTCAAGTTTTAAATAGGAAAAATATCGAAACTCTTTGGTTATTTTTTGCGCGATGCTAACGGTCTAATCAGATTCAATGGATTGTGCTAAGCTATGCTAAAAGGGCTAGCGCCAGACCCGGATATCAGCTGAATGGATTCCAACGGTAAGAATCAAATGTTTAACTCTAGGGGAGCTAGAAAATGACAACACCCTCAAAAAAAGTGGAGTTTCCCTTTAATCTCCCATTCTTTAACCATGGAATGTGATAAAATGTGATATTAAAATCTACATATTAAACTAAGTTTTAGTGCATTTTACATCCCGTTACACCATGTTACACACAAGAGTGATTTCATATACAATTGTGGTATTTAAAAAAAACAAAAATTGGGAGAATATTGAGGGTTTAGCTCTGTTAGTAAGAATGATTTGTTTAAAACCTGTCATAGTTTCACTTCTGAATCAGCTGATCTTGTATATATATCAGCTTGTCTTTATATTAATGTATACTGAATGAATTCTGATTCTGGTCACTCCATTAGGATTAAAAATCATCCAGACATGTAATTGAGTTCCAAGTTGCTTTTTCTGAGTTCTTCTGTCAAGAGTCCTCAGATTTTGAGTCACATCTTTGTTAAGTTCTTGTAATTGCTGTTGTCCAAAAAAAACGTTTTGCATTGCAAAAGTTCAATTTTTGCTTTGCGTTTTCCCATTGCCCAAACTGAAATGCTCTCAATATTGAGTGAGTCTGTACCTTGAAAAAGCCGCCACGGTCTTGTCGAGTGGTAAGGTGGAACATATCAGGGAAAGATTTCTTATGAAGCTTTTCAAGCAAATGTCTGGGCTCCAGAAAACACGTCAAACCACTGCATGGGAAAGAATAAACAGAAGGTTGATGTGGTGACAGACACAATATTTCTACCTTCTAAAAATAAAGACACAGAGGGCTTTGTTAAGATACACTAAGGCATCACAAAATTGTACCTTCTGTGTAAGGAACATTTCCTGATGAGATGAGAAGAAAGACGTGAACGAGAAAATCGACAAAAAAATACACATTGTAAAGAATCGTTCATTCAAACAATACACAATATTTAACTTTAACCCGATGACATGCAAGTTAAAATGTTATCATGAAGACACTGACATGGTTCTACTAAACAATTTGAAATGTCTGACAATTCTGTCTAAATATTTAACGAACATCCTCTAGACAAATTAAATTAAAGGTCTGTCAACAAGAAGCACTGTGACGAGGCTGATACCGATGACAGATTATCTGTCTGAACAAAATACCAACAATTCCATTCTAATTGTATAATTCTTTTGAGGAATATAGAGCCCCTCTTGACACATGAGTAAGCCGGGCTCACATTACAAGATTATCGGTTCCCGAGAATCAGAGAGAAAATCGGGCCTCGATTGGTGCCGATGTTTAGCTCTCAGATTATCATGTAATGTGTGACGTTTACAGTTCAAATCTTACACATCCCAACGTTATTTTTTAGCGCAATGCTAGTGGTCTAATCAGATTCAATGGATTGTGCTAAGCTATGCTAAAAGTGGTAGCGCCAGACCCTGAGATCAGCTGAATGGATTCCAAAACGGTAAAAATCAAATGTTTAATTCTAGGGGAGCTGGACAATTAGTATATTTTAGTAAATATCTGTCAAGATTCCGTGTGTGTACTACAACCTACGGCCAAATATAACCTTGATATTACATTAATACTGACGGAGTAAGATCATGTCAAAGTCAAAGCCTGAAATCAATGATTGAAAATAAAGCACTGATGCTCCTAATCTCATAATAAGAGGGTGAGACTTAGCCTGAATTTTATCGGCATGCTGACAAATGTCTATGAAGATTTGTGTTATACGCACAATACAAAATAAAGACTTAGCATCCCTATGACTCTCATGTTCAGATAAAATCTTAGGGCAGAGTGACAACAGCTTATGTCATTGAGCAAAGACAATTAAAAGTTAAAGGCCTCACGCATATGCTGGTCTCACTATGCGTTCACCCCCTACCATTTATCATAATTAGACACTGCATGACACTTAACACTTGAACATCCAGCTCAGCAAAACATGGAAACACAGCACCAAATTACCCGTTTCTGCGTGACAGCAGGGCGTCCCGCCCGTCAGAATACTACTAGGCTTCTCCGACCAACACCAGATGGTGTTACATCGCCCACAACCTCCACGTCTCCACCAACAACTGCAGAGATTATGTGTGAAGTTCACAAATGACCTCTTTCTCATTACACAACAATTTAAACAAATCTATTCATAGAAAGCATCAACTCTTTCTTTGAGGAAATAAGCTCAATTTAACATTCATAAAGACTTTGTAAGCATGTGATCTTTTCAGTAAGGTCACTACATAAAGGTGAGTCTTACTTTAGTAAAGTGCAGAGTAGCATTAGCAGTACGCTGCCCACCACACACATCACCAGCATGGTAGCCACAGTCTGCTGCCTGTGATTGGACGCCACCACTGCCAAGAGGTCTGCATGTTCACAGCGCATACCCATGAAGCCAGGGTGACAACTAAACACACACACACAGGTGCAATTTATTCAATGGTCAGTAAGTATTAAAATATGCACTGCAAAATTTTGAATTAAATTTACAAGTAAATATTAGAAACTACTACATTGTACATGTGAATGTGAGCGTTTTCAGATTAGAATTAAGTCATTGTGTCAAATTTACCCACATAAGTGCACAGAAAAGTTACAATTAGGAATTTATCCAAGTAAGTCGGGAGCAGATTGTGTGTCAGTCCGTTTAGTCTTGTTCATACCAAAAAACTTTTTTTGTGAATGAAGTCTGACTGAAATCTTGGTCAATGTTTTCATAAATCTACATAAAATGTATGACTTCATACAGAAATGTTCTGACTGTCTGCCAGTGTGTTGCACACAGCTACTTAAATACTAAAAGTTAAGGGGGTCGCACACCGGCCGCGCAGCTCAGCATTGCGTCGAGTCACGTCTAGAACGACTCACAGGTATCGTAAATCGGAAGTGCCCATTAAATAGCGCGAGCTTCGTCAGATAGGGTCTACTTCAAAATGCAAAATATACGTTAGCAGCCAATGTTAATCGTTAATGATTTGGGACAAATATGATGTTATTTAATGTTAAACTATGCGAGTGGCGCGACTTCTTGAGTCGTAGCTGGGCGGCGCGGACAGGCATCACCTGTCGGCGCCGGTGTGCGTATACTCATAGAAAGCAATGTGTTCAAGTTTTTTAGAACGACGCAGCGCTGAGCTGCATGTCCTGTGTGCGACCCCCTTTAGTGTCCTAAATATTTGCTCTTCAAACTTTAAAGGGAAAGTTCACCCAAAAATGAAAATTCTGTCATAATTTTTTCATCCTCATGTTGTTTTAAGTATGAATTGCTTTTTTTCTGATGAACACAAAATATGATATTTTGAGAAATGATGATAAGCACACAGAGATTGTAACCATTGACTTCCATAGTAGAAAAAACAAGTACAATGGAATTTAATAGGTACCATCAACTGTCTGCTTACTTACCATCATTTAATAAAATATTTTCATCATCATTTATCACAATACTTCCATAATATTTGTTTTCCTACTATGGAAGTCAACGGCTACAATCAGCTGTGCATTACCATCATTTATCAAAATATCCCTTACAGGAAAACGACATGAATTTGTGAACAACATCAATTTCACATGTGAAAAATCATGGGTGCTCAAATGTGTGTTTTTGGAACATTTTTGTGTGAATCCCATGTGAAACACATGTGCATAATGTGGTGACAATTTTTTTTACATGTAATCACGTTTCACATGGGATTCACACAAAAATGTTCCAAAAACACACATTTCACATGAATTTGCACATGTGACTTTTCTGTAGGGGATCTTCCTTGGTGTTCATCAGACAAAAATAAATGAATACGGATTTAGAACAATATGAGGATGAGAAAATTATGACAGAATTTTCATTTTTGGGTGAACTATCCCTTTAACACCTATTGGTATGAATGATGCCAAATCTGATGCTAGAATGTGACAATTTTAAATTTCCTCTCTTATATATTTTTTGATCAAATTTATAGAAAAATTTGAGGGTATCCCTTTAGGGGACGATACTAGTGATAGACCGATATATTGCTGCGTCTGATATTTGGATTTGTTTTATTATCGGCCAATAAATCTTTTCAATCGGCCAGAAAATTTCTCTTGCTTAAATTTGTTTGTTTTTTTGTAATGAAAAGACACTCAGTGTCACTCAATGTAAGTCTGACTGACAGTAAAACAGTGACTGCTCATTCGAGGGGCGCTAATTCATGTCATGTGTGTTGCTTGCGTTTTCGAAATGTGTGTTTGTTGCGTCATGTAAACCATGTGCATCACGTGTTTTGTCAAAATAAGTGCATACGCGTCAAAACCGTTAAAGATAAAAAAAGACGCTCACGTTAACAAAATACACGCAAGACACTCCCTTAACAGTAAACTCTGATTCCGCATGAGATTATGCGAGTATCTGGCAAACGCGAGCGTCTCTTTTATCATAAACCCTTTAGACGTGTCTGCAGCAGGCACTTATTTCGACAAGACACGTGATGCACACAGGATCTCTCGATGCACAAAACACATATTTTGAAAAAAGGAATCGCACACATGACGGGCTACATACAAGTTGTGATGAACTTTGCACCGAGCGCCCTCGAAAAAAGAAGTCACCGGCCGCCAATGCGGTAAAATGATCAATCATTATTAAATTTTTAACATGACTTAATGTTGTGTCACACTGATTCAACACACTTATTCAAACAGTACCATGTACTATGTAACAGTACTATGATTAATAATGTTTATAGTAATTTAAAAGGTATATTTATAAATATTATGAATAACAAATGTTTATGTAGTTTTACCAATTTTGTTGGTGATTAATACCATTTGTTGATACTTTTGCAAGATATATAGTGTGGGATCTTTACGTTCAGTGTTTTGGACTCACACACAAGCAGGCGTTTCCTCCAGGATGAGAAAGCGGCACGTGCCGTGGAAACAGAACTGGCTGTGGGAGTCGGGGCAGTCATCAAAGTGAGAGTGAACTGCAGCTGCTATAAACTCTTCAAGCAGAAAATAAAGAGATTTTAGTGGATTTTGCAGATGTCTTAAGACAGATTCATCACTAGTTATGCGATCAATTTCTATTTTGTCATCTGTATAAATGGCACCTTCTATCACCTTTCAGGGTATACAAGATTAAAACAAAATTCTTAAAAAAATAATTACAATTTTCATAATTGTACGCTCTATCTGCAGAGTGATTTACAATGATGCTCATCATACAGTTTCCATCCAAAAAAAATGTAAATCCCATAATTACATGCATGACCTCTGAAATTACCCTGGGGAAAAATGTTTTGATAAAGCACAGCGTGGTATTACAGCACTACTGTGATCTTAATAACTTGATGAAGTTACAGAATGATAAACAAAACCTGTTATCTTTGTGTAAGCAACCAGGATGCCCAACAGTGACAATCAAACTCTGATGCTACACCAAATGTTGGTATCGTGAAAATCTTTTGAAAGCATTTTTGTTGTGACCTATTCAGATTTATTACCCTGTTTAACCGAGCCAAGCGTGAAGGAAAGATAACAGATCTTACTTCTGACACGTGTAGTGGTAGATGTAGTCGTCGTGGTGCTTGTGGTGCTTGATGTGGTTGTGATGGTTGTTGTTGTTGTGGTGGTGGTTGCAATGGTTGTAGTTGAGGTAGAATTTTCTTGCACCTGCCCATATGTAAAAAGAGAGCCTACGGACACAACACACACACACACACACACATTAAAAATCATGAAACATTAAAAAATACTTAAACAGCACAAAAATAGGACGTCACCAAAATTACAGTTACACATCTAACATTACGAACCCCTTACCCAAATGTGAAAATGATGTTCCAACAAAATGAACAAATGCAAGACACAAAATAAATACAGTAAAAGAAAAACAGCGGAGTACCAGCATCACACAAGAGAGACAGGTTTGAGTGGCATATAGTGTACACATATGAGAACTAGCTACCTAAAGCCCACTTGCTTTACAGATCACTTAAAATGTCATTGAGCAAGAGTGGGAGTTTATGACCTTCAGGCTATTCTGAGAACTGCTACGGACAACGACTGTGTTAAGATAAATTAAAGTGGATTTGTGATGCGGATTTTAATCACATCCACATCTCCGTACACAATGTGATAGTAGCAGAGGACAATACACTTTACCTTTTACATGCAATGCCAAAAGGTCATGTTATGGTCCCACAGCTTTCCTCAAAGCAACCACAAAACCTGACTCACAAAGTGTGTTAACATCAGATGTTATTTTCCATCTCTTATTATTTAAAAGAATAACTGGAGTACAGAGCTAAAGTGCTTACATCCAATGACATAACAGTGATGCTGTGTGGGACCACAGTAACCACTATAAAATGAATACTGAAACACTTTAAAGAGAGATCCCTTCAATGAGACCTTTAAATAAAACTTAAATATCTATGGGCAGGACACCTGTGTCCATAAAGAACAATTCAGTCAAGGAGCGTCTGGCTGTGACGCACTATATATAAATATATTTGTTTACTATCTGTGTGGAAGGACAATGCCATTACCAGCAAGGGAATCCCATGAAGACAAACTAAAAAAAACTTTGATTTAATCAGACTTTGTAGCTTTACTACAGCAATAAACTTCCCTTTAAACAAAAAGCAATACTCATAGTCTCAAATTGAACAAGTCCCTTTGATGAACCTGAGCCTGAGATATGAATGTGCTTTCATTAATGAAGAAAAACAATATAGGATGAATGTTATAGAATACTACTATATTTAAACTAAGCTCACTTAACCTTGTTAGAGCTTGACTACTGAGCCAGAGGAATATAGCAAGCTAACCAAAGAAACTAATGCGTATTTCCTGTACTGTTATAAAAAAAAAACATATATAAAAACACTAACAGGGCATTATGATAATAGTCTCATTACATCAGATAACTTGGGAGGCATTATAACAAAGCAGAAGATTATTTTGTATCCAAGTTTTTTAATAGTAAGGATAAGAATTTAAAATGTTGGATGTGATGAGAATGGCTCTTGTGATGCTCGAAAACAAATCATAAAACTGATACAAAATTAATGTTAATTATCACAAATAATTCATATAAAATGTATTAAAAACTTTTTATTAAGTTCACATCCTACGTGCCTCAAAACTAGTATTGTGTAAATTTGAAAAATATAAATTATTTTGGAATGCCAACGCCTTTATATGTCATTTTCATGTTCATTTGTGAACATAGAAAACGAGAAAATCCCAATTTTTAAATAATTATTTAAAATCAAATGTACTTACCGGTGAGAAGGAATATTGTATCCCAAAAAGCACGATACATCATTATAAGGCTTTTCTGTGACTTCTTGGTCAGGGATTCGTAGCGACTCTTATATTAATTTAATAATAACTAATTTCTCTTGGTCAACATAGATGAAGGCACGCCAGTATTCTCGAGTAACCGAAATCTCTAGTAGTCCGTTGCGTTTGTAAGAAATCTGACTTCCATGGTTAAAATGTTTGTATTTTTCGTCGTAGTTTCATTGTCTGCTCGACACAAGACGCCACGCGTGGATCCAGGTATTTTAAACTTGACGTCAAGTTGACCAACGGTGCGCTCCTCCTTACCACAGTCTTAAAATACAGCTATAATGTTTTGTTTACTTGTAATTTTGTAACTTTGCTTAAGCTAACGATAAACAGACAAGCAAGCGACACTGATGACTACAGTTATGTTTTAGAAACCACTCTAACGTATCTAGGTCCCCTCCACACCCCTGCCCTGTCATCTTTAGGTGAGTTCGACTTCATGCAGCGCTGCGCAGACCGTTCGAACAATGACATCACAGTCTCAATTCCAAGACTGGGCTTTTGACTGACTCTCGCGATAATTTAATGTTTTCTGCGCAGCGCATGTTTGTTTCCAGATTTCCTATAATACATTTGCTTGAATGTATTAACATAACATGAATTTTATTATAGCAACATTTATTTATTTTATAGCAACATTTATTTTATTATAGCAACATTTAACATTTTAGATGTTTAAAACCGTGTCCAAAATAAATGTGTAGATTAAGTGGAAAATGTTTGTGTTACACTTTTGGTCAATTGTTCTGATAGAAGTAACGTTAGTGGAGTCCTGGTAGAGATTACACTCATTTTATTCTGGCTTTTAAATTTGCCTTTATGTGACGTGACTCTTTCCAGTATACTCCCACAGCCAGGTATATTATGTCATGGTCAAAGTTTTTCCATGGGATTAGATTGCACTGAAGGGCAAATTTAGTTAAGATACATAACTTTATCTATAAACACTTCTTTGTTGCGCAGAAATAAGTGGATGTATTTAGATTAACTAGAACCTGCTCCATAAAGTAGATCTGATTTTTTTATATTTACAATAAAAAAGCATTTCCTCACCTAAAATTTGCTTACTTCTCTTCTTACAACGTAATGTCGCCCTCTAGTGGGAATGCATAGGGTCAATATTATTTCAAGTAATGTGCATTTGAGTATCCCGTTTATGCTAGTCTTGGTTTAGAGACAGTTATAAGACAAATTGTACCACTACTGCTTACATTTATTATTGGTCATCTTTACTTTAGTAAAAAAAAATTTTTTGACCGTGCTTCTGATTTTCCATTTCTGTTCTGTTTAAAGTAGACTATATTTTTTCAGTAAACTTCACCATTTAAATGCTTTTTGTCGCAGTACGCGCAAAATGTCGATAGATGGAGTTGATACAAGCGTTAACTCCTTTAGCCCTCATTTTTGTACAATCCTTTCTTGTAAATGAACTTTATAACATACCGACATATACGTTCTGTAAAAACAAGGTGATTGCAATCCAACACGGATTTCTAAAGATGTGAGTTTTTCTATCAAGAAGTTTGTTTCAACATTGCTTATTTGGTCAAGAAGGTGGTTGGGTAAATCCTCGCACTTCACTCACAGTTAAAAATAATGAAGTAAGTTACTGATTACTGTCGCATTTGAGCGCTCGTTTCTCTGACCACAGCTTTTCTAGCTGTCTCTATCAGATCATGACGTTATAGCCTGCCGACTCTATTTCGCTTTCCGTGAATTTAAGTTTATGTATAGCAATTTTTCTCGAAGCAAAATAGAGCACACAGAAAAATATGTCTTCGAAGGAAAAGGTAAGCATGTTCATGTACTCTTTTTACTACAGTCCAATAATATTTACTTAGGTAGTTTCTTTAACACTTACACAGACTTTTTTGAACTACTGAAATAAAGTGTAAATTTCCCATGCCTTATAAGTGCAGTAAGACACCGTCTTTTTTATACACTTGTAGGCTATAATTACAAATATTTCCCCACATAATCTTCAGTTTATTTCAGATATGTATCGTTGAAGTGCATCGCATGCTTGTTAACATCAGGATTGATATTTATTTGTCTAAGCAGGGTCATATACGCACTTTGGCATTAATGGTGACCTCTGCAGCTATAGGGGGAACATTACAATATGGATACAACCTGGCCATTATGAACGCACCGACTGTTGTAAGAGAAAGACTATGCATGAAGCAGACATAAAATAATTGCATGTATTTTTCAGTTGTTTTCAATGTCTGTGTATGTGTGATGGCCGGTTTTCATTCTGTTTCCATTCCTGCAGTTCATTCAGAACTTCATTAATGAGACATTTCAAGTGCGTTGGGGAATACAGCTGGAGGTGTTTGAGGTCACGCTTATATGGACTGTTATAGTCTCCATCTTCTCATTAGGAGGTTTAATAGGGGCCCTGGTGGCCGGGCCAATGTCTATCCGTTTTGGGAGGTACACATGTTATAGTTCATGTTTAATAATACACAGTATTCTGTGCTTGCAGTTTAATATAAGTTTGTTTTAACTCTTGTGCATTGTTCAAATTCATTACCCATTTGTGTTGTTCGTGGATGAAAACATCCACTAAATTTAAGCCAATGTTGAAATTTGAAATCACCTAAACGAACATGCCCCTACCCCAATCTGGACCTTCATTTGATAGACCCACCGCACACAACCCAGGCAACGATGTGGGTTAGTAGACACGCCCCCTTATTGCTGATTGGCTACAAGTGTATTTTGGTAGTCGGACGACTACCTTTTTCAAAGTGTCAAAAATCACCCACCCCGCCTTTAAATGGCTGTAAAAATGTATCAAATAATTTTTTTTCAACATTTTTTGCATAAATCTGTTAATCAACCTCCGTACTGATCAAAACTAGCAAATGTTTACAAAAAAAAATCATAATTTTAACTCTTTAATTGTCAAGTTCAAAAGTGATGTCGCGATTTACAGAAAAAAACCACACACAAAATGACCTATTTTTGATATAAAAAGTGATTGTGGACTGGATTTTTTTTACCTTTTTCACAGTGTTGGGCATGTCAAAGATTATTAAAAACATTGGCTTTGATGTATTTTTAGTTTTTGTGCAGCATCAGATTATATTTTTCCTCCCTTATTTACTGTTTTTACCCCCATTGACTTCCATTATAACAAACGTTTTTGATTGCAAAGCCATGACACTATTAATGGTGCCACATAGTGATCAACAGTAAAAATGACAAATTTTACCTCTTTGCAAAAGGAAAAACCACCAACAATCAAGAATGCATGATTATATGTTGTCATGGCTTTGCAATCAAAAAATGTCTTATGGGGCAAAAACAACCACGAACAGTGAATGAGGGAGAGAAAATTGGGTCTGGTGCTGCACGGGAACGAGACGTGCATCAGAGCCAATGTTTTTACTAGTATTTGGCATTCCAAAGACTGTGAAAAAGGTTTTTAAAAAATCCAATCCACAATCACTTTTAATATTGAAAATCGGTCAATCAGTGACAATCAGCAATTAAAGAGTTAAAATCATGGAATTTTTGTAAACATTTGGTAGTTTTGATCAATACTGAGATTGATTAACAGATTTGTGCAAAAAAAAAAAAAAATATTCATCTGATAAATTTTTACAGCCGTTTAATTTAATGGATGTTTTCATCCACGAACAACACGGAAGGGTAGTAAATTTGCCCCCAGTGTATTGTTGAGTTTTTAAAAAATTAAAAGCATTTTCTCAAAATATGTGTCAATATAAGATTTGTCACCAAAAATCATTCCATTTGCTGAAACACAGAGAAAGTTATGTCCAAATTAAGACAAAAAAAAAAACAAAAACAGTGGATGAAAACATCCCCAACAACACTTAAGGGTTAAATTATACATTTAATATACATTGAATCCATGAAACACTTATACTGATAATTGTTTAACTTTTATTGTCACTTAGGATAAAAGCGTCTACCAATGCATTAAATGTAAATTAGGTTTAGATTAAACCATGTTTTAACCTATATGATTTGGATGAATAGTACTTCTTTATGGTTAAACCTATTCCTCTCTTGCTGTCAAGGAAGAAGACTTTGTTGCTGAATAACGTCTTCTTATTGTCAAGTTCACTTCTAGCATTGCTGAGCCGAACAGCAAAGTCTTTTGAGATGATTATTGTCTCCAGAATTTTGGTTGGCATAAATGCAGGTAAATACAGTATATTATCAAGGAAGAAGTATAGATGCTTATTTAAATAGTTCACCATCTAATTGAATTGAAATCATTTTCTATATTTATACGCAGGTATCAGTATGAATGTACAACCCATGTATTTTGGTGAAAGTGCACCGAAGCATTTAAGAGGCGCTGTATCTCTGTCCTCAGCTGTATTTACTTCATTTGGTGTGGTGTTGGGACAGGTCGTGGGTCTAAGGTATGCCTAATGCACTCTCAAAAGTATTATGTTCCTCAGAAGAAAAAAAGTCATGAGGGTTTTGTAACATGAAACAAAAATTTTAGGGAAAATAAAACGCATTGATCCAGATGTTTGTCTTTGATTAGGGAGTTGTTAGGTAGTGAGCCATGTTGGCAGTACTTACTGGCCAGTAACGCTATCCCGGGCATCCTTCAACTTCTCACCTTGCCCTGGTTTCCAGAGAGTCCCCGCTACCTCCTCATTGACCGTGGGGACAAAGAGGCCTGCTTACAGGGTATGAGAGCTTGAGTTACTTTCTATGCATCGTGCCATAGAGACAAGAATGAGACGTATCATTGCTTTTTGAAAACTGCATCATTTTAACTATTCAAAGTCTGTCCCACAGCACTTCGCAGTCTTCGAGGCTGTGATGTGAATAAAGCAGAGCTGGATGAAATTCTGGAGGAACAGAATGAAACCAAAGGAGAGAGAGCCAAACGGCCATGGGAGCTCTTCAGTGACCGCAGCATTCGCTGGCAGCTCATCTCTGTAGCGGTCATTAGCAGTGCCATGCAGCTGTGCGGTAATGATTCGGTGAGACCAATCCATTGCCTTTAAATTGTATTGAATATGTAAATGCTCCCCTTGAGGTTAAGGTAAAGAAACGTGAGAATATCCCTAAAGTGACTTGTTTGGATGATATAGATCATCGAATAATTTGCTGGTTATTGTAAAGCGAGGCAAAAGACAAGAATTTTGAAACTGGATCTCTATTGTGTTGCTTCACACAGCAGGTTAGCAAAATGAGTGATTATGGTGCAGATGGTAATATTTAAAAGACATCTTACAAGTTATTTTGGCAATGTATAACCAAATTCAAGTTTATTTTGGCAAGAAGTGCATTACTGTAATGTTTTCTTGCATTTTTATACATAAATGCCACTGATTCGTTGAAATGGCCTTTGCTTGTACACCTTAAATATTTTTTTTTACTTTTAATGAGGGACTAAAGCAGACCCATTAGTTTTCGGAGAAATGTGGGGTTAATTGTTACATGTTAGGATAACCCTGCATACAGCTTTGGGATAATCTCTCCTGTACCCAACACTTCTTACATAACCGATACTGGCTCAGAAGGTTTTTGTAGACTTGAGACATTCTGAAGATTAACAGCATTTCTTTTTTCTCATTGCTCAGATTTACTTCTATGCATCATATGTGTTCCAAGAAGCAGGTATATCTCCAGGTCTTATCCAATATGTGACAATCGGCACGGGAATGTGTGAATTCAGCGCTTGTATTTTGTGTGTGAGTGTTCAAATAATATGTTATCCCATAATCACAGACAATCCACATATGATACAACACGAGTAGATTTATTCATAAAAATGTTAGGCTGGTTAACAAAGGATAACTTTTTAAAGGACCTAAATTGCCACTTTAATAAGTATGACTTACTGTGTTTTTCAAATGTGACCCTGGACAACACAACCAGTCAAAATTGTATTTTATTGAGATTCATACACCGTCTAGCGAATGAATAAGCTTTCCATTAATGTGTGGTTTGTTAGGATAGGCCAATATTTGGCTGAGATATTTGAATATCTGGAATCTGAAAATCAAAATTTTAATAAAATTGCCTTTAAAGTTGTCCCAATAAAATCCTTAGCAACACATATTACAAATTATAAATACATTTTTGATATATTTACGGTATATATAGGAAATTTACAAAATATCTTCATGGAACATAATCTTTACTTAAAGGAATATTCAATTTTCTTAAAAGAAAAATCCAGATAATTTTACCATGTCATCCAAAATGTTGATGCCTTTCTTTGTTCGGTCGAGAAGAAATTGTGTTTTTTGAGGAAAACATTGCAGGATTTTTCTCATTTTAATGGACACCAACACTTGACACTTAGCTCGACACGTAGCGGTTTTTTCAAATGACTATAAACGATCCCAAACGAGGCATAAGGGTCTTATCTAGTGAAAAGATTGTCATTTTTGACAAGAAAAACAAAAAACATGCTCTTCCAAACGACAAATTTTCGTCTAGGTCCGGTCCAGCGCGACCTAACGTAAATGTGTAGTAACGTAGGGATGTCACGTGCTACATATATAAAACGCAAATTTGCAGACCATTGTAAACAATAAACTGACACAAAGACATTAATTAGTATCAGTTGACATACAACAACGTGAAACGGTCATCTTTCTCCACACTTGTAAACACAGGGGCGGAGTTTCGCCTTCGTCCTCTGTGACCTCTTGACGTCATGACGTATTGCGTGGGGTCGCGCTGGCGCATCACGACTGGATCTAGATGAGAAGTTGTGGTTTAGGGGTTGATATTTTTTGTTTTTCTTGTCAAAGATGACAGTCGTTTCGCTAGATAAGACCCTTATGCTTCGTTTGGGATCGTTTATAGTCATTTGAAACTCCGTTGAAAAAAAACTGTTATGTGTTGAGTTAAGTATTAAATGTTGGGCTCTATTAAAGTCCATTAAAATGAGAAAAATCCTGCAATGTTTTCCTCAAAAAACTGGACTGAACAAAGAAAGACATCAACATTTTGGATGACATGGTGGTGAGTAAATTATCTGGATTTTTCTTTTAAGAAAATGGAATATTCCTTTAATATCCATAAAAGAATTGTTAATTTTTACCCATACAGTGTTGGTTATTGCTACCCGTGCTACTTATGACTGGTCCAGGGTCAGAAATACAAAATTATCATCATGAAATTTTATGTGTGTTCAGAACTTGTTGATAGAAAGGCTGGGTAGAAAGATGATGTTGATGGGCGGCTATGTTCTCATGACAGGCTGTGCTATAATCTTCACCGTGGCTCTTTCACTGGAGGTACAGTATGTGTTTGTTTTTCCTGTCTTAGCACACACATTTACACGTAAGCTAATGTTTAAACAAAGGTAAATGTTCGAAATAAGCTGCATTAAAAAAGTGTATTCTCTGTTATGTGTTCTTATGACCTCGGTGCGGCTATGTGTAATGTGTAACCTCAAAGTGGACACAACAATGTCTAACTATATACAGTACAGTTACCTAGTGTTCAAATGATTTTACGTCATCATTGGCTAACTACACTCACCTAAAGGATTATTAGGAACACCATACTAATAATGTGTTTCTGTGTTTGACCCCCTTTCGCCTTCAGAACTGCCTTAATTCTACTTGGCATTGATTCAACAAGGTGCTGAAAGCATTCTTTAGAAATGTTGGCTCATATTGATAGGATAGCATCTTGCAGTTGATGGAGATTTGTGGGATGCACAGCCAGGGCACGAAGCTCCCGTTCCACCACATCTCAAAGATGCTCTATTGGGTTGAGATCTGGTGACTGTGGGGGCCATTTTAGTACAGTGAACTCATTGTCATGTTCAAGAAACCAATTTGAAATGATTCGAGCTTTGTGACACGGTGCATTATCCTGCTGGAAGTAGCCATCAGAGGATGGGTACACGGTGGTCATAAAGGGATGGACATGGTCAGAAACAATGCTCAGGTAGGCCATGGCATTTAAATGATGCCTAATTGGCACTAAGGGGCTTAAAGTGTGCCAAGAAAACATCCCCCACACCATTACACCACCACCAGCAGCCTGCACAGTGGTAACAAGGCATGATGGATCCATGTTCTCATTCTGTTTACGCCAAATTCTGACTCTCTGAATGTCTTAACAGAAATCAAGACTCATCAGACCAAGCAACATTTTTCCAGTCTTCAACTGTCCAATTTTGGTGAGCTCGTGCAAATTGTAGCCTCTTTTTCCTATTTATAGTGGAGATGAGTGGTACAAAGTTGCTTCTATTAGTTTGAATCAGTCGGCCCATTCTCCTCTGACCTCTAGCATCAACAAGACATTTTTGCCCACAGGATTGCCGCATACTGGATGTTTTTCCATTTTCACAACATTTTTTATAAACCCTTGAAATGGTAGTGCATGAAAATCCCAGTTACTGAGCAGATTGTGAAATACTCAGATCGGCCCGTCTGGCACCAACAACCATGCCATGCTCAAAATTGCTTAAATCACCTTTCTTGCCCATTCTGACATTCAGTTTGGAGTTTAGGAGATTGTCTTGACCAGGACCACACCCCTAAATGCATTGAAGCAACTGCCATGTGATTGGTTGATTAGATAATTGCATTAATGAGAAATTGAACAGGTGTTCCTAATAATCCTTTAGGTGAGTGTACACTATAACAGTATTATTCCTTAGTAAAGTATTGAGTTGCCAATACAATTCAGTAAGTGTTGTGTTTCATCTTTCGTCCAAAAGCATATGTATAACTGGATGTCTTACCTAAGCATGGCTTGCGTCTTCACTTATATTCTCAGCTTTGGAATGGGACCAGGTGAATTATTTTAACATTATCATCATATCAGTTATTTTTCTTCTGCTTTTTATACAAGTTATAAATATATGTTTGAATTTTTTGGTAGCTGGCGTGACTGTAATCCTCCCAACGGAACTGTTTAACCAGACAGCACGTCCTGCTGCTTACATGATCTTTGGGTCTTTATTGTGGCTGAACCTCTTTGTTGTTGGGATGGTCTTTCCTTTTCTTGTGGTGAGGGTATAACATACATAAATGCTGTTATGGTGTGAAACATACATTACAAGAATATGTTTATGGATTCTTAGGGATGCCTGGTTTCAAACCCACAACTTTTTGAGCTGCTATGCTCTACCACTAAGCTATATAGGGGACAAGAGAAATTAACTAAAAACAAACAACACAAACAATATGCCATGCATTATACAGCAGGGAAAATAAGTATTTGACACATTAGCATTTTTATCAGTAAGGGGATTTCTAAGTGGGCTAACACACAATTTTCACCAGATGTAGCCATCAAGCCAAATATTGAATTCATACAAAGAAATCAGAACATTTAAGTATACAAGTTAGGTCATAATAAATAAAGTGAAATGATACAGGGAATAAGTATTGAACACACTTTATTTAATACTTTGTAGAAAAGCCTTTGTTGGTGATTACAGCTTCTAGACGCCTCTTGTATGGATAGACCAGTCGTCTGCATTGCTCAGGAGTGATTCTGGCCCATTCTTCCACACAAATGATCTTTAAATCTTGAAGGTTTCTTTGGGCCTTTTTTATGAACTTTGATCTTCAGTTCTCTCCATAGATTTTTTTATGGATTTAGGTCAGGTGATTGACCACTTCATTGTTTTCTTGGCATTGTGTTTGGGATCATTGTCTTGCTGAAATGTCTACCATCTTTTCATTTTCAGCTTTCTGGTAGATGGCAGCAGATTTTTATCCAGAATGTCCCGGTACATTTCTCCACTCATCCTGCCTTCATTAATACGAAGTCTGCCAGTACCCCTTGCTGAAAAGCAGCCCCAAACCATTATGCTTCCACCCCCATACTTAACGGTTGATATGGTGTTCTTGGGGTGGTGGGCAGTGCCATTTCCTCTCCAAACATGGTGTGTAGAATCGCTGCCAAAAAGTTCAATTTTGCTTTCATCTGACCATACTATAGTCTCCCAATAATCCACAGGCTGCTCCAAATGCTCTTTTGCAAACTTTAACCGAGCCTCAACATGCTTTTTGTTCAGGAATGGAGTCTTGCGTGGTGAGTGTGCATGGATATCATGGCGGCTCAGTGCATTGCTTATAGTTTTCTTTGAAACAACAGTACCTGCTGATGCAAGGTCTTCCTGAGGCTCTTGGAGAACTCTCCTGATTATTCCTTGGACTCCTCGGACAGAGATCTTACGCAGAGCACCTGATCGTGGCCGGTTTATGGTGAAGTGATGCTCTTTCCATTTCCGGATAATGGCCCTCACAGTGCTTACAGGAACATTCAGCATTCTGGAAATCCGCCTATAACCATTCCCATCAAAATGCTTTTCAACAATAAGATTACAAAGATCTTTAAAGAGTTTTACCCATCATGAAGTCTTTTCTGTGTGCCTCCTGCGTAATGAGAAGCCTTTATAGGCCATCAATTAGGACTAAAGCAGCAGATATCAATTAGTACTAATATGGTGCAGGTTTTCTCTCTCAATACTGACAGATTTCAGGTGATATCCTGGCTTTCTATGCCATTTAGCACCTTGTTCACTTCATGTGTTCAATACTTATCCCCTGTGTCATTTCACTTTATTTATTATGACTCAACTTGTATACTTAAATGTTCTGATTTCTTTGTTTGAATTCAATATTTGGCTTGAAATTTTGTCAATAGCCCACTTAGAAATCCCCTTACTGATAAAAATGCTGATGTGTCAAATACTTATTTTCCCCGCTGTATCTCTGAGAGGGTTTAGATTAATGCAGGACTAGGCCTTAGTTATATTAGGACATTTAAGTAAACAAACCTTATAAATAACAATACTTCTTTGTGAGACAAAACAATGGGACCGATATATGAGGCAATGAGGCAAAAATCCATTAACAGCCTGTAAATAATGCTCATACAAGTAAACATGTCAGATGCACTTAGAGGGTTTTGCATCTGAAGCTCTTTATATGCTGTGATGTACTATCCCTTTGTGTAAAATATCCCTTTGTTGTTACAGAATGGTTTGGGCCAGTATTGCTTTGTTCCTTTTGGAGCCGTGTGCATTCTGTCTGCTGTGTATATTCTGATGGTACTACCAGAAACCAAAGGAAAGACCCTACCAATGATCACACGAGAGTTTTACCATCTTAACTACCGTGGAGAGGATAAGATGCATCCAGAGAGAAAACAAGCCCATTATCAACTAGGGGAAATATATTATTCAACTCCTTTATAAATCATGCTTTCTAGTTTGTTAAATATTCACATTAAAAAATTTTTATTAGAAAATGAATCTTTTAAAGCGTACATATCATGAAAATCTGTCTTTTTCCATGTTTTAGTGCAAAAATTGGGTCACCAGTGCTTCTATAAACCTGAAAATGTGAAAAAGAACAATCCATAAACAATTCTCTGCAAGCATTTGACAAAATGTTAATTGAAATTTGGCTCCCCTTGTGATGTCAAAAGGGGATCATTTTATAATATTACCGCCCCTTTATCTGCACTATCCAACCACGGCACTGCCATTTAATGCAAAGAGAGAGAAAATAATTGACAGCACAATTGAGTTTCAATTTCAACAAACCACCATTATGGCGATCAGAAACGTTACCAAACAGCCAAAAAACAAAAATATTTATTGTTTGGCATCGTTTTAGGAGTGTATACAAAACTTTATACTTTCCATTATTTAAAGAAAGCTTAAAATGCAAAGTTAAAAACAAAGCCATTGTGTTGCTTTATCTGAACCTTTGATACAGGAGATCAGTTCAGATAATAGCTAAGCTGATTTTGGCACGATCCTTGAGGTTGTGCAGTTATAAGATACTTCAGCATGTTTCTCCTGTAGGTCAATGTGACTCAGCAACACTCCTCTGGTTTACCCCTGTAGCTTTTCTATGGCAACCAACAGTATTATCTCTGAAAGCACATAATACAGGCTGCTTTCTAACAGATCAAGACTCCACTGTTAAATAGGGTGACCACCCCCCCAACAAACCAAATGTGGGACAATGTGGGATGTTACATTAAGAGATTACCTAAAACTGTGATATAATGTATAATAATATAATGGAGCATTTTAGCTCATAACACTTACAGTACTTCCAGAAAACACCAGCAGACAGATTTTGAAGACCATGACTAAAGTTTTTTTGTTTTTTGTGATATAGTTGTCAATCGTACAATCTTTCAAGGTAACTGAATGCAGACTTATAGTGCGTGTGTGGGCCACATTTTAAACACATGCATAACAATTAAAAACTAACACTGATAAAATTTAATATGCGACATGGGGGACACAGGTTCACAAAGGCTGTGCATTACAACGCAAAAGGGGACAGGTGGTACTGCTAAATCTAGTGTTGCTTATTTCTTAAGTCTGTACAACTGGATAAACATACTTAGAATTTCAAGTCTTAATAATTATGAATAAAACATGTTGAACTGTTAACTGCTCATTAAAAATAAAGTTAATGTAAAGTTAGTACACAGTAGTTGTGAAATTCATACAAAAGCAATATAGACCTACATTATAAATTCTTATGTGCTGATGACAACCAGATACTTTTGCATTGGTTACTTTTTGCATTTCTTGGTTTAAAAACTAGTAATTCATTATTATGATACAGTATGGTCTAGATTCTCATTGGTAATAATTACCTCAATCCTGTGGTTATAAAAGTTGCTTAGACTTCGGACCATGGTGTTAAGGGAAACGAGAGGATGTCAATTTTTTATGTTTTAGATATTTTAATGATTTACAGCAGATTTACACACATTTCTGTTAAAAATGATTCAAAATAAATGTTTCATATGACTAATATTTAGTGTGACCCTTTGCATCAGGGTGGCCTGTTGCAGTTTGCTTGTTTTACTTAAACTGCTAAAAATGTAATATAACAATGCACATAATGGTAAATACAGAGGGGTCTACTTGAAACTTAATTGGCTACTGTTGTATGCATGCTCAAATACATTTAAATTTATACTGTATATGTAAAAAATACAGTTTTAGTCAACATTTGTAACATTTAGAGAAATGTATATTGTTTGTGTCTGATGCCATTGAAGCTGGGTCATTACTTTGTAATGGTATTGAATGTTCCTAAAGGTTACATCAGATTGTCTGTGGGAACTTCATAATAGCAGTAGTCCACTATTGTCTATTTTATTATTCATGCTTGCTTTGAAAGCCACCTTTTTTCAAAAATAGCTTGTGTACTGCTTTGATCCTTTCCCATCAGAGCCGTCATGCCCATTCAAACTTAGATTTTTGAGCCAAGTGGATTTTGCATGCATCCTAAATATCAATGAAGCATCTTTTCATCTGTTACTTTGTTTAATAGACAAAATATGACCAGTTCTGCACTTTACTCTAGCATTTTCGCTGTTTTAATCACGTGTTTCATTATGGACGCAATGAATTTAATGAATTAAACAAATCCAGATGCAAAACAACAGGCATCATTGTGCATGGTCGCAACATTTTCAAAATGCAGCAGCTACTGCAATGTTCAATTTACTCTGTGTACAAAGATGATGGTTTAAAGTCCATTTCTTTATGTATAAATCTAAGAAATGTATTATGTGCACTGACTCTGAGGTAAAAAATATGATGCAAAAATGCGTTCATCTAATAATTTAATATAAATATGTTTTATAGGCTAGTTTTTTTAAGTTGCATGTTTTCAATGCAATTAAATTAAAATGTAAAAATAAACGACAGCATTACATTAAGATCTAGTTACACGCCCCTAAAGGATTATTAGGAACACTTGTTCAATTTCTCATTAATGCAATTGTTCCTAATAATTCCTAATAATCCTTTAGGGGCGTGTAACTAGATCTTAATGTAATGCTGTCGTTTATGTTAACCAATCAACCAATCATATGCTTCAATGCATTAAGGGGTGTGGTCCTGGTCAAGACAATCTCCTGAACTTCAAACTGAATGTCAGAATGGGAAAGAAAGGTGATTTAAGCAATTTTTAGCTTGTTTGTTGGTGCCAGACGGGCTGGTCTGAGTATTTCACAATCTGCTCAGTTACTGGGGTTTTCATGCACAACCATTTCTAGGGTTTACAAAGAATGGTGTGAAAAGGGAAAAAATTCAGTATGCGGCTGTAAGACAATTTCCTGAATAAATATAGCACCTCCCCAAAGGATACTGCATGGGGGCAAAGTGAGTGCTCGGGAAAGCAACTCTCTACGATTCACAGTGGACTTCCCACTGAGAAACATTTGGGTTTCAAAGACACACCTTTAGGGTGTCATACCTTTGTATTCTTATTGTCTCAAAGCAAACTGTATATGAAATGCTACATGCACAAAGAATCTAAAATATGTATCTTATTTGTTTTTCATTGAAATATCTCATTGCAAGTGGTTACAATGGTCTCACCCATATAACAACAGAGTACAATGTTAAAGTATATGTGAAACTTCATTCAATGTTAATAGACACCTCCCATTCCAAGCATAAACCAATCACCCACTGTATACAGATTAAGGACAGCCCTTAGTTCTACAACAACCAATCAGTACCAAATTCCTATATGCTTTGTTCTCTGGTTATTTAAGGAGATGTGTGGAAGATTTAGGCGGACTTTCGATATCTAGAAATGCACCCCCATGATGCTGTATCTTTGATACAGCATCATGTTTCTTTTTATTTTATTTTGAGGAATCTGTAACCAGATCTTCATCTCCTTACCAGGTATGCAATGGTTTTTCGTTGTATTGTTTTGTATTTGAATTGGATATATTAATTGGCTTTGAATTATGTTTTTCCTACCTGGTTAATAAATTGTTATGTTTGGATTTATTCTGCGGCTACGAAAGTTATTGACATGATTAGTAAATTACGATGTATCCTTGTTTCCGCAACGTCTGAAAATCAGGCTAGTACCGGAACAAAATCCCAGACTAGATGGCATAGTAGTACATCAGCGGAGGATTTTGGAGATCCGACTAGCACTTGGCGCTAGTTTAAGTTAAATTAGATGCGTGGAGGCTAATTTCCTGTTTAGAGTAACATGTAAATGTTGTCTGACCACTCTAAATCAGATGAGCCTCAGCCTCTGGTTATTTCAATATTAATCTATCTAAGTTGCATATTAAATTATGACACGATTATACAAAGCTATCATTGGAGAAGACGGTCAGTTTGTTTTATGATAGTGGTCGTGAGCCTCTGGTTAGAAATAAATATTGTAATAATTAAGTTGCACCTCTATGGGGACTAAATAAAGTATGTTCAGAGATGAGCACGCATAAAAGGCGGCCTTCTGAACATATGGTCAAACCTCTAGCAGTGACCAAGCCTGATTCGGTTGTGATCGTGGGCCCGCATGATTATTAAATATTAATAAACGGCCGGTGCGTGAGTCCAAAGCGACATGAGTAGCCGAATGAACGGATGCAATAACAAGTAGGGCTAAACAAGTATAACCAAACATCCACCCAAATTCTGTAACTGTTAAAAGTAAAATCAATCCGATTAATATTAACATTATCTTGGAGTCAGATAATAATACAAAATTGCATAAATGCCAAAACGTCACTTGCAAGCGCCGGAAAAGACTGAACGCGCTATTACCCTTCGTTTGGATTCCGTCGTTGGGCCAAACGGATGGATGGGGCCATTTTTGCCCCTTACACGGCAGTCCTGTGGGCGAAAATGCCTTGTTGATGCCAGAGGTCAGAGAAGAATGTATCCCCCCCAATGATAATTGGTCACCAAACCGCCATATAAATAGCCTAAAATAAAAAAAATATTTTAATGCTTCCATGCAACAGTAAAATCAGGAATGGAGTATTACTGGAGTTACAATAGGTGACAGTGCATTATCCTTTTTTAATCCATGCCAGATTTTCCAAATGCCACCAACACCAGTAGTCTATTTTAGCATGAAAACAGCTTAATAATAAATGTAAATGATTCCAAGCAGCATATCATCGTATTTTAGGACTGTCACAAAACAAATGCAACAAATATTACCATTCGATGGGAATATTACATAGGAAACCAAAAAAGCAGTAAAATGTAAATATAATAAACTGCCTCATCTCACACGCACACAAATAAAAGAAAATTCTCAAATACAATTTTATTGTATACCCATCTCTGTACCAAATAGACAGAGACACAAAAACAGTGTACAAAAACAAACATCAATAGAAAAGTATGCTTATATCCAAATGTCCAAAAATCGATGAACGTCGTGACACAAATTGCAGAGAAACAGCATTTTTGTCTAAAAACATAAAAGATATACCAAACAAACGTACACTTTTCTATGTGCATGTCTTTATACAAAAGTGTCAATGCAACTGGGTTTGTATATGGTAATTTTAAGGTAGGTCCTTTTAATGACTGTATTTCCAACCCATAGCTGTTCAACCACCAGTACTGGGAAGGCACTTTGCAACATACAGATACACACATACTTTAAAAAATTGTTTCCAGTGATGTAAAACCATAACCAACCTGACAAAAAAATACCATTGGGCACGAAATAAATTGGTTATAAATAAGGGTGTGAATATTCAGATCAGGTTACCATTAGGGGCAAACGATGATTGTTAATATATTCACATGATTTGAAATGAGCAATGATTAATTATACAGTTGGATTGAAGCAATATTGTGCCATGGAGTTTTCTAGAAGAATCTGCATACACTTTTGCATGCGGTGCTCAAACCAACACCATTAAAAAAAGTTTTTCAACTTAGTTACCTGGTTGCCTTAAAATTTAAACTTAAATATTAAATATTACTTGACTCAAAAGTTGTGTAAAATTGGTTATTAAGTTAAATGTAGTTAAAATATTAAGGCAAACAGGTAACGTTAGTTGAACCTACTTTTTTTTACAGTGAATCTGCTTTCCATGTTACTGCTGCACGTAACAACAGTACGCCTATATCATATACAAGTACATATATTGACATACAACATGTTTTGTATGCATTATGTACTTGCTTCCATCATCATGAGTGACCGCTTGCAACACTTGATCATTGTACAAACTGCCATATCAAATACATTAACGGTACACTAAGCTATTAACTTGAATAGGTAAAATAAAAGGTAACCAACACTTACACTGAATTTAGATTAATGGGAAACAGGCTTACACAAAACACACTTGCATAATATTAAAGAAACAACAAAAAATTGATTTATCAATGTATGAACATTAACCCTCTTAAAACAAAATTATATTCCTCCATAAAAAAAAAGATTCATTCACCAAGGCCAACGAAAAAATATATACACAAGGATCCCATTGACATAACAAACAAACATAATTGGCCATACATATACAAATTTGTTATATATATATTTATATGAATGTATATATGAATGACAAGACTTAAGCAGGAATGTATTGAACCTCTTAGAAAAACTCTTGATATATTAAAAAAGATTACAAAGCCCTCTGTTTATATTACATTCTGGAGATAAAGACATCGGAGAGATCGTAAACACACACACCTGTATACACACACACGTCATTGCTCTCATGTACACATTAAATCGCTCACACTACCCTCAAATCAGGTGCATGATTCAAGACGAAAATAGCATGTTGAATATTTAAACAAAACTCAATATATACCTTTTTGTAAAGGAAACTTGGACACCAGTATCAATAAGTTAATAAAATATATTCTTTGCTTCTTGCTATATCTTACAGTGAAACCTGAAATTGGTCCCTGTTGGACATTAATAAAACGACACACTTTTGTCAACCAAAACATCAAATAACACAAAAATAAGTGATCTAACAGCCATTATTTAGACTTAAGTTATGAAAAGGATTACACTCATTTTAATACTTGTCAAATTCAGACAGGATAAGTGAATAATTTTACCCCACCAAAAGAAATAAGACGTAAATGGCTGTTTTCTTAATTGCTCCACTTTGTCTTCTATTGGCTGGATGAACAGATAGTCCGACCCTAAACTCTCCTCCCCATTGGTTGAGACAGTCTTGCTTTGGATGGTCACAAATAAACAGAGCAATATTTTGATAGTTTACTCATAGTAGTCTCCAAATATTTAGGTGGGATTGCGGCAATCAGAAATTTGCTTGCACAATGTACATGTATTTGGGGTATCAACTGTAAAAGATTTGCCAAAAGTGTGTTTCGGGGTAGATTAGCTGCTTCATACCAACATGGAATCAAAACGGCATCCATGACGGTCAAAACATTAACATGTGTTAAAAATAACAAAAAAGTTGTAAAAGTATAAGACAACAGACTAATCTCGAAGTTATCGAATGTTTGGTTGTCCAGTAAGAGCAGGGTTATAAAAAACATCTTAAGGAAGTCATTTATCTTCTAAACCCATTCCACTGCCGCCCATCTCCGAGTCCACCAGCGAGGAAGCAAAGGCCGACTGGACGATCTGAAAGCCAAACGATTCAAGAAGTGACATGTTCTGTTGGGGAGAAAAGGGTGAGCCGAGGTTACCGAGACTGGATGCCGCCACTGCACGTTTCTTGTGCACCCGATGATGGTGCTTGTTGAGGTAAGACTTCGTACGGAAGGTCTGTCCACAGTCGGCGCAAGCAAACTTCTTTTCGGGGTCTGCGTTTTGTTTGGATCCTCCGGCCGTGGTCGGCGCGTCGTCGATTTGCCCGTTAAAGATGAACGACGTGACTTCCAGTTCTTCTCCCTCGGGTTTTTGCTCAGGCTTGAGATCGTTTCCGTTGGAGAGGTCGCCGAAAGCCGTGTCTGACCCATCAGAGTCCTGGTGGGGGCATTTCCCAGAATTCTCCTGCCCGTCTGAAATAAACACAAAGTGGGGAGGGGGTTGAGAGATCAGGGAGAAGGAAAAGGGGAGAGAAAGAAAGAGGAAGACAGACCTCAAATTAATTGGGATATGAAAAAACATATTTTTTACTCTTACGGCCATCTTTTGTAATGCAATAAATTCAGTACTTTCATTTAGTACAAACATTTTTCTAAGCTAACTAACTAGTTGACCTAGTAATCAATAACAGAGCATGGGAACCAAGGTTTATTGTGATTGGCTATCTTTACATTTACACATTTGGCAGACTGTCAGTATGTGTTTTCTGGGTTCAAACCCATGACTTTTTGAACCTAAGTTTAACCATTTTAGGGGGGAAAGTGAGATTTTGGTGAACAATTTATTAACCAAACACAGATTAAACTATAAAAAAGGTTGTCATTAGGACTGCAAACGGTTACAAAGTTGTTCATTAAAAACAAGGATAGAAAAAGACTTCATCTTCCTAATCTTCAAAAGTAAAAAATGAAAGAAAAATAAATAAAGCACCACTGATAACCAGACCAAAAAATTTGAAGTTGTTTCATAACCACCAAATACAATGGAAATATGAAACTAATCAGACGTTGCACCCATCATCCTTTGGCTCACCCCGTTCCCACCCTCCATACGGCCCGTACTGACCTGTAAGAGGCCCGTGGAGTGGAAAGCCTGGTGCTCCAGAAGAGCGGCACTCCCAGAAATAGGGAGTCGGGCCTGTTTTACCCAGGAGCAGCTCAGGCTGCAGGCTCAGGCCAGGAGGGACAGGCTGGGGCAGAACCGGCCCAGATAGCCCCCGAAAAGACCCGTCTGTCTCGGGAAACGAAACCAAGAGCCGGCGACTGGTGCAAAGGTCTACACCGCCAGTAACCGCCCCAGAAACGAAGAGGTGGAGAATAGAGAAGATAGAGAGGCCAGGGAGGACAATTCACAGTCAATACAATCAGAAGACCGTCAGCTTCACATCAGTTCAGAAACCACCAGAAACGTTAAAAACATCAATTTACTTTTCAAAAATGACAATGAAAATTCAACGTATGAATCTTTTTCTGTCATTACATGCCAAGCCAGCAGCTGATAATGAACGTAGTGATAATTCTGTACTGATGTAAAGTTAACAAAATGTCTTTCTGATGTATTTGCTGTATTTATTAAACAAAAACCCGATCTCACAATATGTCAGGTGTTATTTACAACAAATTGTCCATTTCCACCCTATTTGCCTGTATCCACAATGCATTTAAAGTCTGTGTAAAGTCTAAAATCAAATGTGTTCAAAAAAGGTGAATTAATAAAATGAGTTATCAAATCTTAAAGGTGCAGTGTGTAGAATTTAGCGACATCTAGCAGTGAGATTGTGAATTGCAACTAACGGCTCAGTCCACAGTTTACCGAAACACTTAGAGAAGCTACGGGAGCCATCACAGGACAAACATGTTGTTGTCTAAGACAAAATACAGTAGTGACAAAATGCGCTCTGTAGAGCAGTTTGTCCGTATAGGGCTACTGTAGAACCATGGCGGCACAAAATGGCGACTTCCATGTAAAGGGACCCACAGTGTATGTAGATAAAAACGTCTCATACTAAGATAATAAACACATAACAGTTCATTTTTTAAGGTCTTCTTACACCACTGATAATATAGATATGAATGTTAAAGTGCATTTCTGTCAAGAGATCCTTCTAAAAGTTACACACTGCACCTTTAAAAAACAGGCAGGATTCTCAGGTCTTAAACATTGGGGCGTGTCCTCTGTCAGCACTGAAACTACACCCACTCACAGGATAGCTGCCATCTCTGTCAACTTTCAAATGGCGCTACAACCTGAATGAATGCTCACGATTGTGTTATGGGCGGGGCCATGCTCCATGGCATCAGTGCATCATCGAGCCACCGTTTTAGCCCCACTCAAATAATGCTGAACACAGAAATGTGGAAAAACTGTTTAACGGTGTACCGCCACAATTCGGTACTACATACTACATTTCTAACATTTATAATGTGTTTAGAAACAATTCTCTGAAATTACTTTACACAGACTTTTAATGATTAGATAATGGATTTGATATGCAAAGTAGCCCATGTTAAAATTTTAGAATTGCCGGGTTTGCGTTTTTAAAGCTGCAATCTTAACTTTTACAGTTAAAAATAAACAAAAATCAGTTGTTAAATGTAAATACATAAAAAAAATAGTGTTAAAAAATGTCCTGGCAACAGAAAGGTTCAAACGATTTATAATTTGCTTGGTGCGTTAGATTTTGCGGGATATACAAAAAAAGAAAACGGTAAACAGAAAAAAAGAGGACCAGGCTACATCACGTGTCTGCTGCTCCAGATGGAGTGTTTGTAGCTTGTTTAACAGTTTCTTAGAACACGGATCCCCAACCTTTTATACACCGTGGACCGGTTTTAGCTTAAAAAATTTGGCGGACCAGGGGGGGTGTTGGGGGTCGCTAAGTTGCTGTTCAAAAAAAGTGCTGAAAATCCTCCGGCCTGGTACAAAAGTGGAAATGACTGATGTTATTTAAAGTCGTCTCTTAAAAGACAAAACACCCAAAGTATTGCGTAGCTATTACATGCATTTTTTCTAGACGTTCTACCGAAAGTTGCATTTATTCCACAAAAGCTGTTATGTTTTTGCTGCTGCTGAAACTATAGCTAGTGACTGTATAGTAGGGATGGACCGATAAATCGGCCAATGATGCTTGCTATGCTTCTCAAAACATGACGGTGAAATGCCGCTACATCCAATAGCCAGAGGGCGCTCTCGTGCAGAAACTCAATATGGGCCGCAGAAAAAGAACTACACACATCTTTAAATAGCTTAAGCTTATATTTATATTGCTTTTTCTTAAATCCTTTTCAGGTATTTTCATAATAATAAAGAATATGTATAATGATTATGTTTGACGAGCGTTGCTTTTTCAAATGCATGTTAAAAATGACTCAAACTAACAGTGATTTTATATAAATAAGGACTTGCTGATCAAAAGCCGTAATACATGAAATAGCTAAGCGATTCAGAATCTTTATCGGCAAGGTATTGTTAGTTTATATCGGCATTTATCGTCCCATCCCTACTATATAATGACTATAATGAGGCTATAAACTTGTCATCTAGATGGCAGAGTTTAATCTGTTAGGCTTTAAGCAATGATCTTCCAAGGAATATCATGTAAACAAGTCATTATGTCCTTACATCTAGGAATCATCTGTTGTTAAAACAATGAAGGTTCAAAATGTGGAGAGCTTCGAGTTGAAAAGCAAATGCGAAAGAGCTTGTGCAAAAACAAGAGTTCTGACACTTTTTTGAGATATATGACTTTAGGATCAGATTCATCCGTGCAGAGTAGCGAGGCACAGAAATCTACTCCACACAGGGGCGTCATGCACCAATTTTTTTTAAGGGGGCACAGTGTCAACAGCTAACAGAAATTTGTGCATACACAGACATCAAACGAAATATTATAGAGCTTTCAGTCTTCTCCATGGCACTTACATTTCTAACAATCTGAAAACCCCTGCTTTCATGCAAAAACCTCCAAAATAAAAGTGATGACTAACTTTAATATTAAATACTATTCAATCGGAATAATGACACATTTGCATCATATTTACATCTGAAACGGCATGTTTTATTTATTTAAGTCTTAATGGCTTGTTTAATTGTGTCATTAATGCATTTTGCACAACAACTGCATTATCTTATACAATTAATGTGATTTTAAATCCATAAAGTATATAAACAACGAAAATGACATAAGCTATTAGCCACGTGATTGATTTTAATGTTCAATAATGATTTAAAAAAAATATGTTTAGATAAAATTATTAGAGGAACGGATTTTTGCATTAAATTTTACCTCATATGTGAGCATGTGAGATTCCGCGCCCGCGTTAACTCTGGCGAACTTTGGCGTTGTGCCAAGAAGATGAATCTCTACTAATATAACGTTGAGACGGTCACATTTAAAACCATACATTTTCTACACAGAGGAGGTTAACTGCACATTACCGTACTGGGGTTTGGAAATGTTGTGAGCGTTTCTAACACGTTTTAATTCCTCCGATAGCCAAATGCAGCAGCAAGCTAGCACCAGCAGAGAGCTCGTGAGCGCGCCCAGACGCTGATGACGTCTGCGACTGCGCTGACTGCAGCACCAGCTGCCGCCAGAATAAAAGTAATGTAACATGATCAAAACACTATCAAAACGGCGAAAATCTCCGAAAAGTGACAAGGATGCAGCACAGAATGTATAATAGTGTGCATATTAAATAGATTAAAAATCAAATAACAGATTAATGGACGCTTATTTGATTTTGAGGTTGGATGCAAAATTGGCTCAAAAAAAAACAAGGGGGCACGTGCCCCCTTAGTTTGAATGGGCATGACGCCTCTGACTCCACAAATCGCTTTATCACCGCAATTTATTGTTTCAAAACAGAGATGGTGATAGAGAGGCAAAAGTTACGGATTGCAGCTTTAAAGAAACTTTAAACATGGTTAACATGGTTTCCCATCAAATTCATTAATAAGGATTCCCAACAACAAGCTGCTGGATTTTACAGCAATAACTGTTTGAAAAAGGTCCACTGAATCCACAGAACTAAATGAACATCATGTACATGTGCACGTATATGCGGACATGCATGAATGAAAGTTGTTCAGTTAATGCTTGTTAAGCCAGCTCTTAATGAAAATGATTGTAAGCAACAAACAAAATGGGACATGTGGCCATGCTAAACTGCTCAGCAATGTGACTAGCATTCAATAGCAGACAAAGCTGATGGATTAAGGCTGCAACTATTTAATTTACTAATGTTAATCTGAAATATCCCTAAATGGATCTTAGAAAATATGCATTTATGAAACCAACCTTGCAACTGACATAACTTAGCATTACTCCTGCAATACATATTATTCACGTATGTTATCGGTTCACCCTACTTATACTAGATAAATAAACTGGAATGAAATTAAATGAAACCTGGAAAAAAGGCCAAAGGGACCACTTTTCATTTCCAGCAAATAATATTGCAATAAAGCAAATATGACAGTAAAACAAGCGCAGCACTACAACCAGTGTTTGCGGGTGAGCGTTTATGCAAGCGGGTGCAGAATCTGATAAGCAGCAGTGAAAAATAAAGCAACTGAGCGAGCAACAGGTGACGCTGCGAGGAGAGGCTTGCTTGCCTTCCACTGCGCACGGGCGTCCTGAGTGGTAAGGGGCACCGTTGTGCATCTGTGGTCTGTTGATGCGCGGCTCAGGGAACTGATGAGGTGCAGACGAAGGGAGAACAGATGAGCTGTGGTGCGTTTTTACGTGCACCTTTAAGTAGGATGCGGTTGAAAAACCTGAGACCATCGAAAGAACAAGCAGGGAAAAGAAATAAAAAAACGAAAAACATACAGTATTAAAACAGAAGATTCTCCTACGTCCTTTAAGAGTGAAGGAAAGTGTGCAAAATGTTCCATAATACATTCCCGTTTTCACTACAGAAGCATCCTCAAAACCTGGGTATACTTTTTGCACGTACACGAGCATGCCGTGTCGTATAGTGTCAGATTAATATGCGTCTACTGTATGCATGGCGTCAGATTTCCTTTACGTACTTTGTATGCACAGGTCACGCATGCGTCCACAGGAGTATGTAGCATGTAGGCCAGGAAAGGTATTGCAATGCATCGAAGGCCTATGTACGTGTCAACATAAGTATACTTTGCAAGGCTGTACGTTCGAAGGAGCTGGAATGCTCGTGTACGGGTAAAAACTAAGTATACTTGGGTCTTATGCCCCAAGCCCTATAAGTAAAATAAAAGTGAAACTCAAACTTTTCCCCCCACTTTGGTCAACCAAATTGAAACCTCTCATAATTTATTTGAATATAGTAAAATTTACAAGTTTAAAAATGTAACTAACTAAAAGCATCCTTAAAACTAACTGACAAACTACAAGCCTGAAAAATCCAATTTTCATCAAGATGGCCTTTTTAAACTTAAACCCCATTCACACAGCAGTTTGATCCCAGAAAATTTCTGTAAAATTGGCAGAAAGCCTTTTGGGTGAACACAAACACGTCCCGTAATGCCGAGTTCAGACTGCATGATTTTCAAACTAGTCGGGTCACCGATGTTTTCACACTGCATGACTATCTGGGGTTGAGTTCAGTCGCTGCTGTTTCAGACTGCATGATGGATTGGCGACAGGGGGTTTCACACTGCATGACTTTACCATAGAAAGAATCGCTGACAACCTTTTCCCGGTCCGCAAACTACGTCTCACAACTAAATGCATGCGAGACGTGACGCGAAGGAAACAACGCGAGGTCATGCGTGCAAGACCGGAGTTCTCACGTGAGACTTGGATTATTATTAAAAATGGAAGCTCGCAAAAAGCTTACCATACAAATCGAATGTGTGCTCATTTGCAGCAGAAAGAAGAAATAAAGATTATGAAGGAGGAATGGTTGGAGAGACTCCTCCCCCGAACTTCCAGCAGCCCTGTATGTTTCTCTCTCATTGGCTGTAGGCCATCGCCGATGTTATTTTCAGTCAAAACACATTTCACATGGCATGATTTTGAATCGCTGAAAGGTCCAGATTTTTAGCATGGCAGATATCTCACAGGTGTTGGCGACTCATCTGCGATTCTCTCAGATCACGTCTTTGACAATCTGTGTGATTGTCACTCGCGTGCACAAGCATCGATTTGCCTGTGATTTCAGGCATTTATCTGCGATTTCTCAAAACCTGTCTGCGAGTCAAAATCAGGGCTAAAATCATGCAGTCTGAACTCGACATAAGTGTTCTGGCATCGCTCCCATAAAGGGGATGTAAATTGCTGTAACATTCACAGAAAGCTTTGTGTGGGAACAAAAGACTGAAACAATGCCATAATGGGCGTGCCGTAGTATGGACGCGGGTTTTTTTAATGGCAACGAGAACTTATTATCGGTTCAGCTCTTTGTCAAGAGTGCAGATTAAAGCAACACTATGTAGGTTTTTTACCTTTTAATAATGTCTCTAAAATTACTTCAGTGATAGAACAACTTTTAACTGGACAAATTGTACTGTTGCTGCAACATGAGCAACCTCCTAGCTGCTACAAGCACACTCTGAAAGTGGTGGTGGAGGGTAGGAAACAGCCCCGCCCCTCCCCCTGCCTGCAGAAGAGCGTCTGATACCAGGCACTGTTGCGCTTTTCAACCACATGGGGGAGTTGTAAGTCATTTTTACATGGAAACTACATAGTGTTGCTTTAACATTCACAACGAAAAATATCTGAAAACTGGACGGAAGCAAAGATCAGAGCTTGTCACTATCTTTACTGAAGCGGAGATCAATTACCAGCATAACAGAACAGTGCATCACACCCTGCTTTATAATCTTATCATAAACAAATATGCATGGTTTATCGAAAGCGAAATCACAGATAATTAGCAAACTTCAGAAACTGCGAGAAAAACCTTGCAGGACTTTATACGTCACGTGTCTTTACGGCATGTGTGTGAATGCACGCAGATTCCAGAAAATCAATGGCAGTCTGAATGAACCAAAATCAAACAATCCCAGACAAATCCCAAACGCATTTTCCGTAATCTCTGTGTGAAAAGGGTTTCACTTACTACAGTGTCAGTCCTAATAATGACATGATTCATTAGCTGACAATCCCTTTAACCCATACACACAATGCTGATGTTGTGGTAGGTTCTGCATGAAAGTGCATGCAACTATTTTTACATATATTTGACCAGTACCTTTGTTGCATATTCCACAGTAGTTATGAGGTCCTTCACTGTGTTTTTTCAAGTGGTCAGTCATGTAGGCAGCCCGGAGGAATTTCCCACACACTTGACATGGTATCTTATCTTCGTGACACGCCAGATGTGATCTCAGTCGATCTCGCGTCGCGAAGGATGCGTTGCAAATCTGAGAATTGTCAAGAAATTATAAACAAAGACTACAAGAGAACATTAAATGCTATTTTTGTTGCTTCTGAAGTTTTACAGATATGCGCTGCGTCCGAAAAACTCAAGGCAGTGACTCGTTGCCTCGCTGCCTCATGAGGAAATGACTTCGGAGGCATGAAGGCAGCTCAGAGAAAGACTTTCGGACACACTTCAAAGGCAGCGTGTTTGAAATTTAAACAGAGAGCGCCTTTGTGACAACTAATCACATATTTGAAAACTACAATAATAATTTCTCGCTAGAAATGCAATTAAAAGGTGTAAAAATTTAAAATCTACCTTTATTAACACTAAATTGGTGGTCCAGTCGAAGTAAACCAAACATTGAATTCGGACATGCCTTCTTGCCTTGGAAAGCTGCCTCAGAAGGCAGCAATTTAGAGTTTTCGGACGCAGCCATGATCACAATGTTCTGTTGTTGTATGGTTAACCCTTACAAAAACTAACCATGGGTTAATTGTGGTAAACGTGTAGTAACCATTTTTTGATATATTGATTACTATCAGCAAAACTATGGTTTTACTACACCAACCATGGTTATTTTGTGGTTACCATGGTTTTACCTCAGCAACCATGTTTTTTTGGTTTTAACTGTAGTTACCATTGTTAATTTTCGTAAGGGAAGACCTGCATAAAGATTTGTTTCAAAAACATCTCAATGAATGACATGAGGTGATATAAATTACTATTTATAAAATATTTCATGAATAATGTAACAAGTTCATAAACTTTGTGTGTGACCAGATGTGAAGTTCAATATTTCTCACCTGACACTTATGCGGTCTCTCTGTGGTATGCACCTGTTTAATATGTCCATTCAGATGATCTGGCCTACAAAAAGGCAAAGCCATTTATTAAGAACGAACACACATAAACTTTGTATATCAGTACATAAAACAGTCCTGCATACCTTGAGAAACCTTTACCGCAGCTTTGACAGACATATGGTTTACCCACAGACCCGTCGTGGGATCGTACATGGTACGACATCCTGTCCTTCCGTTTGAACCGCAGCCCGCACACTGGACACGCGTAGGGTTTCTCGCCCGAATGTGACAGCTTGTGTCGGTTCAGGTGGTACACGTCCCGGAAAACCTTTCCGCATAGGTCGCACGCAACGTGCCGTCTCGTCCTCTCGCGCTTGCGGTTATCGGTTGGCAGTCCATTCTCCTGACACCGTGCCTGGGAGTGCGGAATCATTGTTGGACCGTCCACGGCGACGAGATTCACGCCACCGGAAAACGCCCCATGTTGCGTCTCGTGGCTTCGTAACTGGACGTCATCGGGAAAGATCTTGCCACAAACCCCACCATCATTATTATGAGCGGTGCTGTTGTACGTAATGGGCTCCGACGCGGGCTCTTTTTTGGGTCTCCCTCTGCCTCGTTTCGATCCCGGGGATACCTCGGTGTTCAGGTGGTTTCCGGGAAACTCCAACGGGGAAACGGGTAAGCGATCAACTGTCTGCGCTCCAACGGACTGCGAGCCGTTACTAGACTGGGTCGGATCGGCACCGTCGCTGTCATTATTGTTGGTAAACACTGCGCCGTTGGACACGCTCCCGTCCACGGGGAATGACAGCTGCTCCGCGGCCCCGGCGCTCCTGAACAGGCTATGCTCGCCTCCGCGAGGAGGCGGCACGAGGATCTGCACGTTGGACTGTTTGATGACCTCTTGACAGATCTCGATGACGGATCGCATGAGCAGAAACTTAGCCGCCGTCATGAGCTCCGGGAAGCACTCCAGGCGCACCACAATCTTGGATGTGTACGCAAAGTCCAAGATGTCTCGGAAAACTTTGGGGCTAATCGTGTGCATCTCCAGCTCCTTGCCTTCGCCTTCGTCCCCCACCCGACAACTAAACACCGACTCGAAATATTCGCTGCACGCCGCCAACACCGCCTTGTGGGCCGGGAAGCTGTCCTCTCCGACGCGCAAGATAACATCGCAGAACCTGCCACCATCTTTTCTCTGCGCGTTGAGGTTGTGTAGCATCTCGGCGCTGTGTTTGCTCACCTGGTACGTGTAGGAGGAACTCCACGGCTGATCGATCCTCTCCATGCCGTCTTCATTCAACAACCGAGCCTAATGCATGCGACGGAAAAGGCGGACGAGGGCAAACGTACAGCGAACGGGAGACAATAAACACAAGCGCTCAGCGACGACCACCGTTCCTCGCCTTTTTAGCATCGAACATGTTAGCAGGGGAAAAATGGCAGCCCCCCAGCTTCCTGTGAACTTTGACCTTTGGTTGGTGGGAGGGGGGTTTTGTATGTATTTTTAATATTCCGTTTTATTACCGCCTAATCGAGAAATTCAAGTCGATCGTTGTCATTTAATAAAAAAGATTAAATAATATTATTATTTGCGTTGTGTTTAGGTTTAGCGCTTCTCTTCCTGGTTGTCGAGTCGACCCCCCTTCGGCGCGTGATACATTTCACATCCTTGTTTTCCACGGAGCCCCCTCCCCCAAATGTACGACATGACAGCAGACTCCCTTTTTTGACACTGTAACCACTTTAAAATATAATTTATGTAAGAACAATTCAGACAGACGGGGAAATATCTTTGATATCAACCTATATCTTTGCTTTTGTACAGACATTAGCACGCTCTGTCGGTCATGCGTACATTAGAAAGGTGGACACTCGTCTGAACTGTATAGGTAGACATAAAGACACAATAGACTACTAAAACAGTGGTTCAAACTGGGGGCCCTAGTTTAATATCATTTTATAAAATACATTAATTTATCATAAATTCTGTGTATTTAAACCTCAGAAAAATAAGGCTACTAACCAACAGCACTAAATAATTTAATAGGTTTTAAAAATTAATTAAAAATGTATGTTTTGTAATGTTTTATGTCATACATTTTCTTTGGGCAGCCACAAAAGGATGCACCATACAGAAGGGAGCCACACACCAAAAAAGTTTGAGAACCACTGTACTAGAGGGAACTGGGTAGTTGGCTTGGCGGCTCTGGTCTATTTTGGTTTCAGTGCCATGCATTTCAAAATTTTTGTATGATAAATGTACAGTGGGGGAAATAAGTATTTGGGCGCCCTGCTGTTTTGCAGGTTCTCCCACTTGGAAGTCACGGAGGGGTCTGAAATTGTCATCTTAGGTGCATGTCCACTGAGAGAGACATAATCTAAAAAAAATATCCAGAAATTACAATGTAAGATTTTTGTAACTATTTATTTGTATGATACAGCTGCAAATAAGTATTTGAACACCTGAGAAAGTCAAATGTTAATATTTGGTACAGTAGCCTTTGTTTGCAATTACAGAGGTCAAACGTTTCCTGTAGTTTTTTACCAGGTTTGCACACACTGAAAGAGGGATTTTGGCCCACTCCTCCACAGAGATCTTCTCTAGATCAGTCAGGTTTCTGGCCTGTCGCTGAGAATCACAGAGTTTTAGCTCCCTCCAAAGATTCTCTATTGGGTTTAGGTCTGGAAACTGGCTAGGCCACGCCAGAACCTTGATATCCTTCTTACAGAGCCACTCCTTGGTTGGTGTGCTTTGGGTCATTGTCATGTTGGAAGACCCAGCCTTGACCCATCTTCAATGCTCTAACTGTAACTGAGGGAAAGAGGTTGTTCCCCAATATCTCGCAATACATGGCCCCGGTCATCCTCTCCTTAATACGGTGCAGTCGCCCTGTCCAATGTGCAGAAAAACACCCCCAAAGCATGATGCTACCACCCCATGCTTCACAGTAGGGATGGTGTTCTTGGGATGGTACTCATCATTCTTTCTCCAAACACGTTTAGTGGAATTATGTTCCATTTTGGTCTCATCTGACCACATGACTTTCTCCCATGACTCCTCTGGATCATCCAAACGGTCATTGGCAAACTTAAGACGGGCCTGGACATGTGCTGGTTTAAGCAGGGGAACCTTCCGTGCCATGCATGATTTCAAACCATGACGTCTTGGCCATGTTAGTAGTTGGATTCTTACTGATTGTATGGGGTGGACAGGTGTCTTTATGCAGCTAACGACCTCAAACAGGTGCATCTTAATTAGGACAATAAATGGAGTGGAGGTAGACATTTTAAAGGCAGACTAACAGGTCTTTGAGGGTCAGAATTCTAGCTGATAGACAGGTGTTCAAATACTTGTTTGCAGCTGTATCATACAAATAAATAAATTTTAAAAAATCATACATTGTGATTTTTTTAGATTGTCTCTCACAATGGACATGCACCTACGATGACTATTTCTGACCCCTTCATGATTTCGAAGTGGTAGAACTTGCAAAATAGCAGGGTGTTCTAATACTTATTTTCCTCACTGTGTATCAGTATTAGTAGTAACCATTCATGAAATTTTCTCATGTTGTTCTAAACCTGAATTAATATTTTTTTCTAACGAACACAAAAGATTATTGATAAATGTTCAAGCACACAGCTGATTATAACCATTGACTTTAGTAGGAAAAACAAATAAAATTCAATGGGTATGGTTAACTGTGCTCAAGATATTTTGATAAATGGTCTTTCGTGTTCATCAGGGAAAAAAATTAACAGGTTTTGAACATATGGATGAGAAAATAAAATTGTCATTGGGTGAACTGTCCCTTTAAGACATTAGGAAATGTCAACACAGTGTCCAGGATATCACCTTTAGTCCTGATTAAGTTTTAATGGAATCAGTGTGAATCTACCGGTAGTATATTTAAGAGTCAATCTACATTCAACTTGAACTTCTAAGAACCTCAGAGAAAACATTTTGAGATGCCCATACACAGTATGGCGATATAAAACTGGGGTGTGAAAGTACAAAGATGTGACCGGTTACATTGTTACCATATAGTATGCCACCCAACTATTTGAAACCCATGCTCTTCCCTAGAAGCAAATTTAAAAATCCCCAATGAATGAGTCAACGTTTATTTTATGTGAATGATTTTTTTATTGAAATTTTCTCAATATTTATTATCTATTTGTGCTTCTTAAATTAATAGCACATACTTAATTTCCAACCCCTGCCACCCTAAAACAAATGTGATTCTGAGCAGTGCTTCTCATAGGTGACAAAGAAGACTGGCTAGAGGGAGGATGGGGTAGGGGTTTTCTTTAAAAAAAAAAGAAAAAGAAAGAAAAAAGGCACAAGCATTCACTTCTTTGGGTGGAAGAGTGTCCCCATGGCCCAGTTCTTAGAACATTCTGGCTTCAAATTCCAGCAAAAGTTTCAAGGGCACGTAAATCTGGATCAGGGATGCATTAAATCGCTACACATGCGAACATCACCTTTCCATCAAAACAGCAGTGCCACCCATTCCTTACCCAGGATCAACCTCCGATGGGAATTGTGGAACATTGTTTGTGACTCGACAAAGAAAGAGCAACTTTTCATTGCCTCCAAAGCAGGATAAACCTTCCCCACATACAGACAGAAAACAAAAACAAAAATCTATGTACAACGTGGAAAAGCCATCCATTCCCGTAGTCTGTACAATTCAGGCCTATACATTATTTACTCTCTTAACTGCAAGAACCGAAGACAAAATTACAAAAGAAAAACCAAGGAGAAACTACATTACTTGACAATAGCGGCAGGAAAAAAATAAGGTCCGGAACTCGTCTTTTTCCCTTTGTCATTTTAACTTTTAGGCCTTCAAAAAAGGAAAAAAAGAAACTTCACCTGCAAGACAGCACAGAAAAATAGACGGGGCTCAGCCATCTGTACATAATGGTAGAAATCAAAGTTCACATCTCCAACTAGAGGGAAGTGGGGAAGGGATGGGGCGTCTCAACTCGGACAGACTGGTTACAGGATGTCATCACTGGCGAAACTCAAGTTCGTCGACACTGATTACTTTAGCTGAAGGCATGGAAGGGAGGGGCTGTTGCAACATGTCAGAGCCAAACCACTTGGCCAGGCCCAGAGGAGGGCTGCCCCCTCTTCGCTGGGAATGGTTCGTCCGATGGGGACCGTGGCTCTGTGACTGGAGGCCTCCTGATGGACTTGCATGCAGATCTGTGGAGAAAGTGAACAACTTATTTTTACCTGTACCGAACTGAAAAACAAAGTAATGACTCAAGGTCAAATCTAGCACTGAATTGACAAACAATGCGTGTCATTTTGAACTAAACAATAATCATACCAGTTTGGATGGTCTACAAAATGTATACCCCTCCCTTGCATCAGTTACATTTTATAACTACATCACTATTACCCACCCAGTTCTCTAGACAGCAGCATTCAAATCCATTCGGGATGACTACCCCTCAGCTGTACTTACTGGGTCTATGCTGTTGTTGCATCTGTTGCTGCATCTGTTGCTGCATGACTGCTAACTGTACATGTTGTCCAGCAGCTCTGGGGGCCATAAGCGGATGCCCTGGATGACCAAGGGGATACAGAGGTTGCCCCAAAAGGGCTGGGGGCAAACCCTGCAGCTGAGACAGATCTACAGCTTGAGGAAACATGCCTGTTCACACAGAGAGAAAGATTAACAACTGTACTATTTACAGTTTTCAGTCAGCAATGGTAACATATCCAGAAAGACGCATGGATAGACAAATTTCTAAAGAGGAAGACTCATAATTGGAAATTCTGACATTTGGGAGTCATTTGCTGTATCACCAACCTGTCTGTAACAATGTGGGTCCAAGCTGTTGAGGCTGGATGCCCTGAGCCAGCATCCTCTGCATCACACTTGGGTGAAGCTGGGGTGGAGGTCTGACCAAGGGGACGTGGGGTAGCAGAGGGACCGGGTACAATTGGGGTCTTGGAAAGGGAGAGGAAGGTCCTGGTGACAGTAGAGTGGGAGTGTGATGTCCGGTTGTGGAAGGAGGTCTGGGTCGGTCTGGGTCTTTACGATTTGGATTAGGAACAGGGGTGGAGCACGCCTTTACCCCACTGGGCTGAGGACCACTGGTGTCCACATCTTCAAGAAAGGAAGTGGGTGATGGAGGTCCATCTGTAAAGAAAAAAAGAACAGGCGTTAAAGAATTTACATTTATGCATGTGGCAGATGCTTTTATCCAAAGCGACTTAAATTGCATTACAATGTAATAAATACTAGGGGTGGACCAATCTGATATTTAGTATCAATATCAGTTTGATATTGGCAAAAATAGTCAGGGAGTACAATCCGATCCGATACCAACACGGACCTGAACTGCATGGCAACTTGGCGTAAAGCGCGACTTGCTGAGCAACATGAATTTGCACAAAGTTGCACTTTAAGTTGTCCAAAGTTACACCTTAAATTTAATTTAGAATTTTTGTGCTGACTAACGAAAAAGTCTGTTTGAAAGATTTAAATAAAAATGAAGCAGCAGTATTGCACAATGTTTCATTGAGTCTTGAATTTGTGCATTTATTCATTTCACAGTAAAACATTTAAGTTCTGTAGCTCCGTTTAAGCATAATGCTTTTGGTAGGGCTAACAAATGTATTATTTGCAGCTTAATTCATTAAAAGGGCGATTACGATAGTACTGGATCGGTATCGACATCAGTATCAGACATGAAAAAGTGGTATGGGCCCCGCCCTAATAAATAAATTTATTCAGGATGTGTGTTCCCTGGGTTCGAAGTTCTCTTGGTGTGTGTGTCATGTATGCATTGTGTCATACCCTCCTGAGAGTTATTAGAGTTCACGGTGTCCTCTTTGCTTCCTGGTCGGCTCCCAGGATCATCTCGACTTTTCTCTTTCGACTCGTACATTTTTTTGATCACAGAGGTTGGAGTGAAGGATGCAGACAACTGCAAAAGGAAAAATACACTTTAATGCACCCATAGATATTCAACCCGACAGTCACTCTATGGTACAGATTACTGTAAGTTTCATATAATACATATGGGTATGAAATGAACATTGACTACGTTCATTTTTTGATTAACTACTTCCCTCATATGCTAAAGAGTGTTCCAAAGTTTTACTAACCACGCTAGTAACCGTACTGCCAGGAGAGGTCCGGCCAGGCAGATGAGGTCCAGGAGAACGAGTCATCCTAGGTTGTCTTGAAAAAAGATTGAAGTCAAATAATGTGATTATGGCTGCGCCCAAATACTCACAATTGCGGTCTTGTACGGGTGTATGCGAACAGGAAGTGTGCAAGACTGTCCCAGGTCTTAAAACTGGCAAAGGGCCCTTAACACACAGCATCGTGCGTAGTCCAGTGTTTCTCAACTCCGTTTCTGAAGGCCAACTGCTCTGCACATTTTGTATGTCTCTTATCTGCCAGCCTCAGTTCAGTTCAGTTCATGGAGATCTCTGCTAATGAGCTGATGATTTGAATCAGGTGTGTTAAATAAGGGAGACATACAAAATGTGCAGAGCAGTGGGCCTCCAGGAATAACGTTGAGAACCACTGGCGTAGTCCATCACACATCATGTTCTGGATGTAAACCGTGAGACTTTTGCCCAAACCTCACAAGATGTCGCAGAAACGTTATATTGCAAAATAGCCTTAAGTAGCCTTAAAGGCAGGGTGCATGATTTTTTTTTAAATACTTTGGAAAAGGGAGTTGGGCTGAGTACCAAAACACACTTGTACTCAATCAGCAGTAAGGTGCATGTCTAATAACCGACATCGTTGCCTGGGTTGCGTATGTGTGGGGTGGGTCTATCAAAAGAAGGTCCAGATTCTATTGTGGTAGGGGCGTGTTTGTTTATGTGATTTAAAAAATGTCAACATTGGCTTTCAGCGATCATGCACCCTGCATTTAATAAAACAAATTTTTTAGGGAGGACACGATCCAATATTCTGGATCGGATATCGGATCCAGGACCGCTCAAGTTCCGATACTGTGTGTTAGCCGTGGCTGTTACTGACAAGCTATTATAAAAAGGACAAAGTATTATAAAAGCACCATAAAAAGTTTTTATGCACTATAGTCCAAGTCTTAGTCAAAAGCAGATTTAAAGAGGTACAAAATATTTAAGTTCAAGGAAACACTGTACTCGCAACTGGGTTAATCCACTGGTGAAGCGGACGGATGAAACGCGTCATTTCACACACACGATAACTGTAGGCTATTTTAAAGATCAGATTTTATAAAGTCTCAGTAAGCCGTTGAATGGATGCTATTCACTGTGTGCTAAGCACACGATGCATCTATTCTCTTTGTGTTTTAACGGTTATGAACCTTCCATTGCGGTGCGAGGATTCCCATGTGAGGACAATTCAAGTGCATCAATTCTGCACCAAAGAAGCCCATAAACGCAGTGTACAGGATGATTTAAGCGCATCAATTCTGCACCCAGGATGTGCACAAGAGCTCCGGTCAAGCATGTAGCTCCCAAAATAACCATCTGCACACTAAAGCTTTTTTACTATGACAGTTTTACGCAATTAAGGAAAATATATTTAGCATACTTATGATCAAACGTACGCATGTTATCCTAAACACTGCCATGATTAATGTCCTTGTAACTTGTAAAACATTTTAAATTATTGGTTTTTACATTTAAAAATTATACTAGATGTAGCAGAATGCACTATTCACATTTAACTTCTTTGCAATTTTAAATTGTTCAAGAAAATTACAGTAGTATCGGCAAATACTCAATTCTCGTATTGGAAATGGAAAAAAATGTGGCATCGGGACATCAGATAAATGTGAAGTACCTGTTGCGATATGCCTTATCTTGAGTGTGCTGTTTGTAGCTCTGATACTGTTGGCGATTGTGTGCCGCCAGCTCCTGCTGGAACAAGGCTTCCAGACTGCTTTGATCCACTCCCATTGGCAAAGCTCTCATCTAAAAATAAAAAAGATTAATCTCTGATTAAAGCAACCAAACTTAGAAAATCTACACATTTCATTCTGAGAACAATCTTGCTGCATTGCAACATTGTCAAAGCCTAATAACCTGTGGTGTTGTCCTGGCCCGATGCAAGTCTGGAATTTGATCCAACACATTCTGTGGACCAGCAGGGAACCCTGAGATACCAAGAACACAATGTAAGATGGGCAAAGAAAACATTTGGCTCAACGTTTAAACATGGCTTAATAAAAATATAAATATATAAACTTACTGCAGTGAAAAACTCAAATGTTATTTCATGTGCAATCCAAACCAGCAGTTCACAATCAACTACCCAGCACAGAATAACACGTTTTATACAGGGCTCTCACCTGCTACAGGTGTCATGCCTTGATAAAAGTCCTGTAAAGGAGCTCTCTGTGGGAAAAGTGGGGGTGAGGCACGGGGATGCATGAGGCCTGGCACAGGGGCAGGAGGAGCCCTGCCATGAGATGCAACCATCAATTCCTAAAGCACAGGAGTCAGAAGATAAAGGTTAGTACAGTGCTTTACGCCAACCAAACTGCTGTCCAAGAGCTGAAAGCAATCCATTGATATTAATTTTTTAGCAGTATGCAAATGTAATCACACTTAAACGCTGCACTTAAAATGTTGGATCTTAATTTGTATTGGACCTGGAACATTGCTAAAAGTCTGCAAAGGGTAAGATTTTGAGAGATCACCTGAAAGATGTTTTTCTGCTGAGAAGCAGGTACCTGAGCCTCAGGTAAGGCCACAAGAGCCGGCTCCACTGACTGCTGTTGTAACTGAAAAAGAAAACAGTGGTCTATAATGGTTTATATTCGAGTTATGGACCAGACAACAGATCTACTTAGCAAGCCATCACACAGCATGCAATTCCACAAACACCATTTGGTCCATCAAGCCTTGTTAGAATACATCACACAGACACTGCTGGCATCTACACGGGTGCTCCAAAAAAATGACAGCCTGATGGCAAAACAAGGAAAAACTAGAGCACAGTTGCCAAACTATGAACAGGACAGGACAAGCAAAGCCACGCATGCACCTTCACAACAAATATAAGTCAGCCACTCCTGCCAACTACAAATTTATGCCCATCACTAGTCAAAATAAGCAGCAACACCAGAAAATGTAACCCCAGACTAACATGCAAAATGCATTGGTCCAGCCTAGCCACTTATTATACTAGCATTACTCAGCTTTACCTGACTCAGGACCGCATGCAGGAAGTGCTTATACAAACATGCAAGCGCAATCACACTTACGTTGCTCCCGCTGGCTTTGGGGTGGGTGGGCAGGGTTCCACTTGCCTTCATGGTGCTCACCAACTTGTTAAACGCAGACATGTCCGGGTCCCGCGTTCGTGGCGCACTCCCGGCACCTCCCGTTAGAGCCTCTTCCAGGTGCTCCGCCATGAAGGGAGTACCGCCTCCTCCGCTCGGCTGCCTCTGAGGTAGCGATTGAGGCTGCACCTTCAGTCCCTTCAGACCCACCTCCACCTCCTCCAAAGACAACACCACCCCCGAGTTTGCTACAACAGGGCACATGGAAAAACGGAAAAGTCATTGCACCATCGCAGCTCTGCAGAGCCCATAGCTATGCACCATTTTGAGGATAATGTAGTTATCAAGGCCATTTCAAAATCTTTCTCTCCTTTTAGGAGAATCACTGTATTAAAATCTCTACTTTAACACATCAATATAACGAAAGTGCTACTTACTGCTCTCCTTTAGGCGAGCCTTGTTGACATTTAGGCTGGACAGTAGGGGTTTCAGGTCGATATTGGCTTTATGAAGCAGCTCCAGTATGTCAACCTTCTCCTTGTGTTCCACTGAAGGGATTGGGGTAAAATACAGGGACGTGCCCTGATTCAATATTTGAGGATCAAGTCCTGTAACACATCATTAACATACTAGTTTGTGTAACTAATACCATCCGGGAAAACCCATCACATGGTGAAATTTTATAAATATTAGGTTTTGATGCAGTGTGAAAGGGTTCAAGTGCTTTCCAAATTGACTTGTGTTTTTTTCATAGCTTGTCTAAATCTAAAGTTATGCTATTTGAAGTCAGCTGATCACTGTGATTTTCAGGAACAGAATTTGAGAAAACGGGTATAAAGAGGCAATGAAAACAGTATTACAAGTAAGTCACTTTACTGTGGTACGATACTTATTTTAGTCACTATATATGTTGTTAAAGGTACAAAGTGGTCACTTTGACCCCAAAGAACACACAACGTTCAAATGTATGCAAGTGTTATTATATTATCTGAAACGCATAAATTCACTTTTATTGTATTTTACTGTTACTTTTAGTCAAGTTTTACACATTGTTAATCATGGGCATAGTCTCTGAACTTTTGATCACCCCTTATATGTTTAGATGACAACTAGTTTACCTTGTAGCTTACATTTAGAGGAATAGTAAGCACAGCCCAGGTTGCGTCAATGTGACAATAGCATGGCTAGTCTACCTTCATCAGGCAAAAGTATAAATGAAAACCGACACAGAACCTACACCGTAATACGCACAACTATAACGAGACCTTTAGTTGTAACACGGACCGTTTACCTTGTTGCACAGGGTTGAGCAATTTGTTTTTTAAGTATTGTTTTCACACTGCCAAAAGACGACCTCCCTTATGGAAAAGTAAATGTTTTTCCATAGAGTTATAGATGAAAGGTGGTATGCAAGTACATTTTTTCCATCATATGTTTTTTTGGTTTCCGAGTTGGGTGTGTAAGATACAAAAACCAATGTTATATCATCTTAATCAGTGTCTTGTTGACTAAAACATAGCATCATTTTGAAATATGTTTGCAGTTCTTAGCAACTTTTTTGGTAGGCTTGAAAATATTTTCACCCGGCGATACGAAAACTGCTAACGTTAGCGTAATTCTTGCCGTTGTTTTAAATGGGCTACACACTAATAATGATTGCTGGCTGCCAACAAAATAAATGTGCCCGTCTTATCAAAAATTGTGTCTTAATTTTTTTTTTCATGTCTTGAATGTTGATTGAATAAGGTCATGTCAAATATTAAAATCATAATTAAATTAATGGCTAAAATCTGACTTTAATTTTTATTTATCTGAGAATTTGAGACTTTAGTATGGTTTTTACAGACTGGGTCACATAAAAATGATTGTCATAGTTGTGCTGCTTTCTCTCACATATTTAGACATTTGTATAAATGTATTATTATATGGTTAGATTAGGGATGAAGTGTAGATACCAGTTTATTATAGATAGATAAACAATATCCACCTCAAGTATATAAACAATATTATTTCAATATTGGCCAGCAAACTTAATTTTTAGTAAGTGTTACAACTAACCCCCTGCCGGTTACATTTAACCCCACCCATGGGGTAAGTTTTAATGTTTGGTGTAATTGACCTTCTATGGCTAAACCACGCCCCCTCCACTCACTCGGACAATCAACATTTGGTGGCAGGCACTATAGCAACTGTTACAGGAGACATTTAATGAATTTTTGAGGCAGAAAGACTAGATGAAGAGTTTAGTTGCAAAACGAGATAACTCTGTTTTTTTATTTTTCAGAAATCTCTTTTTTTGTTGTGCATTCCAATTAATATCAATTCAACTGCAGTTGGTTTGTTTTGATTAAAACCTTCATAACTTAAAAAATACAGCCAAGTAGCACCATAAAACAAAATAATAACATGCTAACACAATAATAAACATGTTTTGACAAAAAAGTTACAAACGGATTTCTCGTTTTGCAACGAAACTCTTCATATATCTCAAAGTCACCAAAAGGGCCTTAACTATGCATTGGAGGGTTATATAAATAATTGTATTGTTGAAAAGGTCAATGAAAAGTTTCAGCTGCAGGCTAAATGTGTACAGGTCCAAGTTGCATATTACGTTATTAAAGCTAAGTGACATGATGTAAAACGCAGCTAGAAGCTAATGTTAATGTCTTCTAATGTTAGACTAACGTTACATCAGAGATGTTAAAGATAACGTTCAAATACGTTGTTGACTTGGCTAAGAACATCCTTGTTTAATTTATCCACGTTTAGTTGGTGTTGTGGTCTACCACATAACAGAGATTAAGTTAATCTAGAGCAGATATTTAACGTTAAGATGTGGCTTGGGAAACAGAAAAAAAAAATCCCAACGTAGCCCAGCCTCTCTGGATACCTAGTGTCATAGTTGCATGTACCCCATGCACACCGTTCGACCATTTTAAACTTAAAATGACAAGAAAAAACTAAATTGAATGAAAACTGACTAACTGCAATGCATTTCAATGGATGTGGAAGCAGAGAATGTCCGAGTGTATTGGGTTAGCTATGCGCACTTTGATTAGCTCATCACGTTTTGGGCCGTGGCTTTGCCATAGGTCAATTGTCTAAGAATTATTAGAAACAAACTTCAAATGGTCATTTGTAGCAAAGATATGTGTGTTGCTTGTGTAAAAATATAATTAATCAAGCTCATTTTGTAATGATTGAGCAAAAACCAAAAAGCGTTTAGGGAGAGCGGGGCACAACCTATGTTTAAAAGTAGACAAACGGAAAAAAACGTTCATTGGAGCTTGTGTAAAGGCAATATTGTTAAATCTGATTTTATAAAATGGGCATCAAATAAAGTATCGTTCAGGAACAGGTATTGTCAAGTCAAGGTATCGGAATCGAAAATATTTGAACGATTTCAGCCCTAGCAGACGGCGAGATTATGTTTCATCCGTTTTAATGCCGCACGTACATTATCCAAACCAAACCATGCCCTCCCTACTTCTCCAGAAGCACACACTTACACTGTACTTTTTTCCATCCAAGCCTGGGCACTAGGGATGCTTACATTGACCGTTTAACCGTTAACCGAAGGTAAGAATTTATGACCGATTAACATTATCAGTTAAAATAAAAAATATTTGTTAATACATGGTGCGTGTCGTCATGAGCCGACAGACATTTCGCCACTTTTTCTATCTTTAATTTGTGAATGTCTTGTAAATGACACAAATTATTGCTGCCCTGACGGTCTTATAAAGTAATCATTTGTATGAGAGATCATTTGTATGCGTGTTTGGAAGCTGAACGGAGACGCGCGCGTGTCCGCGCAAGATGACGCGGTCCGTCTCGCGCACATCCGGACAGACGTTCGTTGATGGCCTCTGACCCTGTCCATAAACATCTCTCTTTTTGCACAAACGAAGAAAGACGACGCAAAAGCAAAACTTTCTGAAAAGCATCCTGCTTTAGAAATGACCACTGTGGTAGATAAAACGGAGACAATCTGCCCTTTTTGGATATTAATCCTCTGGACTGATCGCGTGCTTTTTAATAAGGTAATGTTGCGTGAATTTCTGGTAATGTATGAATCCTGGTTCTGTTGTTGATCTGTCGCTGCTGTTTGCACGTTCAAATTAAATCTTTTGTTTTTACTAGTTCACAGACAACCGTCAACTGTATTTTTACTCAATGACAATTTCATATTAAAATCTTATAAGTTAACGGTTAATGTTCAGTTTAGAAGCTACGGTTGTCGGCCGGGAAAATTAACTGATATGAGCATCCCTACTGGGCACGCTTTTGTCATTAGTATGTGATTAGTTCCTACTTTGTTTAAAACAAAGTGCTCTCTTAAAGGAAAACGTGTTGCGCAGTTAGGACCGGAGCGCCTCGTAGAAAATAAACATCTCTGTAAAGGCAAGAGAGAAATCCAAATCTGCGGCCAATCGATCGGATGATCCAAAATAGGTATGTATTAACTTGTCTAAGTTGTGGTAAGAACACCCTAAAATATTGAAGTATTGAGGTAAACAGTTTATAATTGTTATTTGTCATGTGCGAATACAAATCAGGAATCAGTAGGCACAGTCGGGCTGCGGTCTAAAAACCCCCAAGACCATTTTGACTCGATTCCGTACATTCTGATAGGCAGTTGTTTTTAAATGATCTTGTGCTTATGCATGTTCACGCTACGTCTGAATACAGAAAGTAGGGGTTGGCAACATCGGTACTGGAGTGCCAATGTCCTGCAAAGTTTAGCTCCAGCTCTAAACAAGCACCTGAACAAGCTAATCAAGGTCTAAAGAGTCATCTGAAAACTACAGGTAGGCGAACTCTTATCAGGGTTGGAACTAAAATCTGCATACTGCAAAAAATGACTTTTTTTAGTATTTTTGTCTTGTTCTCAGCAGAAACATCTAAAAATTCCTAAATCAAGATTTTCTTGATGAGCAAAATGACCTAAGAAAATAATACTAGTTTTTAGACAAAAAATATACAATTTAAGTGAATTAAGTGCTTAAAACAAGCAAAAATATCTGCCAATGGAGTGAGAAAATGAATTAAGTGTTTAAGGAAAAAGAAATCTTATTTCACAATTGTTTTTCTCACCCCATTGGCAGACAATTTTGCTTGATTTAAGTGAAATTGTCCTCAAAATGTATATTATTTGTCTCAAAACTACACCTATTTACTTAGGTCATTTCGCCCATCAAGAAAAAGCATCTTAAATTCAAGAACCCTTAGATACTTCCACTGAAAACAAGACAAAAATACCAAGCAAGAAATTCATTTTTTGCAGTGCAGGACATCGGCACTACATGACCGACGTTGCAAAGCCCTGACTTAAAGGGTTTCTACTTACAGCTGGGCACAACAGTGCGAACATTCACACATTGGCGACTAAAAATAAGTGTGTGAACTTAAAAATTAATTTAAGACTTGCAGACAATATTAAAACTGCTATAAAAGACCAACATGTATGTAAGTATAGAGAAAAATGTATTCATGAAAAATAAGGTAGAGGGAATAACACCATTTAAATAAAACTCATCTTCCGTTTTTCCATTGGATTGGTGCATTCTGTCTTAACTGGCCCGACCAGAGTTTTGCCCTGCTCGACTTACAGCTAACGTTCACAATATTTATAATTATGAGCCATTTAGGCCATGTAGAAGTGTGATTCTTGGGTGGCGAGGTTTAACCACCATTTGCGCCCCGTCACCACAGATGAAAAAAATCCTAGAGGAAACGCTGTACCTGCTAGTCTCTCAAGCTCTTCGTGAGGGGTGGAGCGCAGACTGCTGGAGCAGCTGCCCGAGGGACTTTTTGCTGAATTACTGGAGAACCATCGACTGAAGCGGCTGACCGTGACCGGACCCTCACCGAGAACATCCTCAATCATCTGTAAAGAAAAGAGCACTTGGTTGGGTCAAGCCTCATAGCATGGAAGAGAAGGAAACGGTGGTGGATGACACTTACGTGAGGAGTGCCTGCAGGCGGCTTAGCGCAATGGGTGAAAAATAGGCATTTCGGACAACGTTTGCATTTAAAGAGCTCCACACAATTCGGATGTAAATTGTAATTCAGGACCAATCCAAATAAACATAACCCCCTTTTCTCTTCCAAAATTCCAATAAGACTCATACCTAACATTAGCCTTAAGTCAGATGGGCATAAATTTGTATCTTTCTACATAAACTTACAAATAGCACAACCACAATTTTCAACGCAAATGCGAAATGTCCTTGTATACGGCAACAACAGATGCTATCGAGCTTGCTTAAACGGTCTGAATACCACCAACTATGTATGGTTATGTTAATTCATTTAACAGGCGTGTCCAAACAACTAAACACAAAGTGTCCAAAGTGAGGAACACAAAGTATTCATTATAAAAAGAAGTAACATTAGACAGGCTGTGATAAGTTGGCCAGCTAGTTTCAAGCAAGTAAAGAAATGTAAATGTAACAAAGCAATAGATAGACAAAATAGAAATGCCATGGGTGTAGTGGTTAATAGGAATCCTTTCAAACAACAACATTTGATGGATATCAAATCCCAAGAACCTTAGATGTGTCCAATTCATTCCCTCACCCCAAGACAGTACCGATATTTTGTGCCCACACCCTTAAGCATGCAGTGCTCCCCATGTCTTACCGAAGCCAGGCCAGGCATGGTCTTTTCAAGGTTGAAGAACTCATTGAAGTCAAATTCTCCAGGGGGCTGCTCAGGAAGAACCTCCGCATGTGGAACCTCTTGATCAGCTCCCGATTCTTGAATGACCCCAGGGTCTTCTGAGAGCCCACCATTACACTCAACTGTAGGAGCAACATTAAAAAAGTAAGCATTCATCATATCAGGCATTCATTTCAAATTATCGACATGTATACACGCAGACATGTAGAGATAGCTACTTGGGCTGTTTACAACAATTTTACTAATGGCATGTCACACGCCTTCTCTGACTGATTCTGGCTTCTTCCTGGAGCGTTTGGTTCTCCGTTTGTCATCCTCCAAAATCTTGTCATCAAAACCAATAAGCTCAATGGTCTCGGACTGACTGGTGGGCCCACCAGAGAACCACTCTGGTTCTTCTTCTGCATACGAGTCATTTCTTCTCCTTTCACTAAACACTCTTTTGTCTCCAAAGTCTCTCTGTAACAGGACACAGACATTAAATAACAGACATTTATAAACTACATAATTTTTGCATTAAGCCCGTCGCTCAGTACCCTAAATCTCTTGTCCTTGAAATCACGCTCTCGATCTCGCTCCCTCTCTTTTTCAACTCGCACTTCCCTCTCGAACACACGCGATGGCATGATACGGCCGCTCCCTATGCGGCGTGTACCACTCAGGCGAAGGGTTTCATTCTCTTTGTTCTCCAGAGGGCTGACAGGACGCCGAGGAACGGCAGTGGGCGCCACTTGGCAACCACTACCAAAACTACGACGCTGTGGGCTAAGAACCACCTCCAGATCATCATCTTTCACACGTTCCCTGGGATCTGTAAAAAAATAAAATAAGTCAAAATAAAGGAACAGACTGCATCATGCAACCATGTAGTTGATGTTAAACAGCTTTTTTACCTGCAATTCTGCGTTTTAGTGGAACTCTATCCTCTGTATAGTCTTTCTTGTATCCTTCAGGAGGACAGCTGTTTTCTGAGGGATATAGGGAGGCATGCCATTTTTCAGGGTCCCAGACCCCATCGCTATAACACAGATAGTAATGTTAGCCCCTGCCATACTTGAGACATTGCAGCATATCAACTCATTTGTCTCCATTTTGTAGAGTATACAGACCAATGACTAGGGCTTATTTTAAAACACCACGATTATCCTCGTAAACAGTCTGTTATGTGAACGTAAACAACTCGGAAAGAAAACATGAGTAACAGGGTATTGGGTTTGTGCATTACGTGTAGGTCTTAAAGTGACAGCACATCAAATTAATTTTTGTTTTGCATGTATGGAATTTATGAAATATTGTTAAGCTATCGATATTAAATTAATTCAAAACCTAATCAAAACCACATACACTCCCGCCTGTCAAAAGTTTTGAAACACTCACTTTTATTCATATCGTTTCCCCCATTACAGAATAATTAAAAATGAAATCGTACAAACTATGGCATGACACAAATGTAACTGTGGGAATGATGTTGGTGACTAAAAGCATTCAAAAAATAAATCAAAACGGTTATATTTCATCATCTAAAGTGCAGGAGCCCTTTGCCTAGAAATTGCAAAACCGTACTCGTGTCATTTTTTCAAGAAGCTTCTTTAAATTTCACCTTAGGATAATTTTTGAAGAATATTGAAGGAGTTCGCATTTAATCCGACTCTTAAAGACTGCTTTTCCTTTAAAATTTAGAAATATTTTAAAATAAAAATTTTGTTTTCTAATAAAAGAAAATAATCTGTTAAGGCACAGCTATATTTTTGCATGGTTAAATGCTTGAAATTACTTTTGTAGACACTCTCAAATAAAAAGATCATAGTTAACATTTTAGTCAAGTGTTTCAAAACTTTTGAACAGTATGCATAAAAAAAAAATTGCATTGCCAAATTGGTGACTGCTGTATACGAGCTTTGATTTAATGCTAGAAAGCAGTTAATAATATTGGACCACTTAGAAAAAAAAGGAAAATAAAATTAGCAAACAAAACAACAAAGCAGTGGTTTGATGGTTAAGCTATATCTAAGAAAATAAACAGTAACCAAAACTACGCCGAATTCCTTTACCTATCATCATCATGCAAGGTATGGTGTCACTTTCAAATATCAAATAAAGAAGTTCACCTGTCATATTTCTCTGATAGACACTCAGGTCTCTCATTAGAAATCGGCAATTCTTTGATTTCCAAAAGCTCTTCCTGCAAAACAGACATTTGTTCATAAGCACAAAATCTTGAAAACAAACAGTATGTTAAATAAACAATTTAGTTTGTGTGACCATGTGTTGCACTCTCTCTTTGGCCCTTACAAAAACTTTTTTGCATCAGATTCTGTAAAAATTTAGAGCTATGTCATCCTCTCTTGACACGCAATGCATTTATTTGCAAGTGGGTGTGCTACAAGTTTAATATGGTTTTCATTTTGCAAAGCCTGAGAAATTTCATTGACACGACCAAAACTGTCAGAGCTACCATGTGCCGCACAAACTGCAAATGTCAAACTTGAACTGCTTGTTTGTAATGTTGGGAACAAATCACACATTTAAGTCGAACATTCTCTGGTGGGTAGAATTATATCATCAAGTTGCTGAAAACAGAATTCTTGATGTACTGTTGCACAAGTACATTGCTGAAAATGGGTTTGAATATGGTCTGTTATGATTTCTTAAAAATCATGTTTTTCAAGGTACATTTAAAGCCACACCATGTAGTTTTTCAACCTTCATAAAAAAATGTGATGGGTTGAATGACATGTCTACCATAGCCTGATGGGGTCTGTATTGCCTTTACTCATACCTTAAAACTTAGGGTTTCGGGTAGTAACCAGAGCACAAAAAAAAACTACAAAATTCGACTGCTTTACGGCATACGTCACTTCCTCCATACAATTTTTTTTAACGTGAATTTTGCTGGAGGCTACTTAAGGAGTGTAGAGAGCAACTTCTATTATGTGACTCTGTGGCACCGTGTTAGTGTTACGGACCTATGACACAGGCGACACGGGTTCGATTCCCCTTTAAGGCAATTTTTATATAAACTCATCTTGATTCATACATAAATGCAACCTTCAGATTGAGAAATGGCTTCTGCCATGAGTTCCTCATAAGAAAGTTGTAACATGATTGCGTTTCTCCCTGATGCCTCAAAATGTTGATCGTCTAGCATTTTAAAAGGTTAGTTTTAAGGTTGGCCAGTTTTTTTCCTTTGCGACAGTGCTGCGGGGCTTGTGGCCTCTAGGGGCGCTAGGTGTGAAAAAAACGTGTCCAAAAAGTTGCGAAGTGTGCCTTTAAAGGTGCAGTGTTTAAATTTTAGCGGCATCCAGTGGTGAGGTTGCTAATTGCAACCAACGGCTCAGTCCGCTGCCCACCCCTCATTTTGAAACGCATAGTGAAGATATGGTAGCCGCCACTGGAAAAACATGTAATTCATGGAGACAACTTAATAAAAAAAGGGCTTCTGTAGAAAACATGGCGGCGCAAAATGGCGACTTCCACATAAGAGGACCCTCTGTGTATGTAAATAAAAACATCTCATTCTAAGGTATTAAAAAAATATAAAAACGGTTCATTATGAAAGGTCTTTATAAACCCCTGATAATATAGTTTTGTATCTTATTTGGCATTTCTGTCAAGATATTCTTCTAAAAATTACACACTGCACCTTTAATTTAAATTTGACTCCTTATGATATTACCCCTTTTAAAATTGTTCTCACCTTGGAATATCTATAGGCAGAGGTAACTACTGAGTCTTTTATAGTCTCCACCATGCTTTCACCATTTTCATCCTTCTCCATGACTCAGGATGGTGGCGAAATTAAAGTGAAGCTCCAATATCAGACACTCTGGGCACCTGTTGGTTAGGTAAATTGTTTAGTACTTAATCAAAAATTATTACCAAACATCTAACTACCCATCAAGAACCTTAACTTAAATGCCTTTGTATGATAGTATTTACTCATTGATGTTATACAGATCCCTAAAGACTATGGGAACTTAAATTAACTTGAGGGAGGACTAAAAATGGTCGGGATTATGAGTTGGTTTAGTATCAGGTAAATCTCTCACTGCCGTGTAATCTGAGTTTGCTAGCAAATGACGAGGCAGCAAGAAAACAACAGAATGCTGGGAAGCCTCATGAACCAATATAGTAATGGCACAAAGCCACAGATAAACTACACATTTGTTTAAATCTCCTTTAGGGAAATCAAACACGTTTCTCAAACTCACCTGATATTTGAAACGGTGTCAGAACACCTTTTCCCTCCCCGTCTGGATACCTCAGCTAGCTGCTTGCTAAGTTACCTGTCCTACGCCAAACTACAAGAGATGCTGCAATCAGTCCACATCTCAAACACGTTTTCTTAATAAATAAATATTATCTGTCGACTTGATTTCTCCGCAATTTCTACAGTAGACTCAAACATCTGTTGAGACTTCAGATTCAATCGTTAACTGACAAGAGCTGCACTTCATTAGCCAATTGGCTAAAATCAAAAAGCCGACGCCGAATTGCTTTATTTAGCGTGAACAAACGGTTCAACCTGCGACGTTCCCGCTCTTTAATTCAACCCCTGCCTTAGTTCTCACGAGAAAACTCTAAAGAAAAGGGAACAAACTTACAACAAACCCCGTGTTTATTTGCGTGTGTCGTAGCTAATGATTCAGGTTAGCAGGCTAGGAAACTTATCTGCACTCAAAAAGCGCCACAAACACGCATCAAGCGCGTTAGTAAACTACAGGCTGGTCATGTTAGAAACAAGTCCAACAGATAACCGGGTTCAATCTCATAAATAAAGCTGGTAGTCCGACTGCAACAACCAATGTACCTCGGGCTACTTTCTCTAAGCTCTCTTTCGTCTCTGTTCAGTCGCAGAGCGGTGAATTTCTTCAGATCTCTCACTGGCTCTAAGGGAGGCCCCAATCAAGGATTATATAGCGTCTACTAACGCCTTCCTTAAAATCTTAAGGAACCATCACTTACATCTTATTGTTATTTTAAATGTAATAAAACAAAACAGCAGACTGAGTGCTTATAGATGTGTATTTTACTAAATGCGGTTTGGTAGAGTCACTACAACTGAATGTAACAGGAATTCTTTTCAGGCAATCAACGTGGCCACCAATTTTAAATTGTAGTCACGTGACAAGATTAACAACGCTCAAGCAGTTTCTCAATCCGAAGGCTGCAGCCTTCGGAGGTCGCATTTCCAGGCTGCATACGTCATCAAGACTGTCATATTCAGAATATGAACAATTATAAAGTTGAATAATATTCTTATTGAATCGTATTTTGTTGTTATATGCGTATGACTTGCGAATGTAATGCTCAGTTATCTTAAATAAACCAGGCTTGATGACGTATGCAGTGTGTATATGCGACCTCCCCAGGGCGCAGCCTTCGGATTGAGAACGGCCTCAGTTTCGTTCTTTGGGCATCACAATAGGCTTGTTCGACTTTATGCGGCGGCGTAAGAACTGGCAGCCGGATGACGTCAAAGTACCGCGAGAACAATTCGAGAAATCATACAAAGTCTAACTTCGCCTCGCTCTCGCGGTACTTCGACGTCATCCGGCTATCGGTTCTTGCGGCGCCGCATGAAGTCGAACAAACCTATTAGCAAAATTGTGAAATTAACACACAATTGGTAGTTCAGATTGTGATATATTATATATAAAATATGAATAATTATCTCTCAGTAAGTAATACTGTAGTAATACAAGGGCAAGGAGCAAATGTGACAAGATGTTACAATATGTGAAATCCAGGCTAAAGTCATAAAATGTAACTTAATTATGAGATTTGGAGCTTGACAGTTTGATTTCAATAATTGATTTCAATCTTTGACATGGCCTTACTCGGTCAATATTAAAGATATCAATTATAAAGTTATAAAACAAAACAAAAAATACTTGGTGAATTGGTCATGGTGTGCTGCCTCTTGCCAGAGTTCTTAGAAAAAAATCTAAGCTTTACAGAAATAATGCTGCCTGACTGATGGCAGCTTGAATGGGATTTTTATTGGCCTTGATCCTGCTCCATCTGGTGTAGATGTTTTTCACTTTTACTTCTTTTCTTTAAAATCAACATATTCAGTGATGCACTCTGCTAGGATGATTTTAAGGGCATGAGCAAATGGTATCTAGAATCATCTATAAGAGTTGCTGTGGTTGAAGTGTAGTGTTCCTTTCTCTTTAGAGATGAGAACACACAGGAGCCTTAAAATCACAATTTTACCTGGGGGTTTATTGCAAAAGTGTATTATGATAAGAATAACCAATAATGCAGATCTTTGAAGTTTTTTAAAGCAACCTGTGTGCATGTGTTATATCTGAGAGGTAACTGAAATTCGGATCCTGTTAAAATACAGACTTAAAATTCACAGACAAATAATACTACTATATATACACAGTACATTATCTGAAAATCAGTAAAGAAAGTGGCACAAATTGTAATTAAGTACATTTTTAACATGTCTCTGAATACATTGTCGAGATTACATGGAAATGTTCACAGGAGAATTTTTTGTCAGATTACAGAATAAGGTCTTTTATTTTGACATTATTTTACCGGAAGTATGTCCATGCAACAGATGAGCGGCAGTTATGGTTTGTTGTTGGTTGTTGTCAGTTAGAAAAAAACTAAGTTGACAGCTTTATGTTTATATTTAGTTGTAGTAGGTTTAAACGCCGTCACTAAAATCCACAAGTTTGTATAACTTTTTCTAATTACAATATTTTAACCATCGAGCATCTTTGGTAAATCTTGGCGGATGGACAGAGGGTTGTGTGTGCTCAGTAAAACATTAAAGATGCACACGGCAATACCGAAAGGTAAAAAACAGTCGTCCTGTGGTGTTGAGAAAACCCGGTCACGTAAAACACCCGTACGCAAAAACACTTACCGAGTCGGATATACCTGGAACCGTGGAGGCAGACTTAAAGAGCTGAGAATAAGGTATACAAAAATATCCATGTTTTTTGCATTTTGTATATAATATAAATAATTAAAGTAGTGCATCTTGCTTTGAATTTTAAGGCACCTTGCTCGAAAGTTCCTTCATTTGTGGATACAGCAGACGTTTGGACGAAGACGAATAACAACCTCCCAAGCCAGGTATATAAATACACATATAGCTGGACTGTAGTGGGTAAAGTATGTATGAATCAATTAGTAGACACTACAGCATTACAACAAAGTATTGTGGGGTTATCATGCTACAGCCATGAAATTAGGTGATACTTTTGCTGTCTTTTTTATGGCACTCAAAGTACTTTAGAGAAAAGCATAAATCAATACTTTTTGGCATCCCCTCTCTGTATGGTGCATCCCTTCGCATCCCCTCCAAAGAAAATTCTTGATAGGAAAACAATAACAAATCTTAAACAAAACATATAAAATTATACAATGTAATGCTGATGGTTAGTAGGCCCTTTTTTCTGAGGTGTAATTACACAGAATTTATGATGAATACATTTATTTGGTAAAAATAACAGTTTGAGAACCACTGGTATAAATACGCATACAACCGTTCAAAAGTTTAGGGTCACTTCACTCATGTTGCTCATGATGATCTTAAAATATTTTGCTAGTGTATCCTTAAATGTTTTAAATTAATTTTGCAGATGATTTGTAGACATAATTGTTGCATGCATTCATTTCTTATTTTATAAATCAAAATGAATGAATGAACATTAAAATGACTTGGACCAAAACATGAAGAATGAGCACCCAATGTGAGCCCAGCCAGAATAGATAGGAACTCCAATACTGTTTTAAAAAAGCATTTCAGGGTGAAACTTCAAAGAAACTGGTTATAAAACCGGCAAGTACATTTTATAAAATTTTAGGCAAAGGAAGCTTTTTTCAAAAAGCTATAATATAAAACGTTTGAATTATTTTAGTAGTATCAACATTTATATGTTTTTCTTTATTTTCTGTAAATTCTATTTATTTAGATCTCACTATTGTAAGGTGATCTTAAAGAAGACATTTGGAGCTTGGAAAGATGAGTGGTGGCAAACAAGAAAGGAATGGACTCTGAACATAAGAGCAGATTGTCATTATATGTAAGTCTGACCAGACATATGTCCTTAACTAATTGATTTACAGTTGTTTAAGGGAAGAAAACATTCCTTGCACCTTAAATAGCTAGGACGTTGATTATCACCAATAATATTTCTGCTTTTTGTTTTGCCTTCTCAATGAAGGTATATGCATTACAGCAAAACATTTCAAGCATGGCAGGAATATGTGGCTGTGAAGAAAGAAGAAAAAAAGAAACTACAGCTCGCAATCAACTTTGGTATGTGAATCGTCATTTTAATCTATTCATTAGTATTTTAATTTTTAAATATACTTTTTATTTTAATAATTGGATCTGTGGGACACAAAATTAAATTTTCCTTCTGCAACTCTATGTGAATCTACAGAAAGCACTGAAATCACCAATATCGCCATTATTCAACTTCCTATGGCTCTATTTAACACCTGCTGTTGTGCTTCAACACTTCATATCATGATTGCGATATAAAAGTTTAATATCTGAATATCTATACTGCAGAGATGAAGCACAAACTGCATCATGTATGGAATGGCTGGGAGATGTATGTGGGCATGTGTCGCATGAAGCACAAGATGCAAGAAGCAGCAGAGCGGCACAAGAAACTCGCTGTACTGAAGTGAGCTTTGCATTTGTGTGATGTTGATCCACAGTGTAGAATTACATATGTAATAGAGAAACAGATAAATAAATATACAGATTAATTATGCATATACAGTAATAAATGTACAATATGTGTACATATATGTAAAAAGTAACTTTTTTGTGCATACATATTTTGATTACTAAGGTGGGTTTGGACGGTGTGGCATGCTGCACTACAGAACAGGGATGTGGAGTACCATCAAGAAGATCTTGCCTTACAACACTGGGCTAACAATGTACAAAGCAGAGTGAGTATGAGTGTGCATGTGAATGCAACTATGTGATGTGGTTTGGGTAACTAACATGACTGCGACTTACAGAGCATGGCAGCACTGGAGAGAAAGGATGACACATGCTTGTGTTCAAAAGGCGAAAGAGTCCAAAGGTTATCGTCACTATTGCAATCAGTTGCAAAAACATGCTCTGCATGCATGGATCAGACACATACAGAACAGGCAGGATAAGAAGAAGAGGACAGGTACCATTCATTTAGTTTCTGCCGTTTCTAATATTATAATAAATCAACATTTTATTGAGTTCCAAAAGCATCCACCTAGCATCTCTTGATTTTGTTACATAAATGTTGTTTTCTGAGATGCAGCTGTAGCTCTGAATGCATGGCGTGTGTCAGTACTGGAGAAGTATTGGTGTGTATGGCACAAGGCTTTGCAATCCAGTCACGCTGAGAAAGACAGAGACCAGAGAGCAGACAAACTGGCACAGCACGGATCCCAGCGCCAGGTGTTTTCAAACTGGAAATGCTGTATCTTTTTTGCAGCTCTTCAAATTACTACATATGTCTACTTTTTTAGCGTGCCTTACTTGAGCATTTGAATTTACACTTAAATAAGAAGTGAAATGTGTCAATGATATATTGCTTTCCTGAGCTATCATGTACTGTAGATGTCAGGATTTGCTCACAGAAGGCTAAGAAGGAAAAGGTTGCCATGCAGCATCAACATCTCTGCCTTTTGGTTAGTGATAAACTTTAGTTTAGATGCATTAACATGTTATTTTTGTTGTTCTATTTTTGTGTGTTAATCATGATCTTTGTGTTTTTTTGCAGCGTTTGGGTATAAAAGGCTTGGCTCTAAATGTTACACAGAGTAAAGCTCATCGTCTCAACAAAAATATAAGTGTCCAGCATCATCGGCACACTGTAAGAGCAACACTAACAACATATATACAACAAACAGTCAGACTTGCATGGTTTTACACTAGAATATTCGTCATCCACCTGTTTTTAAAGAAATCATAATTATGTTTTACTTGATTTATTGACATAAAATAGATTCAGAAAACATAGTCATAACTAAGCATTTTATTAAAACTAAGGTGCAAAACCTTTGCAGTTGTTGGTTAGATGTTGGAAAGTTTGGCATCTGCGCCTGGATCAGGCTGAAGACCGAAGCTTACAGTCCCACATTTGCATCGCACAAACCTATCACAAGTTAGTCTATGCATTCTTTGAATTATATGTATGTATTATAGGCCATGCACAATTATCTGTTAACAAACATGCATTTGTGTACGAGACTGTTTAACCACTGTTATTATTCAACAGGATCTCTGTGTTGAGAGTTTACCTTCATCAATGGAGAGATCAGCTTACAAAGCACAAACACATGCTGGTAGCGCCACACTTTCTTAGTGACTGATCACTCTTTTTATTTAGATCATTATATTCTAATTCTTTAAAGGTGACATAGAATCATTGAACGGGGTATTTATCCTTGTTCTGTGATGTGACATGTAGACAAAATTTTTTTTGTTTGGGTCTATAAAGCCTTAGAAGCTTCCTAAAAACCTCTCTCAAGATAGCTCTATTAGGGTGGGGGATTTTAAACAAGTGGTTTTGCACCTATTTGGCTCCCCCTACTGACTTAACTTGCAATCTCATTACTGATTGGCCGACTTTACTGCCACTCAAAAAATGTAGCCAATTATTTTAAAGTGGAGGGGCAGTTAGATGCCTGTGATGTCATAAGCATAAGTTTTTCAAATTGGGACGTTTTCTGGCTGACATTTCTAAAAGAGGAATTTCTAAAAGACTGAGATGTTTACATGTCTAGCACTTTTTGTATGTTCGTGAATGCGGGTAGACTACCATTATTCAACAAAGACAAGGTAAAATTTGTTTTTCATTCTCTGTCCCCTTTAAAGGAAAACACCACCGTTTTTCAATATTTTACTATGTTCTTACCTCAACTTAGATGAATTAATACATACCATCCTTTTTTCAATGCGTGCATTTAATCTTTGCACCGCGTTTTGTGAATATGTTAGCATTTAGCCTAGCCCTATTCATTAGGGCTGGACGATTAATTGAAAAATAACCGAAACCGAAATTCAGAACCTTCAACCGACATTATTTTATCATGTCGGTTATTTCGGTTTTTAATCCTGTTAATACTTTCCCTTTAAAAACAAACTGCTGCGTGTGATGTTGCATAACTCCGCCCCGTCCTGTCAGTGGCACAGCGAAACATGGAGGAGAACTCAAACACTGTTTAACTGAGCAGCAGGATCATCTAGTGCCCAAAAGAAGCACAGTACTTTTTTTTTAAGAAGTACTCGCGAATGTGCAGGCACCTGTGACAAAAATACGGAATGCGCGATCCTGTTTTTACCGCACACGCGCTCAGTTTAATCTACCGATGGGTCTCTAAGCAGCCCGGGTAATGTCATCACATCTCACTCACTCAAAACCGCGAAAAGACGCGCCCGCGTGAGTTTAATTAGACACTTCAGAGATGACGGAGAGAGAGAACGGGAGAACTTCTAGTCTACATTAACACCAAAAGCATTACAGATGAGAATAAATGGCTTAGACATCAGTGCCCAGTTAAGAAAAAAATGGATTGAATACAAGAAACGTGTAAAGGATACAGTCCAAGTATGTATTTTGCCCTACTCATCTCATTACAATATGCTATCTGGATACAACTTATTATGTATGTATCTGATGTCTATAATTAGTCATGGGGGTTGTATGATTCTTTGGTTCATAACTTCCCATTCTGAAAGTTTCATCAATTGTACATAATGACATGCAACATCTGCATAGAGTTAAGTCTATTTAATATTGTTCAGTAATGCAGTTATTTTGGGAAAAATGTGAATAATTGCATTGCAGGCTGATTTAAGGTGTGCCCTAAACTTTCCAACCTTGTCAGTGAACTATGAGGCAAAAAAATAATCGTTTATTAATCGTAACCGATGTCAAATGTTAGGTTAACCGAGGTTTTGATTTTAGGTCAAATCGCCCAGCCCTACTATTCATTCCTTAGGATCCAAACAGGGTAGAATTTAGAAGCCACCAATCACTTCCATGTTTTTCCTATTTAAAGATTATTATGTGAGTATATACACAAGTATGGTGGCACAAAATGAAACGTGATTTTTTTAAGTGGATAAAGATGAGAACTGTATTGTTTGGCGGAGGAGCACTTGGTTTGCAGCACTTCGACCTCGGGCGCAGTGATATTGACGGAAGTTTGAGCGAGAGGAGGAGTAGTCAGGAGTGATGATGTAACTGCGTACCGAGGTCGAGGTGCTGCAAGGTTGGTGCTCTTCCGCCATACTAGATAGTTTCATTTTTTATCCAATTGGAAAATCACAACGTTTTATTTTGTGCCACCATGCTTACTCGTGTGACTGCTCATGTAGCGGTCTTTAGGCGGGGAAGGCATGGAGGTGTTTGGTGGCTTCTGGGTTCAGCCCTGTTTGGATCCTGGGGAATGAGTGGGGCTGGGCTAGATGCAAACACATTCACAACGAGCCGTGCAAAGATGAAGTGTGCGCATTGAAAAATATAGGTATGTATTAATTCTTCTAAGTTGAGGTAAGAACATAGTAAAATATTGAAAAACTGTGTTTTCCTTTAAATATAATAATGTTATATTTTAATAATTTAAATCTAATACTGCTTTATTTATCTTAGCTAATCCCCTAAAGTTTTTTTGAACAGTCTTTAAACCATTTAGCGGTCCAATCATTTGCAAGAACTCATTCATGATTTCTCTTTGTGTATGAATTTGAATAGGATTTGGAATCACGTGCTGACGCCTGCTTTGCCAGACATGCACTTCCACAATGTGTAAACTCTTGGATGGAGTTTACAGCACAACGCATAGAAAAACGACAACGAAAGGAGATAGCCGAACAACATAATAAGTGAGTATTCCTGGCTTATACATGTAAATGTCCACATGTACCAGACTAAAAATGTGTATGTATTTTGTAGGCAACAAATTTGTGCTTCTGCATTTTACACCTGGTGGAGGAACCTGGAGCTACAGAGAGATCACAGACTAGCTGAGAGAACGGTAAACTTAACTTCATATGTGACCCTGGACCACAAAACCAGTCATGAATAGCAAAATGATCAAATCCTTATGCCAATAATTAGGATATTAAGTAAAGATCATGTTCCATGAGGATATTGTTTAATTGTCTGACTGTAAATATATAAAAAAAATGAGGATGCACATGTTCAAAAAGTGTAGATGTCAACAGGATAACCATACATTGTATCACTTATTAACTAGTTTGTGTGTTTCTCATAGGCTATATTGCATGCCGAGCATATGTGCATAGCCCACGCCTGGTCCGAGTGGTCTTACAGAGCTGTACAGCGCAGAGAAGAGAGATTGAGACGTGAAGCGGCTGACTCGCTTTACATGCACACTCTGCTACGCAAGGCTCTGAAACAATGGAAACATGTCGTCACATCCATACAAACCAGGTTTGCAAAAATCAATCAATTTGGCTAATTTGTATAATGTATAGCTTTGCATTACTGTATATTTGGCATACTATATATGTTGTCAGTCAGAGACATTTCGAGCAGGCAGAGGGTCATGAGAGACAGCGGCGTCTACGGAGAGCCATGACGGACTGGCATCAGGTATCAGTTTGTTTGTTCCTCAGCATGTGTTATGAAATAAAGTTAATTTTAAAATAAACTTGAGCTTGTTTTTGTGACAGTATGTAGATCACAGAAGAGAGAAAAGAAAGAGACTTGCACAAATGGAGGAACATTACCAAAGCAGACTGCTCCAATCTACTCTGGAAGCTTGGAAGGTATGAAAACCACAATTATTTTGTTAACAACGTGAAGAAAATAAGATTGGGGAAAAAAACTTATATTTATTTATTTATAAAATAAATCAATGTTCAGTATTGGACAGTTTCAAAACTGATACCTGAAGATGTTTTAAATGCATGTATGCAGCGATATCATTGGCAGACTCAGTTGATCGAACAAAACGTCGAACAACGCTACCAGGAACATCAGCAGAACCTGCTCAGGTATCGTATATTATGTTCATTATTGTCAAATTTGATCAATTTTCGAATATCTCTATTTCACTTTTTGTTTTGCAGGAAAATGTTCAGTCTATGGAGGACAAACGTGTCACATTTGATGGCGGAGAAAAAAAAGGAAATCGAAGTGCAATGCTACTATCAAAAACGTCTTCGGTCTCAGGTGCTCATTCCTAAAGTCACTACTCAAATACATGTAGTCTTATTTCTATGTGTAGTTCTTTTTTTTGACATTTTGTGATAATTTGAATGATTTTTATTGATAGGTGTTTCTGGCATGGAGACGGAGAACACTAACTGCAATTCTGCACCGTGGCCAACAGGAGGAAGCCCTGAGACAAGCTCGGATACATCTGGATAAATGTAATTTGGTTATATAAATGCCACTTTTTGTAGTCTCTGCAATAAATCTATTATTGGAATACATGTATGTTGAAGAAAGATCTGTACTATTGATATGACTGATGAAATGCAGTGTCAGGATTATCTGTGTGCTGTTACAGTGCGCATTCAGGGGTTTTTGAGACAATGGAGGGAACGAAGCCGGGAGGCAAAAAATGAGAGATTGGCGAATGAGAGGGCCAGCAGACACTATAGCAGAACGCTGGGTAAAAGTGTCCTCAGCACCTGGAGCATTAATATTCAACATCAAAAAAACTATCAGGTACCTTTCCAACTCTACATATCAAAATTGTTAGTCTGATATTTGAATTTACATGATATGTAAATAACTAAATATGTTTTTATGTGTGGTTGTCAGGTCATGGAAAAAAGAAGCAGTGAGGTTTACAGATTGAGGATTTGTCAACGCTTTTTTATCTGCTGGAGGACACAGGTGAAGTTTTTATTAACTGGATTTACAAAGTTTTACAAAGTTTTCAGTTATACGCTATGTTATTTTAGTCAGTGTGATTTCATATTATATTTCAAAATAGTCTGCTTAAATCGGTGCTATTGGTGGACAATTTAAAAATGTATATACAGTAGCTGTATTTGTGACAATAAAGCTCTTGTATGGCCTCACTTATTACAAAGTGAAGTTGAATTATTTTTTAGCTGGTGCTGCATGATTGATTGTAATCTCTTTGAGCCCTATATTGTAATGTCGGTCTGAATGTTTGACACAGCTGCAGAACAGAAGAAGAGAGGCGGAGCTAACAGAGACCGCACTTTGGCATTGGTCCCTTAACCTACAGGGCAAGGTGAGGCTAGATAACAGTTTTCCTAATGCATCGTCTAACTGTTTCTTCATATTGGTCTGTATGTTTTGTTTTCAGGTGTTTTGTGTGTGGCGGCTCTGGGTCGCAGATCGACAGAGAAAACAGAAACGATTGGCCGAGGCAGCTCAGTTTTACAGAGATGAACTGTTGAGGGAGGGTGTCACACATATCCTCACAAACACCGCACATATGAGCGCTTTCACAACAAATATGGCTCTGCACAACCACGAACAGGTTCTTGTCTATGTGCATATCTATCTATCTCTCTATCTCTCTATCTATCTATCTATCTATCTATCTATCTATCTATCTATCTATCTATCTATCTATCTATCTATCTATCTATCTATCTATCTATCTATCTATCTATCTATCTATCTATACCGTATAAAGATACCGTATAAAGATACCGTACTGTGCAAAAGTCTTAGATCACCATGCCAGAATTAGATTTGTTGTTTTTGCAATGATATAGTGATCATATATATATAATTGTTTCTCAGTCTCTTTAATAGAATACATCCAGAAAATATAGGAAATGTGTATAAAGTATTAAAAACTGTATACAAATTTAAACTGATGTGTCAAGTTTTAAGAGTAAACTCCCCTTCCACTTGAGCAATAGCAGGAAACTGCAGGATCTCTTAAACCTAAATAAAATTAAATCCTAATTTTAAAGAAATTTGATTTCATTCTGCTCAAAAACGCTCAAGATGTGTTTAGTGCCAGAAGAGGTCACAATACGTAATTAAGTTTTTAATTTTTTTATCATATTTCCTGTATTTTCTGTTTGTATCTTAATAAAATAGATTGAAAAATAAATATGGATGGACACTAAAACTTTTAAAACAACAAGTCTGGTGGTGGTGGCCTAAGACTTTTGCATAGTACTGTACGGCCAATAATGGGTATTATCATGGAGAATATATCCTGTCAATCAAAAGAGACCAGGAAAATGCAATGAATTTGAGCTTGATGTAAAGAAAATGTAAAGAAACATCACTAGTATAATGTTTAATATTAATAGCCATTATATTATATTAAGCTACATAACCACTACGTCTGTGTGCATGTGTTTGTATTAATGTAACATAATATGTATCACATACAGAGTTGTCGGCGGATACAGGAGGTGGTAAGGCGATGTGCCATACGATGGAAGCAGCGAGCACTGTGTAAGCCTGCTGAAGTCCTGTCTAAAGACAGCAATCAAAAGAAGAGTGTGTCTTTCTTTCTGCCCGAAGACCACACACCCTGTCCTATCATGAGCCAAGCAGCAGAGCAGAAGCAGAAAGATTCAGTCATCAACCAGCTGTAAGTTAATTCTTATGCAAATTCTCATCATTCCAACATATACGAAAACACTAAGGATGTGATACTTACTTAATATTTATTATAATCCCAATGAAACCTAAGCAGTCTCATTAGACATATGATTCTCTTGTTATTGTGACATCACAATGATAAAGCCCTGCCCATGACATAGGTACACATAACAGCGCATTTTTAGTCCCACCCAAATAGGGGCATTTTGGAAATGCTGTAACAAATCTGTGGAGTATTTTGAGCTAAAACATCACAGATACATTTTAGTCACACTTGAAAATTAATATTGTAAAAATGAAAAAAAAATTGAAAAGAGTTGAAACGTTGAAAAAAAATCTTATCAACTTCTCTTAAGTATTTAAATCCCCCTGTCCTGTTAATAGGTTGTCGGTCCGAGCAGCTAGACTCCAACCAAGGAGACCGGATGATCTTCTGCAATCACCAGTCAAACATCTGCCACAGCACCCCAAAATCAACAGGTGTACTGCGCACGCACACACACACACACACACACACACTTACTTGGGTCTTTAATCGTTTGAGCACAACTTTTCTATACCTATATTCAAATAACAATGACATTTTTCTGTGCTGCTGCAGTGGTCAGAGGACATCTGTACAACAGACTGAGTTTGCCTCAGTCTCTACCATGAATCATCTCTTTCCATCACCTTTGATCTCAATCCCTTTTACCCCCAACCCACTGGAGTCACCTACATCAGCACTAAAACCTACGATCCTGCCCCTCAAAACTGGCCGTCCAGGATATATGGCCACTACCAGCCAGGACGTACTGCTGCCACCTTCTTCATTTACTGTCATGGAAACACACAGCAAGGTAATCATTCATTATGTAATTTGTAATTATTCTTTGTTTTTAGTATATGGTAGGGTTGCTATCAAATTAAGCTTTTTATTTTCATTTCTATTAATTAAAATTAATATAATAATTATGTTATCAAGGAAAATGAGTAGATATGACAACTCAACCTGGCACTTTACTGAAAGTATTTGCCTTTTGTGTTGGCTTACAAGTACATAAACACCCACCTAGCTTTCTTTAAAGTCTAAACAAATAAGTTTTTAAAACTAATAGTGATACTACATGTATTCATGTCTTACAGAAAACAAGTTTAAGACATACGGATCCTTCTCTTGGTTCTGGATTGTCACCTCCACAAGGTAAATAACATCTTTCATAATATAAAGTAGAGTTCTGAATTATTAATTCAGTGATATATTGAAAGGTCTTATCTTCTCCTTGGCTGTAGGTCTTTATGAGAGAGTACTTGAGGAAGAGGAGGAGTTGGATGTTGAAGCAGAATCGGATCAAACCGAGAACCTCACTAAAGAACTTCTAGATATTAGAATGGAAATGCAACAATACCAACAAGACAGAAAACAGCTACAGTAAGTCAATTGTGCTGTGGAGTATGTGCAATATTGAGAATTATTTTACCACAACCTAAATATAAATATCATTCATTAAGAATTTTTTATCAAAAGTTTTATTTCATCCATAAAATTAGTAAAATATTTACAAAAGCGTGAAGAGAAAGTATCCTGATGAAAGTCACAAATCTTCTGTATTTGGAACTGAAGTTTAGAAAATTATGTTTTTGGTATTTTATTACTTGAACTTTTTTTGTATTTGGCTAATGTAAACTGATACTTCGACAATAGTTTGACTGGTGAAGCACTGAAAAAACACCTGGCTTTTAATGTGAATATTTCTGTCTGCTCCAGTTGAAGGACTAATGAGGTAAAAATATTTCTGCAAGTGCCTTTGTGGTAAATGTGATTGAAGGGAATGTTTATCAGTGCCATTTTGGGCTTTAATAAAACATTTGTTCTGGGGGAAAGCATCACTGCGTGTGTGTGTATCTGTGTGTGTAGTGCATGGCGTCAGCTCCAAAAGGTCCTGAGTAACTGGCTCCAAACAACAGGCATTGAAGGAGAAACCGAGGAAAGAGAAAATATATTACAGGAAATAAATGAGGTATCAGTACAAGTCTGTCGTTCTCAAACACTGAATCATGCACGTACATCTTTCTACATACAGTACTGTAAAGGATACATAAAATAAGAGGATGAAACACAGACTACACTACTGTACAGAGCATACCGGTGTTTCACATTTAACACGCATATTTTTGTAGATAAAGCATAAACGTAAATCTAAGACTTTCAAAACCATCTGTAAAGATTGCATAACCCCTTTACTTCGATGTATGCACGGTATAATAAATTATAATGCATACATTATGCAATCTTGATATTTAATTCTTTATTATGAATTTATGCTTGTCATTGCTGCCTTGGGGCATATGTGTATTGGTTTCATTGAATTATTTGTTCCTGTGTTTATTTATTAAGCATCTTGTTATGATCTTCTGTGCAGCTTGAGAGGCGCATTACTTCTCTGTCTGTGAAACTAAACAAGCAGAAACCCACCATGATACGCCATGCTGCCAGAGTTCACACCATCCAGACTCAACTACTACCATCAAATTTCAATACACAGACATGATATGGATTATGCCATTTAATATAATTTTGGGGATATGTATGGTATTTATTTGTTGTATAATCAAGTTATATTTATTTGTTCTAAACTTTTGTAAAATGTGTTTCTTTTTAATTAAAAAAAAATAAAAATGTCTAATAATTCACATATTTTGTTGTTTTTAAAGAAATATCTCATTTAGGATTCTTTTTAATCTCTCAACTAAATATAATCTGACAAATAATGAGCATTCCATGCCAACTTGAATACAAATCTTGTTGACTGTGCAAAATGTTGAAATATTTGACTTTAAAATGGATGATCTGCAGTTTAATTGATAGTAAACAGTAAGGTCATTCCATACAGAATACGCAGTGGAAATGGGAAATATGTCTGGACTAAACTTGTCCACGTGACACAGTAATATTTTCCATATGCGCACATTTCTTATAAGTACTCTTTGCTTTGAAAACACTCGCATGCTTTCAAAAAGGCGCACATTTAGAGATCTTCAGGAGACGACATGCCCGATCCTTTGGTGATTTTACGACAGGAATACTGATTCTTAAAGTTTTCCAGCATTGATTCCTAAGGCTATCATGAAGAAAGCGTGTGCTGTAGTCATATTATTGCTGTGCTCTATCACCTGCTTTGGTAAGTAAGTGCGATTTCCCAATAAAATTAAGGAAAGCAGAAAAATATTTACCTATTTGATTCATTATATTGCATTGCTCAGGTTAAAATATTACGATAATGTGTGGTAGATAATAAAATATATCAAAAATATATTATATTGGCAATTTATCTAATGGGAATAAGAAAAATCAAGATGAACATTTCCGCAACAAATCGTTTATTTGGTAAAAGCTGTTGAATGTTGTGGAAATGTTAATTGCACGTGCACGGTTCGTTTTTTTTTGGTTACCTGATGAGCTTAAAATGTATTTTCATAAATTTATTTATTTATTATTATTTATATTATATTTCTTTATAATTAGTTTCAGACGCAGTGTAGCTTAAAAGTAAGATTTTTCTTGTGAAGTGAAAATTATTCTGTGTGTTAAGGATTATTTCCTTATCCCAAAACATTTGATTTGTGAATGTGACCCATTATATGTTTTTGTTTAAATATGAAATAAGTGTTTTACTGCTTTCAGGAAAAAAGATGCGCTGGTGTACCGTGTCAGAGCCGGAGCACCGAAAGTGCGCGGAGCTCGCCAAAGCGCTGGCGCAGGCGCTCACACCTGCAGTTCTCGCGGCGTTCGCGCGCCTCTCCTGCGTGAAAGCTTACAGCACGGTTGACTGCATTAATAAGATAAGGGTGGGTTACAACTTAACCTTGCCAATCTTAAAAACCCTAATTTTATTAATTATCAAGATCTGCTTTCCTCTGTCAGGATAATAAAGCTGACCTGGTGACTCTGGATGCTGGAGAGCTTTATTCTGCAGTCAAACAGTTTGGTCTTACAACAATTGCAAAGGAAATCTACAAAGATGGTAGTTGTTGTCATGTAAAAATCAGTTTTGTCTTTATCTAGTCTGAGGCCACTATAAAAATATATTTTTCATGTTATTCATTGTGAATTTAACATTGTGGGCATTGTTTGCAAGCCAGATTTTTCTCCAAATAATTGTTGAGTAATTTCTCAGGTGGCTGTATTCTTGCTGTTGCTGTGGTGAGGAATGATAGTTCAATAGACATGCGCTCTTTAAAGGGCAGTAGGAGCTGTCACAGTGGAGCTCGCTGGACAGCAGGCTGGAGTCTGCCTTTAGGACACCTGGTATCTCGTAACCTACTGCCCTGGGGTGAAGATGAGCCCCTTAGTCAAGGTAACCAATCACAAGACATTAGTTTTTTAAAAGAATAATCCAGAAAACTTTATAATACTGTGCAAAAGTCACATATAGAGTCCTCCATTACTTCAGTATGGCTTCATGTTAGTATGGAAAGTCACTTTATAAAATAAATGTGTTATAAAAGCTGTTTCACATTAAAGTGCATGATAGTGTTCTGAAATGTGCTGAAAAAGTGAGTTGCATGGTTGCCTTGAAATTTTGAGTTATTTCAACTTAAAAATATTAGCTTACACAATTTTTACAAATCTTTTTTACATTGTGTCAATGCTCATATTTTATTGTAATGTCAGCGGTTAGTAGTTTCTTCAATGCCAGCTGTGTTCCCGGAGCAGCTGCAATGGCACCCAGTCTCTGTTCTTTGTGCAAGGGTCAAAGATCATATATCCGTCAGAAGAATTTCCATTGTGAGACCTCTCACAGCGAGCCCTTCTACCACAACCAAGGAGCACTCAGGTTAAGATACTAAACATACCTACTATTACATAACCAAATATATATTGTGGATAAACTTCTTTGGAGTCTTAAACTAACACTGTTATTCTCATAGATGTCTGCAGTCAGGGGCAGGAGATGTTGCCTTTGTGGACCACACAGCACTAGACAGCATAGATGGTTAATCCAATAATAAACTTTTATTTTAAAGGGGACATTTCACAAGACTTTTTTAAGATGGCAAATAAATCTTTGGTGTTCCCAGAGTACATATGTGAAGTTCTAGCTCAAAATACCATAAATAATTTATTACAGCATGTTAAAATTGCCACTTTGTAGGTGCAGATTAAGCAGCGGTATTATCCCCTTCTGACATCACAAGGGGAGTAGTGCTGCCTCACGATTAGTCGCGACTAATTGTTTGCAGAATAAAAGTTTTTGTTTACATAATATATGTGGGTGTACTGTGTATAATAATTATGTATAAATACACATACACACATGCATGTATATAATTAAGAAACATTTGCATGTGTATATACATGTTTATATTTATATATAATCTATATTATATATAAATATAAATATTTATTATATAAATATATTTTTTTCTTAAAATTATACATTTATGTGTGTGTATTTATATAAACATAATTATTATACACAGTACACCCACATATATTATGTAAACAAAAACTTTTATTTATGTTAATTGCACGTGCACGGTTCGTTTTTTTTTTTTTTTTTTTTTTTGGTTACCTGATGAGCTTAAAATGTATTTTCATAAATGTATTTATTTATTATTTTTTATTATTTATATTATATTTCTTTATAATTAGTTTCAGACGCAGTGTAGCTTAAAAGTAAGATTTTTCTTGTGAAGTGAAAACTATTCTATGTGTTAAGGATTATCAGTACACCCACATATATTATGTAAACAAAAACTTTTATTCTGCAAACGATTAGTCGCGACTAATCGTGAGGCAGCACTAAAGGGGAGCCAAATTTCAATAACCTATTTTTTCACATTTTTTCACAAGTTACTGGGTTGATCTTTTTCACATTTTTTTGGTTGATAGAAGCACTGGGGACCCAATTATAGCACTTAAACATTGAAAAAGTAAAAAAAAATTGATATGTCCCCTTTAAATGATCTTATTTATAAACAATATTACATCGCACTGATTTTTATTCCTTTCAACTTTCGTCATCCTTCTTTAACAGATAGTGAGAAAGATGAATTCAGGCTGTTGTGTACAGATGGTACACACGCTCCCCTAAGCAGTTTCAGAAAGTGCAATCTTGGACGAGGCCCTGGAGGAGGTGTGGTCACACGTTTGAACAACCGCAAAATTGCTCGGAAGTTTTTGGGAGCTGCCGAGGTATTTGTATGACGATCTTTCCTAAGAACTTCATGGGCGTGAAACCCACTTTTGGCCCAAACCTGAAATCTCTTACTCTGTTTATATACTTTTTGAACAAGTTAAATGCAACAAATTACATAAAAATGGTTTTATTAAACCATTTAAACAAAAATCAGTTCTACTTGTGTAGTTAATGTTAAATTTTTGACTAAAAGTTTTTATAATTATTTTTTTTAGTGGGTTATTTTTATCAATTACCAGTTTTAACCCAATACAAGCCCAATGTCATTTGTGGAAAATTCAGATGTTCCTGTTGTGCTTTGGCAGTAAGTACTAATAAGACTGTAGTGTCTTTTTTGTATTTTCTCTTGAAGATGGCATTTGGCTGGAAGGGTAAATACCGCCAGCGCTTCCAACTGTTTGAATCGGCAACCTATGGTGGAAGTGACCTTCTCTTTAAAGATGTGACTGATAAACTTGCTTCGATTAACGACGTGGACATAAGCCAGATTTTGGGACTGGACTATGTAGCCTTGCTCAAGGGCCTTGGACATGAAGGTAAAAACTTGTAGATGATAAGTAAAGCCTCGGTAAGGATAAGCTTGAACTTAAATTTCTGTGTGTGTGGGGTCAGGTAGCTCACTGGAGGACAGTGTGGTGAGGTGGTGCTGTATAAGTCATGCTGAACAGAAGAAGTGTGAGCAGTGGGCCCTTAGCATCAAATCAGATCCCCTCGTGTGCGTGAAAGGCGCATCTATGAGTGACTGCATTGAGAAGATCAAGGTCCAGTAAGACCATTTTGTTTGGAAAGTTATAAAATAAAAGTGCAATATCTAGTATGTGAACCTTTGGGTTTAATAACTGGTTGACCCTCCTTTGGCAGCAATAACCTCAACCAAACGTTTCCTATAGTTGCAGATCAAAATTTTGGACCATTCCTCTTTACAAAAGTGTTTCAGTTCAGCAATATTCTTGGGATGTCTGGTGTGAATCGCTCTCTTGAGGTCATGCCACAGCATCTCAATCGGGTTGAGGTCAGGACTCTGACTGGGCCACTCCAGAAGGCGTATTTTCTTCTGTTGAAGCCATTCTGTTGTTGATTTACTTTTATGCTTTGGGTCATTGGTCTGTTGCATCGTCCATCCTTAGTTAAGCTTCAGTTGGCGGACAGATGGTCTTAAGTTTTCCTGCAAAATGTCTTGATAAAGTTTGGAATTCATTTTTCCATCGATGACAGTAATCCGTTAAGGGCCTGAGGCAGCAAAACAGCCCCAAACCATGATGCCCCCTCCACCATATTTCACAGTTGGGATGAGGTTTTGATGTTGGTGTGCTGTGCCTTTTGTTCTCCACACATAGCGTTGTGTGTACTTTCCAAACAACTCAATTTTGGTTTCATCTTGTCCACAGAATGTTTTGCCAGTAGTGCTGTGGAACATCCAGGTGCTCTTTTGCAAACTTCAAACGTGCTGCAATGTTTTTTTTGGACAGCAGTGGCTTCCTCCGTGGTGTCCTCCCATGAAGTCCATTCTTGTTTAATGTTTTCCTTATTGTAGATTTGTCAACAAAAATGTTAGCATGTGCCAGAGATTTTTATAAGTCTTTAGCTGACACTCTAGGATTCTTCTTCGCCTCATTGAGCATTCTGCGCTGTGCTCTTGCAGTCATCTTTACAGGATGACCACGCCTAGGGAGTGTAGCAACAGTGCTGAACTTTCTCCATTTGTAGACAATCTGTCTTACCGTGGACACATGGACATCAAGGCTTTTAGATATACTTTTGTAGCCCTGTCCAGCTTTATGTAAGTCAACAATTCTTGATCGTAGGTCTTCTGAGAGGTCTTCTGAGAGCTCTTTTGTGCGAGGCATGGTTCACATCAGACAATGCTTATTTATTTATTTATTTATTTAAAATAGTTTTATAAAAAATGGGATTTTTTGCAAATTTTTTCACTTTACTTGCCATTGCCAAATGTATTAAGTTAGAACAAAATCAATTGTTCATGTTCATCAGAGAGACGAAGTGGATGCTGTGTCTCTGGATGCCACTCATGCTTTCATAGCTGGGAAATGTGGCCTTGTCCCTGTTGTGACTGAATATTATGGTATGTACAAAACCCAATATCATGCTAACTAATGTCTTCAAGTTTATCTAGGAAATCTCACATTTTTGCTTGTTCATTTTTAATTTAGGAGATAAATGTGACCCTGAAGGAGCTGGAGGACATTTTGAAAGTGATGGTAATGATGAACATCAATAAGCCTTGCATATATACACACACACACACACACACACACACACACATAGACATATACATTTATTATCATTTTTATGCCAAATGTATCTGCTTGAGTAGAATTGCCATCAGTGTATGGCGTGGCAGTCGTACGTCGGACAAGTAAAAGTGTGAATTTTGGAAGTCTGGGAGGGAGACGCTCCTGTCACGGTCATCTATACAGCCCGGCAGGATGGGTTTTGCCTGTAAGACACGCGCTTAGCACAGAGCACAACAGCAGTGACCCCTGTGACCCAAATAAAGTGTATTACATCTTGAAGTTGATTAAAGGATTAAATTGTTCTTGGTCTCTTTGTTGAATAGTATGAATAAACCATATTACTTTATTCTGTTGTCAGTGTATGCTGAGGTGTTTTGGAAAGGTTGTTTGCCAGGAGGTCAAGGCAGTCTATGTAAGGTGTGTATGGGTGGGACAGAGGAAGCCGCCACTAGGCGGTGTGCTGACAACCATAATGAACGTTACTATGGCAATATGGGTGCATTAAGGTGAGAAAATGCTGTAATATGCACAGTTCAAGTAAGTGCTATATGCAGAAAACTGTCTCATGGTGCAAAAATGTATACAGATTTTTTTTACGTGTTACTACTGTAGGTGCTTGGTTGGAGACCCCAGTGGGAAGAGCATTGGAGATGTGGCCTTTATGGAACACCACAATCTGGAGACCAATATTAAACGTACTGTAGGATACATTTGTGACCTAGTTTGTGGAAACCTACATAAAATCATCCTACATAATGTAAAAACATTCTGTGGACTAGTCTAATCCCTGTCCTTGAAACTGCCCCATTGAGACTTTAGCTCACATTTATCTATCATTGGTATATGTAGTAACACTTGTTCCTCTTATTATTAATGCTGTTTGATTGACAGGTCTAAAAAGCAGTGGCTGGGCAGTGGGCTGGGCCACCTTGGACTTTGAACTGCTTTGTAGGGATGGAAATCGGGCTCCTCTGACAGAATGGAAGACATGTAACTTAGGGGCGGTCCCTCCAAATATTGTTATGACACGTCCTGTTCTTACAACTCGCATTTATGATCTCCTAATGAAGTCACAGGTCTGCACATTACCAAAATTATTTTAATGATCATTAACCTTTAAAGGACAAGTTCGGTATTTTAGGCGTTTGGAAAAATAGGTCCACAAGTTTACAACGAATGCTAAAACACCTGTTGGAAAGCATCCTTTAACGCGATTTTTGTGTGAGCATACCACTGAACACCCCCGACCACTCGCTGAGTTTCACGTCTTTGTAAACGAAAGTTTAATGCATTTTAGGAAGGATTGTTCCAGTGCACCATTAAACACATTGTAAAGGTAGGAACCGAAACACAAACACCCAAAAAGTCTCGGGGCAGCCGCAAATGTCGAAACTCCAGTCAAACCCGTTCCACCTCATCACAAACAATCTGAAAACAGGGCTCCAAGTGCAAAATACCGAACTTGTCCTTTAAGCCAGAGTTATTTGCATAAAAATACCAAGGGCATGCGTACTGCTCCTGTACATGGTGCCAATGTGTTTTTTGTTGTGTTTGATGTCTTTCTCTTTATGAGCAAGACAGTTTTTGTTTGATAGTTTTGTAAAATGCACTATAGCACACACAACATTTTCCTAAAGCAAATATGGATCACCATAAATAAGTGTTTTATCACATAGGAGACCATGGCAGCTGGTCCAAATAATGGATTCCACCTGTTTGAGTCTGAGCAGTATGGAGAGAGTGATCTACTTTTTAAAGACGCTACAAAGTGCTTGGTTCACACCAGTCACATGGACTACCGCACGATACTGGGAGAAGAATTTTATGTACAGGCAGAGAGCATCTTTAACTGCACAGAATCAAGTATAAATAAAAAGAAAACATGCATACCAATTCAGTCAATTTCAAAAGTGCACAATCTCTTTAATGATGAGTAATAAGTTTCGTGTTTTTTTTTACAGCAATCTTACAGTTCTGCAATCAAGATGTGTGCAGCATATTCTAACAACTTAAATAAAATGGAGTTTATGACAATAGGTTGTCCATAAAACGCATGGATCATATATTTATATGGCTTCTTTTGTATCATTCTTGTCATATAATAAAATACTCTTTAAAGTTGATATATCATGAAAATCTGACTTTTTCCATGTTTAAGTGCAATTATTCGGTCCCCATTGTTTCTATTACCCTAGAAAATGGGAAAAGGAACAACCCAGTAACTTTTTTTGGTAAACCATTCCCTGCATGCATGTAAAAAACAAATAAGTAATTTAAATTTGGCTCCCCTTGTGATGTCAAATGGGGATCTTACTATAATAATACCACCCTTTAATCTGCATTATCTAACCACATATTTAGTGCAGAGAGAGAGAGAGAGAGAGAGAGAGAGAGAGTATAATTGATAGCATAATTGAAATTCAATTTCAACAAACCCCCTATTATGGCGATCAGTGTTTGTATTTTATCAGCTCATTTGCATTTAAAGGAATAGTCTACCCTTTTGCCATATTAAACTATGTCATTACCTCAACCTAGACGAATCAATACATATCTATCTTTTTTCGGTGCGTGCACTGCGCGGCGCGTCGTGGATGTGTTGGCGTTTGGCCTAGACCCATTCATTCCTATGGTGCCAAACAGGGAAGCCACCAAACACTTTCGTGTTTTCCTATTTAAAGACTGTTACATGAGTAGTTATACCAGTAAGAATGGTGCCACAAAATAAAACTTTTTTTTGGTACCATATGAATGAATGGGGCTAGGCTAAATACTAACACATTCACAACGCGCTGAACAGTGCACTCATTGAATAAAGATAGGTATGTATTAATTTGTCTAATAACATAGTTTAATATGGCAAAAGGGTAGACTATTCCTTTAATAGGACACACTTAAAATGGCACATTTTGGCTCACACCTATAAAGTGGCAATTTTAACATTCTGTTATAAATTATCTGGTATTTTAAGCTAGAACTTCACATACAACCGGGGACACCAAATATTTATTTTAAATCTTAAAAAGTCTTGTGAAATGTCCGTTTTAAGGAACTGTTTTAAACCTATGGGTGTGGTATCAGTAGATACATTTTCATGTCTTTAGTGTTATAAATGACGGCATATGTTTTTTTTTTTTTTTTTTGGTCGGAAATAAGACACAAGCAACAACAAGCGATAACGTTGACTACATTTCCCATCATGCAGTTGTTTTACAAAACGGAAGTGTTTACGACGGTTTTAATTTTTCCTGAACATAAAACTTCTGGTGTCGGGTATTTTATGTATAACGTTACAGGTAAGTTAGGTTATACAAGGATTAGTTTTACATTTCAGATATGTAGTTAAAACATTTATTCTTAAGACGCATAATGTCCGTCGCGTGTCTGTTATAATATTATTGGTTCATGCTTGACATTTGAATCAATGAGTAGTCACTTTCCGCCTTCATGCTCATGTTTTGCTTGTAAACTTTAAAAACTCACATAACAGAACTTGTTGAATGTTTATAACGTAACTTAATAGTTAAATGTGTTGAAGAAGTTCACGTTATTTTGATAAAATGAATTATGATCTTTGGAGTCTTGATGTGAAACTCACCTTTATGCTGCCTTCACGTGCTATCGTAATTATGGTAAATACCAAAATCCCACATGGAAAATGCACATGAACACCCCTCATGTGGTATTTTCCACTGGGCAACTCGTAAAATATTTTGATGCCCGAGTTGCCGAGATGAGATTACCTTTGACCTTTTCAAAATGGCGGACTGGAGAGCAGCAGCAACGTCCTTAAATCACTACTATTTATGATCTAGAAACTATACAGCATATTATTTACCGTTTCGATAAATCATCTTCTTGCTGTAGCAGCAGATGAATTAAGCATTCTAAAATTGTTTTACCAAAATAACAGGTCCGGATGTTCATCTATCATTTTCCTAATGACAACAAAAGCAATGGTAAATACCAGTTCACAAATAGAAAATGCAATTGAACGCAGCAAACTGGTAAATTCTAGTTCACAAATGGAAAATGCACTTGAACACAACACGGTGGTAAATACCAGTTCTCAAATGGAAAATATCATCTTTCCCATAGCACGTGAAGGCAGCATTACTACTACTTATATGTATATAAAATGTCTAAAATAAATGTGCCTTCATAGTGACATGCATTTATTTGATAAATAGTTGAGTTAATAGTTAATGTAATCAGAAGTAGGCATACAGTAACATAATAATAAATAAATGCCATGTTTGTTATTGTTAATACAACACTATAACAATGTGTAAAAAGTCATAGCATATGTAAATTGCTGACACAAAAGTATGTGTCATTATCAATGTGTGTGTGTCTACAAGGATCGAATCCATGACCTGTGTGTTGCTAATGTAATGCTCTACAATCATGCATTCATCTCTCTTGTCTGCTGTTGTACGAATGTGTCTATAGATGCTGTTGTCATGGCGACCCCTGCCTCCTTGTATGGCATTAAGAAGACATGCTTCTACAATACAAGCTGGTGTACAGAGATTTGTTCCTGCGAGTGGCTCAGTCGACTCCAGTGCTTTGGAGAAGCTCCAGGCTTTCGTGTCACAAGCTTCCCGTCTGTTTATAATCAGCGGTGCCGGACTCTCCACTGAATCTGGAATCCCAGACTATCGGTCAGAAGGTGTTGGACTGTATGCACGGACAGACAGACGGCCTATGCAACACTCCGTGTTTGTGCGCAGTGCAAAAGCAAGGCAGAGATACTGGGCGAGGAACTACTTGGGGTGGCCGCAGTTCTCTTCGCACTCACCGAATTCAGCTCACTTTGCCTTAAGGGACTGGGAAGATAAAGGAAAATTGCACTGGCTTGTCACTCAGAATGTAGACGCGTTGCACTTGAAGGCTGGACATAAGAGACTAACTGAACTTCATGGAAGTACACACCGGTATGGTTGATTTAAGGTTATTTGATTATGGACATGATTCTAATATAGATTCATCTTTCTGAGTTTAATTTAATCCCACATGCATCTGTTTTTAGGGTTGTGTGTTTGGGCTGTGGACAGTTGACTCGGCGAGCGGACCTTCAAAAGCAGTTTGCGGCTTTAAATCCAGGCTGGGCAGCAAGTACAGGTGCTGTGGCTCCAGATGGAGACGTGTTTGTGGAGGACGAGCAGGTCCTGCACTTAAGAGTACCTGCTTGCAAAGCCTGTGGCAGCATCCTTAAACCTGACGTGACATTTTTTGGTGATGTAGTCAATCGGGCAACGGTACAATTTGTCCATAACAAACTGGCAGAGTCTGATGCTGTTCTTGTGGCTGGATCCTCTCTACAGGTGAGTTGTGCATTTGGAGAGTACATAGAAATGTAAGCCAAATGATTTTTGGATGGATAAATATTTAGTGTTTTACAAAATTCAAGTCTGACTGTTTCTTTCCAGGTTTATTCAGGGTACCGTTTTCTCCTTGCAGCCAGTGAAAGAAAACTACCAATTGCTATTGTCAATATAGGACCTACAAGGGCCGACCACCTTGCTCAGGTCAAGCTTAGCGCTCGATGTGGAGAAGTGTTGCCAGCTATTCAACTCAGTTGATAGGGGAGTATTACAGACCTCAATTTTTGTTCTTCCCTGGCTCAAGAACCTTCATTCATGTTCTCAACCACAATAATCTAATCCATGATCTAGTCCACACAACATGATGTAGCTTTTGGTTTGTGTCCGGGCTGATTGCATATTTAAACTGAACTCTACCTCAATGTGCAAAGAATTACTTTAACACATCTTTTATTAGCATTTTAGGTAATCTCTTATATCCATGTACTGTATTCTTTCAAGTTATTACTTGTATTAAAAGACAACCACAAGGCATCTTTAGCACTGTAGCTTTAAAAATGTACTGTTTGAATCATGACTGAAAAGCAGCCACGAACCCCCAAGAATAAATAGTTGAAACATACCACGAAAATCATATCTTATATAATAAGTATAGACTTCTAAGCCCTATTTTAAAACACTGTGGCTCGGTTTTACAAGTCTTAGATTTAAGTAGATTTCAATGTGACTTAGAACTAAACTACTGGATCTTAAGACAAAACAGTGGCACTGATATATTTTAAGATATGTCAGGGCAAGTTGTGTCCAGACAGCTCAAACATATGACTTGCCTTATGACTCGTCTTCAAAATCAGGCCTAAATTTTCTGATACCAGTGAATGTACACCATTTACTTTTGTAAACTAAGGGAGTTCGAACAAGTCTAAATAATATTTTGTTCCACCTAATAAATACATTATCTGAAAAGGAATTTTAGTATGCTTGTATAGTTTTAGGACTTGTGTACTTTACAGTATGCTTAATAGTTGCACTTTCAGAATCAGGATTTATCTTAATCTAGGACTTCAAAGGTACCCTGGTTATAAAAAAATAAAAGCAGAAAATTAACTGTACCAATATCATAGTTATAATAAACTTGAAAAAAACTTTTTTTATCTGAGGCTGCTATTTTGTTTTTCATATACACATGAGTTGACGTCAAATGGTTGCAATAAAACCCGTTCTATTAACGCTACAGCAAGGTAAACATGATAAACAATGCTTCAAATAGTAATATATTATAAAATGATTTGAAACAAAAAATGAGAGTTATAAACGCACACAGACAGCAGGTGGCAGGATTTGGTTCGCATTTCATTAAAAATGCAGCATCTTCTGTTCAGCCCTTTCACAGAGAATAACATAAATAAATAGTAATACATAAAAAATACTCATGAAAGATCAGCATAAAGGTGATCTAATAGGTGAGAATGTGTGAGTGAGAAATAAACTAGAGAAGATACCATAGTATTTACAATACTTTTTTTTAAATGAGTTTTTTTATTATTAACATTATGCCAGTAACAATTGACATTTGAGAACATAATATTATGCAATAATAAAAACAAACATTCTGTTATGAGGGATTTACAATACAAATAAATAATAATAATAAAAAATAAAGAAAAAAACATAAAATAAATAAAGAAAAAAACATACATAGACATAAAATAATTAATATATATATATATATATATATTTTAATCAAGTAGGGGGGTACGTTAGGAAAGTTCATCTAAAGATTTTATCTCAAATTACAGGTGATTCAAAATCTGGTGTGATTTAACTGCTTTTTTGTTTTTCTTTAATTTACATAGGGATTCAGGTACACTTTTTAATTCGCAGCAAAATGCAATAAAATTAGGTTTTGAGGCTGTAACTTTACACTTTGTATTTACAATACTAAACTGAAGTATTATTTCACAACAACCATTACACGTCATCAATTTCAGAACGCAAAACACAATGGCGGCCTCCATAGGTTAAAATGAGTATTACATGTTGGTTTTCTTGTAATCAAAAGTTTTCAAGTAATGAAAATATTTAATCTGTTTCTATCAATGAATTTTAAAGAGCACCTATTGTCCGATTCACGTTTTTACATTTCCTTTCACGTGTAAGTGTGTATTAGTGCATGTTAATAGGGATGTTGCTAAAATTTTCAAAATGGTTAAATGCTAAAACGAGTTGTTCAGCTAGAAAGAGCTTGAAAAAAGCTTTTAAATGAGACCAAGATCATATTATGGGTTCAAGAATAACAAAATACTGGTAATTTGAAACTCGAAAATCATCACTTTATTTTGTCCCATGTTTTCCATTAAAATTCTAGAAAATGTGTGACTGAATCATGAAAATTATAAAATTTTTGCTATAACTTTTTTTAATTTTTTAGATATTGACCTGAATCTTTCAGGATAAGCTGTTTGCCATATCCTCTACATATTCTACTTCCGAAAAGTCAGATATATAAAAAAACAAACCACTAATTACAAGTAACACTCTTTATTCAGTCTATATATACAGACATCTACCACATGGCTATACGTCTGCTTCACATTCTTTGTCCATTCAAGCAGATTTTGGGGGTGGTTAAACTCCCGTGGTCATCGTTCAAATTTATTAAAATTTGTTCACTTGTAGTTTAGCTATTAAACTAAATGTCTATTACAATTTCAAGAATGTCTTTACTCAAGTTCAGCAAAAACAACGACGATTTTACAAACAACAGACTTTGGCGAGCTTGCACGGCCAGTAGTTAAACACGAAAGGTGGTCCCAAAGTAAATGATGACGCAAGTTAACATCTCTCTCTTTTCTTGGACTACAACAAACACACAGATTGTAGGCAACAGGTTACTTCCTGGGACTGGTCATGTAGACAAGACCGACAATATCAAAATTGAATTCCTCCCGCTTCGGACTCATAGCCTGTAAGTTAACTCCTGTCAGCAACCGAATCTTTCAAACATGGTAAGGAGCATCACATTTCCGGCTGATGTCAGAGGTATTCAGGCCAATCACAACGTACAGATTAGCAGGCCAATCAGGGACACAGAACTTTTCAAATCTGTGCGTTTTAGGAAAAGAGTGAAATCAGCTACAAAAATGTATGGTATGTGGAAAATAATGTGTTTTTTAACCATAAACCACGCAAACACATTGTATTATACCAAATACACAAAATAGCGTTGCTTTTTTAGCAATGAAATAGGTGCTCTTTAATAGTTGAGTGCATATCTAAAGTATTAAATCATTCAAGTCTTGAAAGTTGTGGTACCTTTTAATTAACTTTGTCTTTATTTATTACTTATACCTTTAAAATAATTTATATAAAAAATTCAAATAATTGTCACCAATACAATGACAATAGTTTTCCTGTGTTTTGCTTTGGGTTGAATGGATTGGCTAATACCATACATGTAAATAATTGATGTAAGAATATTTCAGCAACCTTAATACAAACGATTAATGTTTGCATGACAGTTTAGCAAAAATGATTATTATCAGTTTGTATTATTAACATAAAAAGAATCAGTGGTTTGGTCACAGAGTCACGGCAGGTAAAGTGATAATATCCCTAGTAAAGCAGAAATCGGACAAAATTGTCTGTTTGTTAAATCTTTCTCTCAGACTCTCAGTCCACTGCTGCATATGAGTTTGTAATTCCCCCCACAGTTCATCAGGAATACTGAATGAGTACAGACAACTGCAATGATTTATGTCATTTTTCTGCCACTTGACACGAACAGTGCACGCTGCCAGTGGTATCATAGACAAACAATTGTCAAATCCCTTGGTTTGGTCAAACCAGTATGTGGCTGGATAACCTAACAGGATACCAAAGAGAGTGCACAAGTTCCACTCATTATACATCTCATTGTTTACCACAATGACTGATGAGCTTTCGTCCACCCCATTAATGATCAATCCTGAAAGAGATTTGATCATATTCTCGGTTCTTTCTTCAAAGCCAGTCAAGACCGGCTGTTTTCTAGAGGGACTTATGTCAATAAGAAACACGCGTTTGTTTTGAAGCAGTTCATTCAGGTAGGACTCCATTGCGGTAGGATTAAAAATGATTGTGTTGTCATCTATGGAGAGCACCCGAAGTGTACTTTTCACAATTCCTAATTCCTGCAGAGATTTGAGGAATAGCTGGATTTGTTCTGGTGATGCTGCATTACAGTCGTACAGCACGGCATATTTGACGCCCAGATCCACGGCCAAAATTTGAACAGTTAAATTTAGACATGTCGATGAACTTAAACGTTTCTTACGGACACACAAGCACTTCTGTGCAGCAATGACAATATGAGATGAAGCAACCATTGCTCACTAAACAATAAACTCCACTTGAAACAAGTACACATCATTCAAAATTACGTGGTAGAGAAGAGCGTTGATACTTCCTGTTTAAAAACAAACGTTAAAAGTCCCTTAAATACAACCATGAAAATTATCATTCATAGACACTTTTTTACTTTTAGAAAATTTTATTTTTTATAGATTTTGTACTTTTACAAAATTTGGTAAAACCTTACAAAATAATTAGTCTTGCTTTCCCTCTTTAAACGTTAGTTACAAACGCAAAGGACTTTTATTTTGAAAATATTAAACAGTAAGCGGAAGTATATTCTATTTGACAAGCTGTAAGTTACATTTGTGAGGAGTTACTGTACAATCTATGTGTAATGAAACAAAGGTAGTAGCGCTTATTGTCACCACCGGTGACTGTCGGTTATTTTACCTTAGCGTGTTTAGCAGCTAGTTAAAGAACTAGTTGAATTAGTTTAAAAGTACATTTTTACCATGGGCTCAGAAGATGTACTCAAGAGTGCTTCAACCCTGGCATCATATACTGTTCTGCTTCAGGTAATATTAACAGTATTTGACACAAACAAACGCACTAAATTAACTACTTTGTAGCTGACTATTCGCCTTGTATTTTATATTACAGGTGATGTTTCGGGTTTTGACGTTTCTCCTGAATGCATTTACCTTGCGGTTTGTATCTAAGGAGCTGATAGGTGTAGTAAATGTGAGGTAAGTTTGCAGTTACACAACTTAAAGCGAAGTTGTGTGTCTCGTAAATGGCTCATTAACTGTAACGTATGCTTTTGTTACAGGTTGTTGTTACTCTATTCTACATTAGTATTTCTATCAAGAGAGGCGTTTCGGAGGGCGTGTTTAAGCGGTGAAGGGGCGGGGCGTAACTGGAGACAGGTGATCAACCTGTTATGGCTAACGTAAGTAGAAATTCCAGTATAATGAATGAAAAGATCTTTTAGTGTCTGTATGTAAAGAATTTAAATTAGTTGTATGATGATGACATTACAGTAGTTGTTGTCTTATTTATGGATTATAAAGTGGCAATAATAAAACATGATTTTTTTGTGCCTACGAAAAAAATCAGTAGACTTAGTTAGATAAGTTATTTGCAAAAATATTACTTCACGTTTAAAGTCCCCATTAACCGGAAGTCGCGATCGACTTTACTTCTGTGAGGAACTTTATAGTAGTGGGCATGGATTATGTTTTCCACTGTGCTTCGATTGGATATAGAAAAGTAGGCGTTCTTTTCCCAAATGGATCGGGCAACAAACTGACAGTTGGAGGGGGCGGAGTTAATAGATGCTCCCACCCTTGCTGTCTAGCTGCATCATCAGTGATTGCCACAAAAGGGCGGAAATACATCTACAGATTTTGATTTAAGTTTTTAATGACATACATACACTGATAAATTGTTTATAACTAACAGTCCAATATTACATTAAAAAATAAGTATTGTCAGTTTTGATTTAATTGGGACTTTAAATATTTGAAAAATATGATAATTGTGACTTTCCCTCTCCTTCTTTTTCTCAAACTTTCAGTTTTCCTTTAGGTTGTGTGTGGGGTGTGTTGTTGGTCTGTGTATGGTGGTGGATGCTTCAGGCACCTGATCCGGAGTCAATCCCGCATTATTTTCCCGCTGTTGGATTGTTTTGCCTAGCTGCCCTAACAGAGCTACTCGCTGAACCTCTCTGGGTCCTGGCACACGCGCACATGTTTGTTCGATTGAAGGTGTCAAAAAAAGTCTTGTTTTTTAATACTTTATATACGCTTAATGTAAACATGATAAAGGGAACTAAATTGTGCTATGTTGACGATTTTCACTTGACAGGTTATTGCAGAAAGCTTAGCCATGATCGCTAAATGTCTTGTTACAGTAGTGATGGTTGTCTCAGCACCTCAGTGGGGTCTTTATATCTTCTCTGCAGCCCAGGTTGGTATATTTGCATATGAAAGTATGAACATCTCTAGTGCCTTTTTATATATGTACAGTAATCTTGAGTTTGTGTGTTTTTGATTTGAAAGTGTGTCTATGCAGGAATTTTGCTTCTTTGTTACGTGCTATACTTTGTCCATTTTCTCGGCTCAGAAGAAGCAAAGGAAAAAAATTTCCCTTTTCACCGCATCACAGACCTGCTGCCATCGAGGGTGGACCGTGAGGTGAGATCTGACAATTCCACACCAGATTCATTTTTGAAGTCAGACTTTGATCAATTCAGTTGTCAACCAAGCTGTTTGTTTTTTAGCCACTTCTTAACTGGAATTTGACCACACTAACCTGGAGCTTTTTCAAACAATCTTTCCTCAAACAGATACTTACAGAAGGTCTGTATAACTCATATTCATTTACTGAGATATTTAGACCATACACAAGCTAAAACGTTAAATGGTTTGTTTTGATTTTGTAGGTGAGCGTTATGTAATGACCTTTCTGAATGTGCTTAACTTTGGAGACCAGGGTGAGTTTATACATTCACACATAAATTCAAAGTAAACAGACAATGTATTCATGTCACACTTCTTTTTGTTTTTTATTATTTTACAGGGGTTTACGATATAATAAACAATCTGGGTTCAATGGTGGCACGTTTTCTTTTCCTGCCCATCGAGGAGAGTTTCTATGTTTTCTTCGCTAAAGTGCTGGAGCGTGGCCAAGGTGTACGCAATCAGAAACAAGTCGGTATCCATTTCTTACATCTTACATTTTACTGTATGATTGGATGAATCACATGTATGATTGGAAAATGCCGATTGGTCCGCAGGAGGATGTTTCCATAGCAGCCGAGGTACTGGAGTGTCTTTTGAAGCTGGTGCTTTTGATCGGTCTGATCATCACAGTGTTTGGTTATGCATATTCCCATCTAGCACTTGACATCTACGGTGGAGAGCTTTTAAGCAGTGGAACAGGTAAAACAAACAAGGATGCACTCACCATGATAAAGTACCAGATTTTTCAGAAAGTGTCAATGTTTTCTGTTGAAATACTTTCTTATAAAAGAGTTGAGACCTGTAAATAAGCCATTACTATACATGGTATGAGTTTTAGGCAAGACTATCTGTTTGTCCGACCAATGGCAGAAGACAGAAGTGTTTAGGTAACATATGTGACTCCACAAAACCAGTCATGAGGGTCAATTTTTTTAATTGAGATGTGTACACTAGCTGAATAAATAAGCTTTACATTGATGTATAGGACAATATTTGGATCTATTTGAAAATCTGAGGGTGCAAAAAATCTAAATATTGAGAAAATCGCATTTAAAGTTGTCCTGCATCCACTCACAAAATAAAAGTTTTGATATATTTACAGTAAGAAATTCACAAAACATCTTCATGGAACATGATCTTTACACAATATCCTATGACTTTTGGAATAAAAGAAAATCTATCATTTTGACCCATATAATGTATTTTTGGCTATTGTTCCAAATATACCTGCGCTACTTAAGACCAGGTACTACAGAGCCCCTAAGGGGACATAAGGGGAGCAAAAATTAAATAATTTTTATTTTCACATGCTCACGTGAAACTATCGCGTGCTCACGTGAAACTATCGCATGCTCACGTGAAACGCGATAGTTTCACATGAGCACACAAAACTAAACTTTAAAAAAAATCTGCACATGAAAATTTCGCGTAAGCACATGAAACTAAACTTTAGATTTTTTTACTCCAATGTCACCTTGGGGGCTCGATAATGTCCAGTGTTACATATATTTAAAAAAAATTGTAATTCGGTTTGCTTATAGTAGTGCCACAGAAATTGCACATTTCAGCTTTTAAAAAAAAAAAAATTATTTTGCATTTAAAAAAGAATAAAAAAATATATATATTCTTTTGAACAAAATAACTAATTTCAGCTTTTTAAATTTACATTTATACCTTTGGCAGACGCTTATATCCAAAGTGACCTACATCTGACTATGCCTGTTATTTAGGAATCGAACCCACAACCTTTTGTGCCGCTAGTGCAATGTTCTACCAGTTAGCTACAAGTGCACACAACTGATAACAACTTTTAATTCATGTATGCAATGTTGTTTGTTCATTGTTATGTTCAAAATAATAGCAGTGCAACATCAGTAACCTGATAAACCACTGTTATTTGTAGTAGTAATGTTAAATGTAAAAAGGAGAAGCAAATGTTTCACCCATTGTTATAAAATATATCTGCTTCTGAATTTTGACGTAAAATGGACCGTTTCATCATTGCTCGGAGAAACAACGCAATTTGGTTAAAAAGTTGATTTGAGAAGGGAAAATATATAAAAAAAGTTTATGATGGTCAGCTAAAAGGATCTCAAATGCTTTCAAATGGCAACAAAAACCCAAAGCACATGGAAGAAAACAAGCAACTTCTGTTAAAACAGATTGAAGAATAGTAAGGATGGCTATTCAATACATTTGAAATAAGGAAATAAAATCTATTTATAACATTTCTGCACTTTTTTCACATTTTTTATTAAACAGTTTTTTTTTTTTTACACAACTGTATATTTTGCAGGGCCAACTCTCCTACAGTGTTATAGCTGCTATGTTTTGCTGTTAGCCATTAACGGAGTAACCGAGTGTTTCGTTTTTGCCGCCATGAGCAAAGAAGAAGTTGACAGATAAACAACATACAATACACATACTGTAATTGTATTGTGATTGTTTATAATTATATTATAACTGAATGGTATTCCCATTTAATTGCCATTAAACGCATTGTTTTACATTGTCTCTTTAGATATAATGTCTTGATGCTGGGCCTGTCTGCCTCCTTCCTGCTACTTTCTTATTGGCTAACCTGGATGTTGGGGGGTGTTGGCTTCATTTGGGCAAATTGCTGTAACATGGCTTTACGAATCACTCACAGTATTATTTATATACATCGGTATTTTCTGCAAAGTGAATACACACCCTTATGGGGGCTCCGCCCACATTCTGCTGTCATGGCTGTGCTTGGAATAAGCGCAGGCATCACGACCCTATCAGAGGTATTGAAGCAAATTACTTATTGAAGTTTGAATGTAGATTGATGTTGTGCGATCAACTTAATTTTGAACTTCTTTGTCTTTCAGAGAATGTTCTGCTGTGATGGTGGTTGGGTACTTAGACTGGCACATGTTGCCGTCGGGGCAGTTTGTCTCCTGGGTGTGGTCACCACAGTGTTTCTAACAGAAACGAGACTGGTGCAGTTCATCAAAACCCAATTATTACCCAAATACACCAAGAAAAGTACATGAGCTGTATTGATTTGGATAATAGCATATGAATACAAGCACTAAGAGGAAGTTACAACATCTCATGGACACTAACATCTGATGGATCACATATTGCCTTGTTGAACACAGGCATATTTATTCAAGACTGCATAAAAATTCAAGCAAAGAGTTTGTTTTAATGAGCAATTTGTAATCATTCCAATATGAAAGGAGATCCGGGATTTATTTTCTTCTTGGGACATTAAAGTTTACTACAGTACCCTATGTTTTTTACCAAATCTAGCAATGCTGGATCTTACATATTGTAGCAGGGAATTTATGTAATTTATATAAAATATATTTCAACGGTGCTGGTTACCATTGTCTTTGAAAACATTTAAAGGGACACTCCGCTTTTTAAAAAATATATATACTCATTTTCCAGCTCCCCTCGAGTTAAACATTTGATTTTTACCATATTGGAGTCTGTTCCGCTGATCTCTGGGTCTGGCGCTGCCACTTTTGGCATGGCTTGGCATGGTTTATTGAATCTGATTGGACCATTGGCATCGCACTAAAAAATAACCAAAGAGTTTCGACGTTTTTCATATTTAAAACTTGATTTTCTGTGGTTGCATCGTGTACCGGGACCGATGGAAAATTAAAAGTTGCGATTTTCTAGGCAGATATGGCTTGGAACTATACTCTCATTCTGGCGTAATGATCAATGACTTTGCTAATGTGGCATGGCTGCAGCAGGCGTAGTGATATTACGCACTGCCTGAAAATAGTCCCCTGCCATTGAAAATTACTAAGGGTACTATTTTCGGCTGCTGCGTAATATCGCTGCGCCTCCTATACCCATGTTGCAGCAGCGGGGTCCTTGATTGTTGCGCCAGAATGAGAATATAGTTCTTTTCTGTCGGTCTTGGTACACAATGTAACTACAGAGGACGGAGTCGAGTTTTGAATGGGGAAAATATCGAAACTCTGGTTGTTTTTGGCGCGATGCTAATGGTCTAATCGGATTCAGTGCATTGTGCTGGGCTATGCTGGGGGTGGTACCGCCAGACCCGGAGATCACCTGAATGGATTCCAAAGGGGTGCAGGTCGGATGTTTGGCTCTGGGGGAGCTGGAAAATGAACATATTTTCAAAATAGTGGAGTGTCCATTTAAGACAAGACTGTAAAATATTATATAGTACTGTAATACCTGGGTGCAAATAAAACGTTTTTGTCTAAATGTACTTTTTTATTTTAAGTTAAACACATTTATAAACATGTATTTGGTTCTTTGAAATGGTTTTATTTTACAAACTACTGAAAAGAAATAAGATTTCACAGTCAACCATGGCAGGCCATTTAATAATTTCAAAGGATCTTATTCCAAGCATCTTTTTCCAAAGAAATACAGAAGAAAGACAAATCATCATGCACGTACCAACATAGTAAAACATTCATAAACAAACTTTTCCACTCATTAAGAGGCATCCCAACAAGACAACCATATGGACAAGCAATGTTTAGACAACCGTACACTGCTGTAAGCATTTCAGGGCAGCTGGAAGCACTTTTGTATTGAAGATGTCATCCTTGAATAATGATGGCTTCATATCCCTGCAAGAACAGTGACTCAAATTAAATGGGAGGAGTAACAGTATGACTCAGTGTTTGGCCAAAAGAATTATGGGCCACTTGGGACAGGACTGTGCAAAGGAAGGGTGTGTATGTATATAAGGCACATACGACGAGTCTAAAACAGAGGAAGAAACATCAGCAGAGTTGTGAAACGTACAGCTTGAGCGAATCATGTCTCAGGTAAGAGATAAGAAAACCTGATATCTGTGTTTATGTCAGCAGGGGGAGGGAGATGAGGGCGCGATGAAGAGGCCTGAAGTGAAAGCGGATGATCTGATTGGTGCAAAGGATAAACTTGCCTCTGGGACAGAGGTGAGAGGAAAGACCTTTGAAGTAATGCAGGAATGCGGTGAGTGAAGCAGTTAATGTTTGCTATTAACTTTAATAAAAGAGGTTAAATAGTGGATCCTAGTAACTTGAGCAAAGAAGCTTCTGTGTGTTTGTGTGTCCGGTTTATTATTTTCCACTCCATATATAGTAAAAACGCAGTACAACACACACATACCGTTGGTATACAGATCTCCCTGTCTTGTTGTCTTACATTTTGCAAATCATTTTTATTAACACTTTACAATAGGGTTCCATTTATTACATTAGTTCATGCACAATAAGCAATGTTTAAGACTTTTTTAAATCTTAGTTTTAGTTATGTTAGATTTCCCTTTTTCATCCTCGCTGCCAAATTGATGACTGCACAGCGACAACTGACCACTTCATTGTGTACTTGCAGCAATGTTAAATTCTATAATACCCTATAGTATTCACTATATTCTATATAGCATATATTTAGTATAATATATTACTGTAAGAGAAGTATGTTTCCTTTGTTATGAATTGGCCATGAAACATGTACAGTATACACTCACTTAAAGGATTATTAGGAGCACCAGTTCAATTTCTCATTAATGCAATTAACGAATCAACCAATCACATGGCAGTTGCTTCAAAGCATTTAGGGGTGTGGTCCTGGTCAAGACAATCTCCTGAACTCCAAACTGAATGTCAAAATGGGAAAGAAAGGTGATTTAAGCAATTTTGAGCGTAGCAACCATTTCTAGGGTTTACAAAGAATGGTGTGAATAGGGAAAAACATCCAGTATGCGGCAGTCCTGTGGGCAAAATGCCTTGTTGATGCTAAAGGTCAGAGGAGAATGGGCCGACTGATTCAAGCTGATAGAAGAGCAACTGTGACTGAAATAACCACTCGTTACAACCGAGGTATGCAGCAAAGCATTTGTGAAGCCACAACACGCACAACCTTGAGGCGGATGTACTACAACAGCAGAAGACCCCACCGTGTACCACTCATCTCCACTACAAATAGGAAAAAGAGGCTACAATTTGCACAAGCTCCCCAAAATTGGACAGTTGAAGACTGGAAAATGTTGCCTGGTCTGATGAGTCTCGATTTCTGTTGACACATTCAGATGGTAGAGTCAGAATTTGGTGTAAACAGAATGAGAACATGGATCCATTATGCCTTGTTACCACTGTGCAGGCTGGTGGTGGTGGTGTAATGGTGTGGGGGATGTTTTCTTGGCACACTTTAGGACCCTTATCGGCAATTGGGCATCGTTTAAATGCCACGGCATTGTTTCTGACCATGTCCATCACTTTATGACCACCGTGTACCCATCCTCTGATGGCTACTTCCAGCAGGATAATGCACCATGTCACAAAGCTCAAATCATGTCAAATTGGTTTCTTGAACATGACAATGAGTTCAGTGTACTAAAATGGCTCCCAGAGTCACCAGATCTCAACCCAATAGAGCATCTTTAGGATGTGGTGGTGCGGGAGCTGCGTGCCCTGGATGTGCATCCCACAAATCTCCATCAACTGCAAGATGCTATCCTATCAATACGGGCCAACATTTCGAAAGAATTCTTTCAGCACCTTGTTGAATCAATGCCACGTAGAATTAAGGCAGTTCTGAAGGCGAAAGGGGGTCAAACACAGTATTAGTATGGTGTTCCTAATAATCCTTTAGGTGAGTGTATGATGAATTTTCATCTGTCTTCATCAGTATATTATATATGCTAAAATTTACTCATTACAGAAAACAAAAACACCCTAAAAAAGGCACTTTGTAAAGATACAGTAGCTGATATTGAAACAGTTTCTGAAAGTCTTTTTCTGCAGTTCTGTCAGAAGGATAATATATATAAGTTACTGTTTTCTGTCTGTTATCAGAACAAGCTGGGAAAGTCGCTCCATCAGTGTTCAGCAAAGTTCGCTCAGGATCTGAGACGGCTTTTAACAAACCCACCAAAAGAAAGTGACACCATCTACACGCTCAATACTTATTATACAGCTCATGTATGATATAACATGTTGTTCTTAAATACTTCATATACACTTAATACTTTTCAGAAAAAAGGTACAAAAAATTATGACTGGGGCGGTAGATTTTTAAAAAAGTACACTTTTGTACCTCAAAGGTACACATTGGTACCATACCATTTTGGTAGAGATATGTACCTCTAAAATGTACATATCTCTACCAAAATGGTACATATTAAAGGGATAGTTCACCCAAAAATAAAAAAATCATTCAAGAAAAAAGAATACTATGGGAGTGAATGGAGCTCATGATCGGTTTGGTTTCAAACATTCCTCAAAATATCATCTTTGGTGGTCATCAGAAACTCATACAAGTTTGTAACAACGTGAGGGAGAGTAAATGATGACAGAAATGTCATTTTTGGGTGAACTATTCCTTTAAGTATTGTTCCAGTGACAACTTTTGTACCTTTTCTCTGACAGTATACTTAAATACCATTTCACTAGTTTTTTATTTTTTTAGTAAATCCTAATCATAAATTTGCACTAAAGTACTGTAAATATGAATTTACTTATATTTACAATTAATATAGATTCATTTGGGCTGACATTTTATGATTGCAAAACCAGTTAAATACATTATTTTTGTATTCTTATTTTTTGACACTTTCATGTGCAAAGTAAGTTGATAATGGGTGACAAACATGCTTGTAAATGAAGTATTGCTACAATACTGTTGTAACCCCAAACTTTTGCTTTTGTGTGATACTGCACCCCTGCTTATAGTTATCAATATAAGTTCCAAAAACACTCACCAAATATATAATTATTCGGTTCACCTTTAAAACATGTTTTTGTTTCAAATTAGAAAGTATATAAATTTTGTGTGACAAATGAAATTTGTAATAAAAGAACATTCATGTTTAATTCAATACCATTTGTATTTCACATTGCTTTCAAAAAAAATTTTTTTTCACAACTAAAGTCAAACAAAAAGACATGAGACAGGACAAAGAGGGAGATGATCATACTAAAATGAAGAATTCAGGTGATCTGGGAATGCTATAAGAGAGAAAAGGTAAAACAATACAGTAGCTGCAGTTTGCTCTTTGATTGACTCTGTGGCTGTCATACTGTTAAAACTTCCAATGTGAACTAAAGAGCCAGTAAAGAAAATATAAGAGTAAGCAAGAGAGAGAGTGCTGAAGTTATTTCATAAACTTTGTGTGCTGGTCTTGTAGGATCTTTGCAGAAGACTTGGCATCATAGAAGAGTTCATTAATTTCTTCGACGTGTTCTTTTTCGACAACCTCCTTCCCCTGAACTCTTGCCAGAAGACTGGCAGGGGTCAGCAGCTGCATAGCATATCTGAGTGTACACACAAAAAAACAAAAATTAATTGTATAAATTATAAAATTACTGCACTGTAATATGACAGCTCAATGTTTTTCAACTGTATATTTTAAAAGACGGTTTGATATTCTAATCTTACCTGAGTGTAGTTTTAGTACCAATCTCTCCAAGGTGAGATATAGCCTCCTCGCTTACGTTGATGCCTTCTGTCTGAGCTCGGATCTTAATGATCTACAGATCACATGCAAGTTAAACAAGTTTTTACTGAAGTTTTGTTTCATATTCACTATACAGAAAAAAAACACGAAAGCAAATGGGGACTGAGATTGTCTATAACATTTAGTATTTCTTAAAGAAAGGTTTGAGCTAATAAACGTATAAGCTGCAATTTTTGGTTAACTGTTCCTTTAAAAGACTACTAATTTAAGCAACTGAAATGTTCACGTGTTGCAGTCTGCAGACAGCACACCTGTTTCATTTCTTGTGGCGTGTACAGCATTGTTCTGATGATCATGACTCGATCCAGTAGATCCAGAGGAATACCGTGAGGTGAGCTGATATCTTCTGTGCCCCTAAGAACAAAACAGACAAACCTGTTGAGCAACTACACATTGCAAACCAATGTCGAAATTATCCTAAAACTGCTATTATAAAAACCCACCTGATAAGGCAGTTTCCTCGGTTGGATGCGAACACGACTATGGGAGCGATGGAGCTCTCCAGAGCTCGGTGAAGATAGGTGAAACACTCGATGTCCAGCATGTGAACCTCATCGATAAACAGAACGCCGGGTACCAGCTCCGCTACACCCTGATCAATGTATTTGTTCACCACCTTATTGATCTCTCCTCGCAGTTTATCTGCAAAATTATACAGTTATGCATGTTAGTTGCAGATTGATAAATGTATGCATTTTGTAAAAAAAAAGGCTTAAAGGGATAGTTCAAGAATTAGTCCATTTTCTAAAAAAAACAAATCCAGAGAATTTACTCACCACCATGCCAACCAAAATGTTGATGTCTTTCTTTGTTCAGTCGAGAAGAAATTATGTTTCGTGAGAAAAACATTCCAGGATTTTTTTCATTTTAATGTACTTTAATGGACCCCAAAACTTAACAGTTTTAATGCAGTTTAAAATTGCAGCTTCAAAGGACTCCAAACGATCCCAAACGAGGCACAAGGGTCCCATCCAGCGAAACAATTGTCATTCTTGGCAAGAAAAATAAAAAATATGCACTTTTGAACCACAACTTCTCGTCTTCCTCCGGTCCTGTGACGTGCCAGCGCGACCTCACGTAATTGCGCAATGACGACGAAAGGTCATGTGTTACATATATGAAACGCACATTCGCGGACCATTTTAAACAATAAACTAACACAAAGACATTATTAGTATCATTCCACATACAACAACGTCGGAACGGTCCTCTTTCTCCACACTTGTAAACACTGGGGCGTAGTTTCGCATACGTCATCCGTGACCTCTTGACGTGATGACGTATTACGTGAGGTCTCGCTGGCGCGCCACAGGACCGGAGGAAGACGAGAAGCCGTGGTTTAAAAGTGCATATTTTTTATTTTGCTTGTCAAAAAATCGTTTCGCTAGATAAGACCCTTATGCCTCGTTTGGGATCGTTTAAGGTCCTTTGAAATGGCAATTTTAAACTTCATTAAAATTGTTACGTGTTGGGGTCCATTAAAGTCCAGTAAAATTAGAAAGATCCTGGAATGTTTTCCTCAAAAAACATAATTTCTTCTTGAATGAACAAAGACATAAACATTTTGGATGACATGGTGGTGAGTAAATTATCTGGATTTTTTTTTAAGAAAACTGACTAATCCTTTCACCCAAAAAATGAACTTACTCTCACCTTGTTACAAACCTATATAGTGAGGAATGCTTGTAACCAAATTCATTTATCCTACTATGGAAGTCAATGGGGCTTCTGATTGGTTTGGTTACAAACATTCCTCAAAATATTTTCTTTCGTGTTCATCTGAACAAAGAATTTATAAAAGTTTGAAACAACGAGAGAGAGAGAGAATTTTCATTTTTGGGTGAACTATCCCTTTAACAGTATAAATAATCCATAAGTAGATTTATTTACCAGTGATTTCTGTCTTTTTGGGCTTCATTAGTTGACCCATCATAGAAAGTATGTCTTGACCTCCCTGAAAACATAAAACAGGTACATGCTTAAAACTTCTGCATTCCATTTGAAATGTTTTAATAATCCGAGGCATATTTCTAGGAAGTGTGTGGATACCTGAGGTCTTGCATTAGCAATATCCAGATCATGAAGTGTAACATCCTGAATAATCTCTTTCTTCTTGTGTACGTCGCCTTTTGGTAGTGGTACGTACTCTTCTGCCTCTAAATCGAACTCTGTTGCAAAGGTATCGCATCGTCCTTGCCTCTTCACACACAAAAAAAATATTTCAACGTGGAATGTAATGAAACCCATCTGACTACCATTTAGTTGGACACATGAGACAGCAAAAAATATGTCTGTACCTTGACTGCCCCACTGTTGGCTTCAATGTAGATAACATCACCGACCTCCACTCTCTCCTTTTGCAGGCTTTCATATATACTGGGATCCAACTGCAAACATAAGAGTATATAGCAAATATAGACCCATTGCAAAGTATTGTGTGTCAACCGTTTAACATGCAATGCTTCCACAACTTTCCCAAGCTCACCTTTAACTGTTTGGTGCCCTTTGCAGTCTTCAATCCGATAATGACATGACTGACAGTTTTGCCATAGCCCCCCATTGGGTTCTCAGTCTCGCATGGGGTCAGTTCAGTAACCTCTCCTTCATACACTTCTTTAGTCTCTTTGATACGCAGTCCTGTATGCACAAAGTAACAGTTTTAGATGGATACAACACATAATTTTAAACAAACCATTCAGTTACACACTGTACAGGTATATAATTTACTTAAAAAGTAAACAGGTATTGAATTTTGGGTAAAAGCTCACCTATGGCTCTTCTGAAGTTTTCCATTAAGACCTCAGTTTTTTTGATTTCTGATGAATACACTTCACTGCCCACCATAGGACAGAAAGGAACCTTATTACCCAATTCCTGTGCTATGGCCAATGCTAGAGCAGTCTGCAAGGTACAGAATTAGGATTAACAAATAAACATATACATTAAAGACAGCTTTTAGCAATGACTAATATAATAAAGCATTTGGTAGATACCTTTCCGGTTCCTGGTGGCCCTGCAAGTAAAACAGCTCGGCCAGCCATCTTTTTAGCACGGATCAGCTCCACAATGATGCCACAAGCCTAAAAAACAGGAATGATTTGTTTATAACGTGTAGTCATTTTTAAATCATTAGTAACAAGAGTCTAAATAAAAATGTGGTGGTAACTGTCAAAAATACAAAAACATAAATATAGTACCAATTGGTACCATTATGGTACCAATATTGTACCAATGATCTGTTAGTTATTATAAGCCAAATGATACCACACAATACATTATACAAGACAATTACATTCATAAGTATACAATATTTTGATTAGAAATTGTAAATCTGGTATTTAACTTAAATGCATGTGCATTTTAATAAACTAACGTTATATCAATATCCATCTAATGTAAAATCACGTTTTCAGACTTATAGCTTCCTTTTTTTCTCGTGAAAAGCCTCAGCTTCATGACTTTCTGTACATATAAAGGTAATACACGTCAAATCTTCTGGTTACAGTACCTCTCTGGCAGTCTCCTGTCCCACCAGCCCGGACGCGGACTGTTTAGCATTACCGGCCTCATCCAGCCCCAATCCCTTCACATGGCTGTGAGAGGCGATGCGCTGGGTCTTCATTGTGCTTTTCACTTCCTCGATCTTCATCTTTCTTTTAGCTTAATCAAA